>NW_024352784.1:12982245-13501507 GCF_902729225.1 Pteropus medius
AAAAAAAACCACCCCTGCCAGGTATACCAGTTTGGAGAAGATATCAAAGAGGTCTGAGTAAAATGTATAGATTTTTGTATAATTGTATGGAGTTTCCCAGAAACCTCCACTCAAATCACCAGAGAGTGAATCTTGACTCATTTAAATCTAAGCACTAGATGAATCCTATCGGAAACAATACATTTGAGCAAACAAAACTTTATTGTTAAAGCTTTTAAAATCATAGCCCCTAGTCTATCGGTAGAGATTTATTGAGTACCAATAATATGCCAGCTCTCGTTCCGAGAGCTGGGGATTCAACAGTGAAGAATATAGGCAACAAATCCCTACCCTCATGAAACTAACATTATTGTTAGGATCAGGGACAAAGAACACAGACAATAAACACATAAATAATTAAAATACATCAATGAGAGTTGGTAGTACATGCTGAGAAGAAAACTCGAGCCGAGAAGGGTTATTGGAGGTATTGGCAGGGAAGAAAGGTGAAGGCTTTATAAACCAGGATAAAAATGTGGATTTTACCTTACATAAAAGGGAAAACCATCTAATACTAATGGATGAAGAGATTTATCTATATTATCTTATTTAATCTTAATAACTCTATGAATTAGTTATGAGTTAGCAATTAAAATTAACCCATTTTCTAGATGAGGAAATAGAGGTTTACAAAGATTAAGAAATTCCCTCAAGATTACCTTCCAGAAAATGACATTACCAAAATCTAAAGACAAGTAGTCTGATACTAGAGTCCACAATTAATACCCATGATTATTGCCTAAGCAAAAATCATAGTTACTTTTATCAGACAATAGCATCCAGATGAAAAGAGCACATCACCTCACTCTACACAATCTATACCACATGTCTACAAAATATATGAGAAACAGTTGAGAGAACTAAGAATGTTTCAGTTAAAGAAAATAATTCTTGGGTGGGGGGATGTGATATAGTACAGAAGAAAATGAACATCACAGAAAAAAAAAAAAAAAAAAAGGTTTATATAACCAGATGTGTTCTGGAGAACAGAGCTAGAACATTAGAATGGTAGACACAGATACTCTGTATTGAAGGGTGAGAAAATTATCAGAGACACATTCTCTCTATACTGAGTTCCTTGTCACAGAGTGTGTGCTGAAGCAACACGGAATCACTATACAGAGGATCCCTGCGCTGGATAGAGGATTTGGTTGAATGACAAAGTCCCCTCCAACTCAAAGAAAGACCCTGTGATCTACTTTTTAACAAAATTTTCAGCAGTTTTCAAATAAGTTTAGAAAACAAGAGTTTTAAAATTAAAAAATACGGTTTGGTCTAGTAATTGAGAGTGTAGATTATGAACTCTGAATTCTGCCATTTACTAGGTGTGTAACCTTGAGTGAGTGATTTAACCTTTCTGAGCTTTTATTTCCTCATCTGGATAATGGGGGTAATATTAGGACCAAACTCACAGTCGTTCTTAGGATTAAATGACATAATACATGGAAAGAGCTCGGCACACGGTCCTATAAGCATTTAGCACACAGTAAGAGCTATTAGTTGGTTCTTACCTTCACTACTACTCTCTCACGATGCAGACCAACCTCATCACTTTGAGGCTTATTTTTGCTTAAAACCATCCAGGGCTGCTATATCACTGAGGAATGCAGTTTTAACTGCTTGGCTGGGCCTGATCCTCCCTGTGGAACCTTATTGTTAAGATTCCATTCTCACTTCAGAGAGGCTCCTGCCAAATTGCTTGCAGTTCTAAATTACCAGACTGTTTCAAGCTTTGCTCACATTGCTAACTTTACCTGAAATGTCCTCTCCTTCTCCTAAGCTAAGAGTGACTCATCTTTCAAAAAGCTCTTCTAGAATGCCTTCCTCAATAAAAATCTCTCCTGACGCTGAGGTAGAATTGAACACAGAAGCTATCTTTGTTCAAATGAGGAAATGGAAGCTCAGAAAGATTAAGTAACTTATCCAAAGTCACCAACTGGAAAATGATGATGGTGGTAGTAATAGTAGTAGTAATAATACCTCACATGCATAGTGTGCCTTGTCTAGAAAGCTCTTCTCTGTAGTATCCCACTGTATTTTCACAACTCTGTAAAAAAGGAATAATTTTCTTCCTTTTTTTTTTTTATGGATCAGGAAACCGAGGCACAGACAGCCTTCTACAAGGTCATATAACTTATCTTGCTGTGGGCACAATCATACAAGACCCCAGACCTCAGATCTTCTCACTCTTAGTCTACTGACTTTTCCCTACAGAACGGTGCATTTAGTAAATAAATGAATTTGGTGAATAAATGAAAAATTAAAAATGACTGAATTAATTTTGTTGATACACAATACCTCATTCTAAAACTTTGAGCATATCAAGGATATGAATAAAGTTGAGGAGCAGCACTTCTCAAAAGCAAAGTTTTCTCTCCCCACCATTACTGAGCTAACTGCAACAGCATCATGAATTTGAAGGGACTAAAGTTAGAGCAAATTTTATGATGGGCATGGTCAGAAAGTTTGTAGACACTGTCACAGTAGATATAAAAATACAAACTTTACAGGTAACAAATTAAATTGAAACCTAAAATAATTAGTGAGCAAATAAATTTAGTGATTTCTAGAGCAGTGGGCTTAGAAGTCCTTGGGAAGCATAAAATTCCCCACACGCTTTACACATTTCAGAACATATAAAGAACAAGTGAAACGACGATGGTACTCACTGGGCTCAAAATGATATATCAATTAAATGCAATGCTCTAGTAAGAAGAAAAGCAGGAAATGTGGAGACTGTCTCTCTGTGTAATCTTCTGTAAATTTCCCAGGAGTTTTTAGTGAGCTACTTTCCTATTAAGGAAGCTGTCAAACAGCTAAAAAAATAAAGGAGAATAAAGAGGAAGTGAGGCTTGAAGAGATATAGGACGATTTTTAGAAAGACAAACAGGTCTCTAAGATATACATTAAGGGTGACGATTTCCTCTGCATGTGAGGACATATCTATGGTTAAATATGTTGTATAACATTACTAAGAGACTTAAGTTCTGGTATCTGCCAGGCAACACAACACGTAGACATCTATCTAGTTAAAATTAGCACGATGCCTGACATGTTTTAGCTACTCAGTGATTGCAGAATAAATAAAAGAATGGATCAATCTAATCCAGAAAGTTCACTACTAATGGTAATTGAGTTTCAAATATTTTAAGTACCTACCTATATACCAGACACCATGCTAGGATCTAGCCACTTGGAACAATTTTTAAGTGCTTTGGTATTTTAATGTTTATAAGACATGAAAATGTTCATTCATCTTTTCACATGGTTGTCAAACTATAACAATAGTAATTGAAGATAAATTCAGAGTCCCTCTTCCCACCCAATGCAGGGAAATTATAGTTTGTATATTAGAAGTTGACAGCATCATTTCTCATATGGTTTGCAGAATGATTGGCTCACAGGATTAAAATAAGTCTAGTCTCTTCTGATCTTAAACCAGAAATCATGTTTCTTATTATTAACAGATTTGCCAACAAGCAGATATAATTGTATTAGCACTTATTTCTGAGGATCAATATTTTATAGATGAACTGGGTTATAAGCAAGTTTCTGTCATTTCTTCAGTAAATAAGTACCTTGGTTAAGGTCCAGCTAAGCTGCTTTTTCCAAATTATCCTTAACAGACAGGTGTTATGATTCTGTTATTGTTATTCTACCTATAGAATAAAAACTACTAACTCCTAAAAATGTATATGTCAGCATCAGTATTCAAAAAGATGTTGTCAGGACAATACAACAGACACTGTCAGTATCCCAACTACATACCCCCAGGTCTCACCATTATAGTGCAAGCCAGATTTCCAATGGCCTTAGGGCTCCTTCTAGAGTTAACACCCACTCTGCCAGTGTACAGAACAGGCTGGAAGCATCAGAAAATCAACAAACACCCACTAAAGAACAGCCTTTAGCAACAGAGGTTGGCATATAAATATACTAGCTCCTTTGTCATTGGAAATGACAGAGATTAACTGAGGCTGCCTGATTCTACACTAACTCCCAGAGTTCCCTAGCGGGATTAAGTTACTAGCTTGTTAATTCACCCTTTATTGGGTATCTTACTGTCTCTGTCTTATTCCTCACTGCTCTTATAGTGCTTTCTAGGATAATCTTCTAAAATAAAACATTTTAACTTGAATTTAAGTCCCTGTCTTAGGGCCTCTTCTAGGGAACTATAAACTAAACAAAATTCATACAATATTCAATATTCATTATTTCACCCTACCTTTACAAATATCATTTCCATCACGACCTCTTTTCTGTTTCGGCCATAACTAAATATGACTTGTTTCTTCTTTGCAAATAAAAGATTATTTAAAAGAACATTTAAAAAATTATTACTCTAGAGCATCATTACGCCAGACCCAAATAAAAATGAAAAGTCGTAAGTTTGAAAGGGGCATTAGGAACAGGAGAAATTTATAACAGGAGTCCAACTTAAGTCAGTTAATGCCTTTATTAAGTGGATATATATAGCCTATTAAATGGATATAGCATAATTTAAAAACTAATATCCTGTTCAACATTCAGATTGTATTTAATATTTTACTATTATAAACCATGCTGAAATTAACATTCTTAAGCATAAACCTCTGTCCTAATCTCAGATTATTTGGGGGAATAAATTACTAGGAGGTTTGTAAGTTAAAAGAGTTAAAGTATTTTTAAGTATTTGATTTCTATATAACCAGAATAGTTGAACTTATTTTCATTCCTACCTGTATGGAACAAACGTTTCTGTTTTAACATCTTCTCATCAGTCTTGAGAACTATTATTTTCACAATCTATGTAAAATACAATTATTGTTAAACATGTATTTTCTGAAGTTTTTTTCAATCATCCATTAATAACTATACTCTTGTGAATTCATGACTTCTCAATTATAGTTTTGTTTTTCCCATTAAATGGTGTTCATATCTTTTATAATAAACATCCAAATCAGCTTTTTTTTAAAGATAGTGTTGATTTAATGTATCCTACCCTGTTATTAAATTTAGTGGTAATACATTTAATGTTTAAAAAATTCCATGAAGTATGAGATAGATTGTGATGTTAGATAGATTTTTTTTAAAATAATTTTAGGGAAGCACGTTTTTAGCTAAATAACATAGCTTTTATTTGGTTGATTGGCTTTGCATTGTTTTATTTTATTATCAGCAATGAATGTTCAAATGTTTCAGAGACAATATAACAACTGCTTTGAAGGCAGATTAGATCCAAATCCTAACTCCACCACTTAGTAATTGAATAATCTTGAGTTTACTTAACCTTTCTCTACCTTGCTCATCTGTAAAATAGGAATAATAACAATATCTGCATCATATTGTTATAGTGAGAATAAGTCAATTCAGAGTGCTTACAGGAGTATCTGACACTTTGTAATCACTTGATAAATGTTAGGCAAACATAAATATTATGCCATTATTGTTATCTATTAGGAGGCAATCTAGCAGAGTGATTTAATATTATAGGTTCTTCCTGGATTCATATCATTCATATCTTAGCTCTTGCACATACCAATTGTGTGAATTTGAGCAAGTTACTAAACCTGTGTTTCAGTTTTTCTCATCTAAAATATGAAAATAAAAATATTATCTACCTCATGGGGGTTTTGTATAAATTAATTGTACACATATACATATACATATGAACATTACATATATATGAACATATATGTGAATAAAGCCCTTAAAACACTACCTAGAACATAGCTCACTATAGGATTTGAAATATGTGAGCTAGTATTGTTGTCTATTGAAACTGCATCTTTTATTATCTTTGAGCTACTAGTAAGATGTCACATTAATAGATTTCCTAATAGTAATCCCCACTGCATTGGCAGAATAAATCTTTCTTGGTGTTTTTTTCCCAAAGTACTCTTTCCCCCCCACCCCAACTTTATTGGGATATTATTGACATACAACATATATAAGTTTAAGGTGTACGATGTAATAATTTGATACATTTATATTACAAAATGATAATCACAATAAAGTTAGCGAATATCTCCATTCTCTTACATAATTACCATTTCTTTTTGAGATAAAAATATTTAAGATCTGTTCTCTCAACAACTTTCAAGCATATAACATAGTATTGTTAATTATAGTCACCGCTGTACATTAGATCACCAGGATGTATAGTTTAATAAATGGGAGTCTGTACCCTTTGACCAACTTCTAACATTTTTCTCCACTCCCCCAGCCCCATAGTGTTTTCATGTATAGACAGTTGTTCAAATTGATGTTTCTAGAGGGAGACGAACAATAGAAATTCCTATGCCACCATTTTGCTGATGTCTTCAACATACTTTGAATTAACTTTGGTAATGGAGACACAGAAAGAGAATGGCTCAGAGGATGAGTAGTCTATAGAAAAGAGCCCCAAGGACATGGAATCATTTAACACAAAAACATACAGGGTAATGCTGAAGGTAGCTCCACTACCACAGGCCACTCTTCACTCTGCAACCTTTGCATATACCTCCCACGTTCTCACCTCCAAGGTTTTGTTCACTTTTTTTTATTAGTTCTTTGATCAGGACTTTTAATCTATATTCACAAATGAGATTAATCTGTAATTTCTCTTTTAAAGATTTTTATTAAAATATAGCTAACATACAATATTGTATTAGTTTCAGGTATATTTCTATTTAACATTTATATATCTAAAGAAGTGATCACCATGGTAAGTCCAGCAACCATATGACACTCTACAAAGCTATCACAGTATTATTGACTATATTCCCTATGCCGTACACCGCATCCCCATGACTTATTTTTTTTTATGCCTGGAAGTTTAAATCTTATTCCCCCACACCTTTTTCCACTTGATTTTTCAATTACAGTTGACATTCAATATTATTTTATATTAGTCTCAGGTGTACAGCATAGTGGTTAGACATTTACATAATTTACGAAGTGATTCCCCTGACTATTTTTATCTTTTAGTGTTAGCTATGTGTAGTTTTGATATCAGGGAATGATATTTTCTTAAAATGAGTTAGATACTACTGAAATGTACACTTGAAACATTGGATTTTGTTAATCAATGTCGCCCCAATAATTTTTAATTAAAAAAAAATTTTTAATGAATTAGAAAGATTTCTTGCTATTTCACCCCTTTGGAAATAAGTACTCATCATGAGAATTAACTATCTTTGAGAGTTTAAAAGTATTTGACTTTAATCCTACCCGAGTTCATTTATTGGTTAAAAATAATTTTTTGACAAAATTTTAATTTATTCCAAGTTTATAAGTCTATTCAATTTTCAATCTCTAATTGGACCAATTTAAGCAATTTATGTTGTGGAAACAAAATTATAAGCCTACATTCTTTAATTCAGCTAAAAACAACATGAAATAAGAGGTTATATTTATAGTCTTCTGTTAATACAGCTGCTTTAAAAAGACAAAGACTTATATTAGCCATCACTTCTCATTAAATTGATGAGGCAACCTTATTCTCCATGCATTCTAGCCAAAATATTTAAAGAAACCCTTGATTCCTCTCACCCTTGACATCTAATCCATTGGAAAATCCTTTTAAATATATCCCAAATCCAACCAGCTCTATCTCCATGTTCCACAAAACTACAAGCTAAGTATGTTATTTCTCACCTGAAATATTTCATTGACCTTTTGATAGACCTTCCTACTTTTTCTCTTACCTCTTCTAGGATAGGCTGTGGTGCACTGCCGAGATCTCTCCATCAGAACCAAGGCCCTCAAATACCTAAGGGCCAGGTTTTTTTGATGCTGACAGTTCACATATGAGTTCCTCCTTAATGGGATTTTTGAGCTGTTGCACTTACCGGCTGGCTGGCAATGAGAACTCCAATACTGGTGATAGGTAGAGTACTGATAATAACTCCTGGCATGGTCCAACTGTTAAAATTTTTACCTATGGTAAACTGAGATGGCAAACTGGTGGGAAGAATGAACTGGCAGGTATAATATCTCAGTCATGCAAGAGGTTCAGAGGAAATAATTAACAGAACAAGATTTCAATGGATGTTGCTAAGTGTGATTAAAGCTTTTGAGAAAGAGAATGCAAAACTAAGGGTGATTAATCACCAATTTAAGGTAAATTGTGAAATTCAGAAGAACTCTTTAGCATTATATTAAAGTCACTCTCATTTCCTGCAGCCAGAAGGTAGAAATTGTTGAGGATCAAGTCCAAGGTTTAATTAAATGGATAGTGAAGGTTGAATCTACTTCTGGGGCAGAGAGAGAAAAAAAAGCCAACCTGTAAGGGGAAGTATCTTGGATGCTTGGCAGTGAAAGGAAATAAGGAAGCAAGTGGTAGAAATTAAGGGCACTATAGAAACAAACAAGCAGCACAAAATTAGAAGCATACTAACCCCACCTCTATCCCAAACAAAGCCTGGTATTTTTTAAATGCACTTTTCCACACCAATAAAAGAGAACATTAAACTAAGAAATCTAGCCAGCCACACAAGTACCTCACCCTGCCTACAAAGAATCTTCTGTTATTGCTGGTCCAAGAAAAATGTAAAAGATTTTAAATGAAAAGAAAACCACAAGCAATAATCATACACATTTAGAATAAGAAGGAAACAGAAAATATTATCATGGTATTCAGTTAGAGACTTGTCTTGTTCTTAGAGATGCATACTGAAGCTTTAGTGTCATGAAATATATGATTTAATTTCAAATAACACAGCAAATACATATACATAGAGACTGCTCAATCATGGCAAAATATTAACAATAGGATGATCCAAGAATACATGGGTGCTTTTTATACTACTCTTTTAACTTCTCTGTAGATTTTAATTTTTTTAAGAGTTGAGAGACAATCTGAATTTGAGTTGTACAGATTAGAATTCTTTGTGAATTTTAAATCTCTGATGCAAGAAAGCATTCAGTTCACTATAGACCAGTGAGGGAGCAATGCAGGATGGATAGAAAAGGTAAATAACAGGACATGCAAGGTGAAACCTAAATCAGATCAATACAGGGCCATTTTTCTCCAGCAGACATAAAGATTTTCACCAATTTCTTAGTGATAAAGAAATGAACATTAAATAGCAGAACCCCAATACATATTATTTAGGATTTAGTGTACATAATTATGCTAAACTTTATAATAATTTATTCTTCACACTCCATTGAGAGGGAAGTTTTTCTTTTTCTTGGTTGACTTTATAAATTCTAAATTATTAAATATCCCCAAGAATTTTTAAAAAGAGATTTCCACATGGAAGTAGACCCTAACTGAAAATTGCAATCAAAAGTTATTTCCATCAGCAGGAAGACTAGATAAACAGAAATCTTTCTAAACAGAATCTCAAATACTGGGAACCCAAATCTGTGGGTTCATATTATAGCTTTGCCCTGAGCAAGTTATTCAACATCTGTTTCTTCACCTATAAAATGGAAATAGCACTTACTTTTCAAGATGACTAAAAGACGAAATGTAAAATGTTTAGAATGTAGTATAGCATATACAGTCATCCCTCAGTATCCTCTGAGGTGCTTCCAGGACCCCAGCAAATACCAAATCCATAAATGCTCAATTCCCTTATATAAAATGGTATGGTATTTGCACATAAGCTACAGCAGGATATGCCTGTATATCATGTCATTCTTGTGGATTCAGTATAGTGTTCAGAATGTGGCAAATTCAAGTTTTGCTTTTGGAATTTTCTGGAATTTTTTTGCCAAACATTTTCGATCTATAGTTGGTTGCATCTGTGAATATGGAACCCGAGGATATTGAGGACTGACTATTCTAAGCCCCTAATAACTGCTAATTATTAAGAAATCGATGTGATATGTCTTTTACACATGTGCACACAAGCACACACACACATTTCTGAAAAATAATTAGCGACCCAAACACTCTTCTGTTTTAAGGACTTCAGTGATATTTTAAGCCTGTTGAGCTGACAAGATCTCATTCAATCATTTCTAAACATTTAAATTTCACATACCATATATACTTATAGTTTAGTACCAGTTAACACATATAAGTGTCTGGATCTTCCTTTCACTTATTTTCCTTTTCATTTTTCTTTTCCCTTTGTTTCCCCTTATTCTTTGTTGACTTTCGTCTTTTTTTTACTTTTATTTTTGTATCCTGGAACATTCTCTACATTCACAAGTAAGGACTTGCTTCTCTAACTGTAATGAGACTGAATAAAAACATCTTCATGTCTGATCAAAATGATCACATATCACAAAAAGACCTTGCAGAATATTATAGGACAGGCAAATGCATTATATAATTGCCAGGGACTACATCGAAAACTGTGAAAAGTTCAATACTCATAGATTTGCCCTAATTGATAAGAAATGATGTAATGGTTTCTTGACTAGTGGAGTTAGATCAAACACCCAAATCTAAAACTGCCTATTTCAGTCATAATTATGAACAAAAGTTGTTATATAGTCAATCAGTGTGACTTCATTTTTTCAATAATTTTTTTACATTTATTCAGGTGACATTGGTTAATAAGACTACATAGGTTTCAAGGGTACAATTCAATAATACATCATATGTATATTGCATTGTGTGTTCACTATAAAGTTAGATTTCCTTCTGTCACCTTATATTTGACTCCCTTTACCCTTGTCTACCTCCCCTCCCCCCCTTCCCACTGGGAAGCACTAAACTGTTGTCAGTGTCCATGAGTCTGTTTGCCTTGTTCATTTGTTGCTTTCAGTTTTATATCCCACATATGAGTGAAGTCATACGGATCTCAACTTTTTCTGTCTGACTTATTTTGCTTACCAGGATAATTTCAATCCATGTTGTCACAAATGACAGTATTTCATCTTTTCTTATGGCTGAGAATATCCTGTTGTATATAATGTACCACATCTCTTAGTGGTCCTTTATAAGTATATTCACACAAGTGTTTCCTCCTTACTCTGTGAGTCTAAAAGTCACTGATCTGATTATTTAATTCAATTTGAACAGTTCTAAGGACAACATAACTTGCACACAGACATTTGATGATTTTTGACTGTGGTCTTATAAAGCAAAGACTATGATGATTTAATTTAGAAGCAATTAGAACAATACAATTTGTACTCAGAAACTTTATAAAAGACTTTAATCGTCCTCCTGGTTGACTTCCCAAGACAAGACATTTGGAGATGCAGAGAGGAGTCCAATTAAATAGAAGATGGCATAAGTAAGTTAGAAAATAAAGTCTATGACAAAGAGGAGTGCCAGATATAAGTGGATATTAATAAGAATCTTTTACATTTGTATATATTTCAGTTAACAAAGCACCATTACACAAATTCAGTTCATTTCAATTCAGTATTATGGAGCACACACTCAAGGCACTATACCAAAAAGTCTGTGGAAAACAAAAATAAACATATACCCATAGAAAGATTGCAATTCAGTGGGAGATATGATCTGTTTGACTCAAAGAAATAGGATATTGTAGAGATGAAAGCTGCTATAGGAATATATAGGGAGGATAGATGTGAGCAAAGCAGGTAGCATTTGATTTGGGTCCTTGAAAAAATAAGATATTTAATTAAGATTAAACATTATAAGATATAGAAACCATTATTATATTTTTTCACAGTTCATAAAATTGGAGCTGACAGAGGGTAAGAGAACTCCCTTATCCAAGGTCACACAACTGGATAACTCATGAACCACAGTAAGTATCTTAATTTTTAGGCAAGAGAGCACACATTCTTTTGGGATAACATTAATTTTTATTAAATTTATAGGGGTAACATTGGTTAATAAAATTATATAGGTTTCAAGTGCACAATTCAATAATATGTCCTATGTATATTGCATTGTACGTTCACCAAAGTTAAATTTCCTTCCATTACCTTTATCCTTATATTTGATCTACTTTATCCTTATCTATCTCTCCTCTTCCCCCTCTTTCCTCTGGTAACCATTAAATTGTTGTCTGTTTCCATGAGTCTCTGTCGATTTGTTTTGCTCATTTGTTGCTTTCAGTTTTATAGTCCACATACGAGGGAAGTCACATGGTTCTCAACTTTTTCTGTCTGACAATACATTTAGCAAAATAATCTCAAAATCTGTGTTATCTCAAATGAAAGCATTTCATCTTCTCCTATAGCTCAGTAATATTCCATTGTGTACATGTACCACATCTTCTTTATCCAATCATCTATTGAAGGGCACTTCAGTTGTTTCCGTATCTTGGCTGCTGGCGGGAATGTAAATTGGTACAGCCACTATGGAAAACAGTATGGAAGTTCCTCAAAAAATTAAGAATAGAATTATCATATTACCAAGCAATCCCTCTTCTGGGTATCTACTAAAAATTTTTGAAAACATGTATCTGTAAATATATATGTACTCGATGTTCATTGCAGCGTTATTCACAGTAGCCAAGATAACATTTAAAAATAAAGGCTACTCATTCTTTCTATAATAATAAATTTGGCTGTCCTTGGTATACCATATGGAAATAAATATTCTTACTCTCAAAGTATTAATGTTATTTCCTACTGTTAATACAAAAAAACTCTTTGCAGAATTTTAAATATGAGTACTGAGGAAATCAGATCTTTGCTTAAAGATTAAAAAACCTGTTAGAAAAGAGTGAAAACCAACTTCATTATAATAATTAGAGACTGTAGTATGACAATGAGGGTAATGTCTTGTGTCCCCAGAGGGTACAATAAAAGAGGACAACAGGATTATGCTTCACTGGCTGTAATTTAAAATGTTCCCAATGGCAATGCATACCAAAAGAAATAATAATAGCACATGTGAGGCTTACTATATGTTAGCATAGTAACATATAGTAAGTAACATATAGTGAGGCACTGTTCTAAGCACCTCATATTTATTTCTCAAACAACTCCATGATATAGATATCATTATTATCACTATTTGTGGATAATAAATCTGAGCCACAGAGAAACTTAGCCCAAGTCATGTAAATGGTAAAACTGGAATTTAAACTGTCTGGGTATAGAATCCTTGTTCTTAACCGCTCAGCTCTAACATCTGTCAAAAATAAGATTACATACTCTCTTTTTATAGAGAGCTTTAAGGCATAAGAACATCCATGAGATATGAGTTCATGTTCTAGGAAGCAGCAGTTTAGCATGGCATCTAAGAACACAGATTTTGTCATCAAAAAGAACAAGCTTTGATCTATTCCGCTGTGGCTTACCTGTGTGAACTTGGGCAAGTTGTTTAACTTCTCAGAGCTTTAATATCTGACTTTCAAAAGGAAGAATTAATTATTTTGAAATGGAAATACAAGCAACACAGTATGGTAAGAAAAACACTGACTTGTATGTCAAAAAACTCAGATTATAGCCTCAGCTACAATCACCCATGTGAAATAGGGCAATTGATCCATCAATCAACAAATATTTATTGAACCTTATATAAGTTATGAGTACTTATAAAAAGATATGTTTCTTACTTTCTGAGAACAAATTCATTCAAGTTTGTTCATTTTCCTTAGTGATTGAACTAAGGCCCAAAAGGAGGTACTTTCTGGCAATGACATACTATGATTCTAAGACAGAACTCAAATAAAATTACCACAGTGCTTCTGTATCTTTGCTAAATGCAATTTCTGTATACATATACTTCAGTTCTTCCTTTTGATATATAAAGGGGAAAGATGCAGAAAAAGGAAGAGACTGAACTTTCAAGCTTGTCTCATTGTGCACACTACCTACAGCTGCCATAACCAGCTGTTTCTACACATTCTCTCCATAGAGCACATTTTTCTGGAATGTAGATTAATACATGACCCCACTATTGAACCACTGTAAAAGACGGCAGAATCAACATGATTTACAGAAATTTGGTGAGAAATATCTTTTCTCTCTCTGAGATGAGCTCAGTGACAATTCCAAAAATTCATACAGAAATCGAAGAAACAATTTCCATGTCTTGACAGTATTTCCATTCCTCTGGTTGACATGAACTGTGTTGTATGATTATTCATGGAATGTCTAGTAATGATTAACAGCATCAGTTTGACAAACCGATGGATAGCTATAAATATAGGGAGATATAAATCCTACTCCTAGCACTTAAAAGCAGGGAGACTAACTGCTCTGATCCTCGGTTTCCTCATATGTAAGATGAAAATAATCATGCTTATCTCCTAAGGTTACCAAATGAGATAAGACATATAAAATGCTTGGTATATAACACTTTAATGACTAGTTGTAAATTAATCATTAATCATTCAAGTTTATCATCCTCCTTAGCTATTAAAAATAACTACATATATGCTGGAAGAAAAAAATGAACAACTTATTTTAGTACAAAGAAATACTAATTCATCTTAGTATAGGAAAACTAGTGTTTGCAGATTTCATATCAAATCACATAGGAAACAGCACTTAGGAAAAAAAATAGCCAAAATTTTTTTCCAAGTTCCTAAGTGGGCAGATGAATATTCAATACACGCCTTTAAGATATTTTGTAATCTAGTACTTCAAGCACAACAAAATTGCAAACCACATTACGAGTTTATTCTCAATACTTCAATATTATACACATAAGCATTTGAAGACATCTTTCCATGTACTTAATCATCAAACTACAATACAGACATTCTAACAGGAGAAATACACATATAATTTCTAAGTAAAGCTCCAAATTACTAGACAATTTTGCAGGCCTTTGTCAGCACTTGAATCCCTAAGTCTATAATCATAAATGTAGGATTAACTTTAGTATTACAGATAACAAGCAAAGCAAACAATATATGATAGCTCCAGAATTCAATATTTGTGAGCAAATCATTAAGGAAATATTTCAGGTCACTAATCATGCCTCATTCACCCTAAGTAGGTCAATAGGAAAGTAAATCAACTTACAATGAACAAGAACTTCCTTAGACTCCATGAAAATGCTTACAAGAGTGGAGTGAACTTATGCTTCTAAACACAAGTGTCTGCTACTAGTTGGTAAAATCTTCAGCTCTGTCTCTTGCTCATACCACCTCAGCACACATATGACCACAGACACTCCCCTTCCTAACAGCTGACTTTTAATCCTGTCTTTAGGTTTAAACTAGATCTTTTAAAAATACACAGCATGAACACTGAAATCACAAGAAGAAAAAAAAAATTTTTAATTATCCACTAGCTCTATATCTCTATATGTTCCTCAAAAAAGAAGACTGGCTTAACTTGGGAATGGAACTAAAGATCTGCTTTCATATCCACTGTTCCACTGACTATATTAAGACTGCCCAACACAATTCTAGAGCTGGAATATGTGCACTCTAGTATATAACATAAATGTCAAAGCCATTTGGGTGCCACTGAGGATGAAACAGTAAGGTTATGAAGGCATCTGGTGCAATCAGGGTATATTACTTCCAGGAAATAAATAAATAGTATTAATTCAGGCTTTCCCACAACGTAAAAGCCTAGAGCCAGTGGGTGGCAATGATGTTATAGACATTCCAAAAATACTTCCTGGTTGCTGTTCTCTGCAATATCAAGAATACAACAAAAAGCATCTCCAAAAAGTGCTAAAAATCCATGACCATAGTTTTTACTCACAGAAAATAATTTTAATTACAAAAAATAATCACTAGCTCTTTCTTCATCTTTTATGTCACAAAATATCAAGTCTTCTGCTTATTAGCTTTATCCTTTACTAATTATATTTATGGAATAATTACATAAAAGGTGAACATTATTTTCTATGACTATCTGTGTCATCAAAACATAAAAGTACATTTGATTTTTCACAAAATATTGCCCTTGGGGTTTTTACACATATAAATCTTCACCTAAATATTACCAAAACTAATAATTACTCAACACAAATTTTGTGAGCCTACTAAGTGCCAGGCTCTATGCTAGGTTCTAGACACACACACACACATACATACATAAAAAATAAGACACACTCCTTTGCGGAAAAGTTTACAATATATATAGTGATCCTTTCACTTATACACAATAATGTTAACTCAAATGAAATCCTCCCTCAAGTTTCACTTTTCGGAAATCCCTGCATCCTAGTGAATTCCATATTACCTCATGAAGCTAAATTCAGGTAAGCTATAATGAATACAGAAATATTTAAAAGTGAACATGGATAAAAAGGGTGACAGAGAAACATCACGACTAGTTAACTATATTTCAAACTGGATTTTCACATTGAAGGCCAGTTCAGTTCTACAGAAGATGGTAAGTATAACCCTAAAATGACACAATTTGTAGGAGTCCAGAATTCCTACTAAACTGACCTAAACTTATAAATCCTCAATATCTCTAATCAGAATCAGAGAAGATCCCCTACCGCAGTAACAACAAGCTCAAAATTCTGACAAAAATACAGGGAAAACGGTAAATGAATAACATAAACTAGGAGTTAGAAAAATCATATAGCTTCAGAGAATGACCTTCTGTTTTCCCAGAAAATATTTAGGTAAAAATGAATATTTCTCTACAATAAGAAAAGGAATAGCAAGTCTAAATGCAGGCAACTTATAGTCTGCTTACTACATTATATGATATACTGTTGGAAATGCTGGGGACTGTAGTCTACAAGATAGAGCATACCCATCAACTTAAATGAGGCAGTATGTGGCCTTGTACAAATATGAGCAAAATGTTCTCATGGCTAGATCTTTTTTTCAAGAGAAGCCAGAAATTCATATTTTCATGTGAAATCTCCCAGTTGTTGCATGTCAGATCAATGTTTAAAAAAAAAAAATGGTGGACTCAAAAATAAATCAATCTGTAAAATAGATCCAGACCTTTCAACATGAATAAAAGGTATGTTTTTCAACATGAAAAACTCACAACTAACATCTCACTTAATGGTGAATTCAAACATATACATGTACGCGTGCACACACACACATACAAACTATTAGAACTAATAAATAAGTTCAACAGAGTTGTGAGGTTTAAGTCCAATATATAAAATATCAATTATATTTTTATAAACTAGCAATGAACAATATGAAAATGAAATTTTAAAGACAATTTCATCTGAAAAGAATTTTTTTAATACTTAGTAATAAATTTAACAAAACAGTGCAAGGCTTGTACACTAAAAACTGCAAAACATTGTTGAACAAAATTAAATATGTAAATAAATGGAAAGACATCTCACATTCATGGATTGAAAGACTTAATATTATGAAGATAGCAATGCTCCCCAAACTAATTTACTTATTCAACATGACCTTTATAAAAATTCTGGCTGTTTGTTTTTTGGTTTTTTATTTTTTGCAGAAATAGACAAGCTGACCCTAAAATTCATATGAAATGCAAATGACCCAGAATAACCAAAACGATCTTGAAAAAAAGGAACAAAGTTGGAAATTTTACACTTTCTGATTTCAAAAGTTACTACAGTAAGCAAGACAACATGGTACTAGCATAATGATAAGATATAGATCAATGGAGTAGAATTGGAAGTCCAGAAATAAACTCTTACATTTATAGTCCATTGATTTTCAACAATGGTGCCAAGACAATTCAGTGGGAGAAAGAATAGTCTTTTTAACAAATGATTTTTGGATGACTGAATATTTACATGCAAATAAATGAATTTAGATGCCTATGTTATATCATAAGTAAACACTCAAAATAGATCAAAGACCTACATGTAAGAACCAAAACTGTAAAACTCTTAGAGGAAAACAAGTATAAATCTTTGTGACCTTGGGTTAGGCAACGGTTGATTAGGTATGACATTAAAAGCAAAATAAACAAAGAAAAAAAACAGACTTCATTTAAATTTGTGCTTCAAATGAAACTGTTGATAAAATCAAAGGTAACCCAGAGATGGAAGAAAATATTTACAAATAATGTATCTGATAAGTGTCTATTATCGAGAATATATATATTTAAAAAACTATTACAACTCAATGACAGAAAGACAAACAACCCAATTTAAAAATGGGGCAAAAATTTAAACAAACATTTCTCCAAAGAAGACATACAAATGGCCAATAAGCACATGAAAAGATGCCCGACATCATTAGTCACCAGGGAAATGCAAATCAAAACCACAATGAGATACATACACTTCATGCCAGAAAATTGTGGCTATTATAAAAGATAGACAATAATGTTAGGATATGGAGAAAATGAAATACATTGCTAGTATAAAGAGAAATTGTGTAGCCACTTTGGAAAAATTTGGCAGTTCCTCAAAAAGTTAAACAGTGTTATCATTAACTCTACTACCAGGTATATATTTCAAGAAAGTTGAAAAATCGTCTTGTAGCATCTACCTACACACACACACACACACACACACACACAGTTCATAGCAGCATTATTCATAATAGCCAAAAAGTGAATACAACCAAAATGTCCACCAATTGATGAATGGACGAACAATATGTAGTATATCCACACAATGGAATATTATTTGGCAATAAAAAGGAATGAAGTACTGATGCATGCTACAACGTGGATGAACCTTGAAAAGATTATGTTAAGTGAAAGAAGCAGTCGCAAAAGAGCACATATTATGTGATCCCATTTGGCTGAAATGTCCATAACAGGAAAATCTACAGAAAGTAGCTAATAGTTGCCAATGTGCTGGAGAGAGGAGTATGAGGATTTGGGGGGGATGGGGACTGATGAAAATGTTCTAGAATTAGACAGCTGTACAATTCCGTGAATATAACTAAAAACCACTAAATTATACACTTCAAAGTGTGAAATGCATGGCATATGAATTATATCTCAATAAAGCTGTTATTTAAAAAAATAGCCCCAGCCCACCCACTTTGCAATCTTTGCCTAAAATGAATTGTACATCAAAATGGCTGTTGCTAATATTTAAAGATTTTTTTATAAAAAGATTTTTGCAAAACTTAGCATGCAGTAAGTAAAGTGTTCAATTTTCTGAAATCAACCAGCATGCATATCCTATTTCAGTATTTCATATTAAATTTAATACTTAAAATTTTAGTAATAATGACATGTTTTAGAAAAATAGTTCAAGACTAGAAATGGCTCCCCTCTGGCCACTGAATAAAGCCCTGACTCCTTTTATCCACAATCTAAAACTAACTGATCTTTCCAATCTTATAGCTCATAAATTCTTTATAATCTTCCCACACTTCCCACGTGACCCTTTCACTGCCCTGAAAACAGCTCATGCTGTCTTAAACATGCTACCTCTATTTGCAATGCCCTTCACGTCCATCACCTTAACTACTCACTCAGCCACTGCAATGCCCTTCTCCCATAAAAACTATATGAATTCTACTCACTCTTTGGTGTTTAAAATTCCACCTTCTCTATGAAGTCTTTCCTAATTCTCCCCGCTAAAATTGGGTCAGACTTAAGTAAACTTTCTCTTAGTACTTATATCTCTCTTAAGATACTTTTTAATGCTTCTCACAGTTACATGTGTGCATTTGTCTTTTTCCTCTTACTAAACAGCAAGTCCCACAACTATAGTATGTATGAAATTACAACATGATACCTAGTATATCAGTTCTGATCCTTGCAACAGTCTTGAAAGATTGGTATTATTATTTCTCTTTTAAAGATGAAGGAACTGAGGCTTGGAAAGGGTAAATCACTGGTTCAAGGTCCACCAATAAGTGGAAGGTCTGAGGTTTGACACTGGTCCATCTTTAGTGGCATCTTTATTTCCCACAAAATGCTTAACACAAGGCATTGTACATAATAGTTCTTCGAAGATGGTTCACAGAATGGTTAATTAGACTGAGATCAAAAATATTTAGTCACTTATCTTGAGCTTAGATTCAGACTTAATTCAAATTTCAGCTCCCATTCAGAAATCAAGTTGAGGTAAATTGAATCTTAATCCCAATTTCCTCATTTATAAAATGAAAATTATAATATTTAGGTATTAGGATTACTGTGAGGATTAAATGATACAAAAAATGTTAAGTTCTTAGCACATAGTAAGAGCTCAATAAATGTAGGTTTTCTTCCTTTTCACACACTTTTCCCCTGTGCCCTACCCCCCACTTATGGCTTAATGAGAAGAACCTGTTCTTTGGGGTCGACACATTTGTTATAGTTCTACAACTCTTTAGCTTTCTGATTTGATGATAAGTAACTTAATGACTAAGTTTGAGTTTCAATTTTTGCATTTTTAAAAACGAGCACAACAAAACTGTCTTATACAGGGACTGTGAGAAATAAATACGAATCTGAGTCAGTGGCTCTTAAACGATATTTAAGCAATAGAGCCTGATAGTTATTTTACAGAAGCTCAGGATGTGCTTAAATTGAAGATAAGGGATGAGGGTTGTGGCCCAGGCTAAAGCACACCATTGTGCTCCACAATCATCTCTTTGCTGGTCAGCAGAAGGTACAGCTGAAAGGGTTTCATAAAAAGCAGGTGGAGGAGTTATTTCCTCTCAAATTTTATAAAGCTCTGTATAAGAGTGAATAAATAGAAAAGAGAATCAGAATGCAAAAATACGAATTAATTCCTTTAGAGTAAACCTGTAGGTGGAGAACTTCTAATCTAATGACGAACATCAGAAATCCAAAAGTGATCTGGATTCCTCACACGAGATCCAACCAAGATGAAAACACATAATAATATTTTAACCTGCTCACATCAAGACACTCTTCATGCCTTCATTCCTAAAAATCCCACTTAAATATGCTCTGCTAAGGCTATAAAACTGATGATTTTAAAAACTATCCCCATCATCACCACCATGGCTGAGGCCAGAGGAGATTTTTTGAAAGAGACCAGAAAAAAAGAGAACCACAGAAACAACAGGTGCTCTGAACAGCCGGGAGGAAGAAATGACGTCCTCAGGATGATCCTAAGAACTAGCAAATTTTCAAATCCCTCTAAAAGAACTAGTAACTCACCTCCAAGATAATATTTCCCCTTTATTCCACCCACAGTTCATGAAAAGTGACATATGCACCACTGTTTAGTACTAATATGCTCTGAGATGCCAGAGTTCATCCACCAAGGAAAAACTTTTTAATTGAGAATCCTTTAAACATATGTTTTCTTTGAGAAACAAACAGAAGTTTAGTTGATTATTGACAATTTCACTTTTTAAATTCTGTGGCCTGGATGTTCATTGGAGGCAACGTGGAATTGCGGAAGAATCAGAAAATTACGACCACTTTATGTTTTAACTTTTCTGAATAATAAATCATAAAATAAGGAGACATAAGAATATGTAAAGGTTATTTAATCCAAATTACAAACTTTACTAGAAATGTATTCTACAATATCCCTGGCCTATAATGTTCAAAATTTTATTTTCATACTTCCATCTTCTTTATTATGTTACTCATCCAAAGCCACACAGTTTAGTTTTCAGAAACTTATATCTTTTATTGAAATAAAGTAAGCTTACCTTCATCTTAAAAAAAAAAAAAAGTAAATTTTAGCAGTACCTCTACACCACTGATTTAAGTTCGAAATATAGATGTTGGAAGAGTTTTAGACTCAGCCCACATTTAAAACTCTCCCTAATGTCTTGGTCTCCACTTTGTTCACTCTCCTGCATGATTTGTATACATTTCTCCTTTTCTTCATTAAATTATTAGATCATTTAAAAGGAGGGAACTTATCTTTTTATTTATCCTGTAACTATTACAGTTTCCAATACTGTGCCTGGCACAAAGAAGATGCTTATAAATATTTATAAAAGAGAAAGAAGGAAAGGAGAGCAGGAGGTACTGCAATTAAAAGAAAGAAAAAGAAAGAGACAGGTCAAGAAACAGAAAAATAACCAAAAACTAAGCAAAAATTAAAATTAGGATTAAGACTATTCTGTCTTAATAAAATATATTTTATGTCTGTGAAGAACATTCCAGTGCACATCAACTACTGCAAAGTATACTTCATAGCATTTTATTAATTGTTTTCATTTAAAGCAGTTATTTCAATAAGGAAAATATAAGATGGTATTTGGTCCATTTTACCTCAGAATTAAGTAGCTTGAAAATAGGGTGAGACTTTGGACTAAGGGGAGTTCTCAACTTTCCTGAAAAATCAGTGTTAGGTTTAGTTTTCCACTTAAATATAATTACTACTAGTGGGCTCCCAATTTGTACTCAATGGGTAACATTTTCCAAGTAAGTTTTTAAGGAAGGGCCACTGTATGAACCCAACTTTTGTCAGCTGCCAAGTAATTATTCTATATCTGGCAGCTGTGGATAGTGAACAGTGCAACTACAGTAGCTGTCAGGAAGCCAATTATTTTGCTTATGACCTCAACAGTGAATCATGAATACTGGCTAATTTCTCACCACCATGTGCAAAAGGGCATCTTCTTACTTTCTGTAAAGCCAATAATATTTAAAGGGGAAACATATTACTCTGAGTTCAGTTAGTTTAAAATAATGAGTATAAATTCTGATTGTAAAAAAAAAAAAAAGGAAATTCTAGAAACAATTCTATATATCAGCACAAGACAGATTGTTTGCCCTGCCTTCCATTTCCTTTTATCTTTTGCTTAAAGGTTCAGAAAACTGTAAATTTTGTATACTTAAAGACAATTTTAAAACAAATAAACTAAGTTGATAACAAAGCATTAATTCATCTAAAATTTTTTACGAACCAGTGAGCATGGCAGTAGCCAACTGCAGATGAAAAGAGTGAAGCTTTGGGAGCTAATGCAACTCACAGCAGGTGAGTGACAGCAAAAGTTAACACTGATGTCTGTGCCACACAACAGATGTCAGGCCCTGACCTTGCCAAAACATGCTGAAATGTGTGACCGTCTCTTGGTTAGCATGAAAGATTGTTAAAATAATTGTTAAATTCTCAAGAAGCTGACAAAAATGTACCAACATTCAGTTATTATTAATTCAATAGACATTTACTGAGCGGTGAATCACGGAATAAGGCCCAGGCATTCAAGAATAGAATAAGACAAGTTTCCCATTCTCATAATCTAGTGTGAGATAGATACTTAAACATAAATGGAAAAAGGTATTAATAAATAACAAAGTGCTAGGATATTTAGGAAAGGCTTCACAGAAGAAGAAGTAACATTTAAGTCAGGTAAAAAAAAAAAAGTCAAGAAGAATATAACCAGCAAATAAGTGGGCAAGGGTAGAGGCACAGAGCATAAAAGGACCTGGATTTTGGCAAAGAGTGCAGTTGACTAAGACAAGAAACTCAAGTTTGTGTTTGTGATATATGGGAAATGCAACTGGAGAAGTAGGTGAATAACAGGTTGTGAAAGGAGAGAATGAAAACCTACAAGAGGTCTTTCAGCAGGATGATAGCATGAGCCTATTTGTTTTAGGGGGGAAGATGCCTCAGGTAGACATGTGGCAGACAGACTGCAGTAGGAAGAAGCTGGTGCCAAAAAGACTAAATGTGGTAAGCCATTGCAATATACCAGGCAAAAGAAGATGGAGGCCTGAAACAAGACATTGGCAGTGAAGGTAGACAGCCAGAGGTAAATGGAAAAGATGTTTCTGAA
Organism: Pteropus medius; assembly: GCF_902729225.1. Classification (NCBI taxonomy): domain Eukaryota; kingdom Metazoa; phylum Chordata; class Mammalia; order Chiroptera; family Pteropodidae; genus Pteropus; species Pteropus medius. The sequence goes on from NW_024352784.1 coordinate 13,005,681, forward strand.
GTAAAAGTAACAGGATCTGTTGAGTTATGGATGTGATGGGCGATGGGGGAGAAGAACCATACAAAGCTCCAAGCCTCTAACTGGCATGTTTTAAACTGGAAATACTAATGGATGCTTATAGACTTCCAGAGAAGAAAGAAGCTGCAGTACAGCTTAAATTGTTTTACAAAAGAAGTTCTGAAGAGCCTAATTTACCCCGGACTAGAGAGCAGGGCAGGAACCAGGTGAAGATAGAAAGACAAGTTTGAGCTCAAGTGACAGATCAATATTTGAGAGTTGTCGGCATATGTGGGCATAAAACAGGAGAAAATAAGATGACTCAAGGAGAGTTGCACAGACATGAATTCAGAAGACGACTAAAAATGAAGGTCCTGGAAACACTAATACCAAATGGATTAAAAGAACTATAGACATCAAAGGAGAAAGACGAGAACTGAGAATTTTTTTATTCCAAATTGCCCAACTATCTCAATTATTCCATTATTATCGATCATGTCTTATGGACCAATCATTGTGCCAGAGAGTAAGGAAATAAAGATTAATATGATAGAATTGCTACACAAGGATTGCCAGGTAATGGGGTTTATAGACAAATGGAGAGACGCTTGCTAAATTGTTGCACAGGTACTGCAATAGATAAAATCACAGGATGTGAGGAGCACAAAGGATGGCACCTATTTAAAAGTGAAACAAGAAAAATTGTATAAAATGAAACCAAGAGAGGAGAGACACTCAAGAAATAGAGAGCATTAGTACCAGCAAATTTGATCTCACATAGGTATTATTAGAATTTGAATGTTGGTATTTAGGCATCTTTTGCTCTTTCCAGCAAAAGATTCCTTAATCCTCAAAATATTCACTTTACATGTTCTATCTGCAAGTATCACACAGAAATTGAGGTGTGTCTAAGAGGCTATACAAAGGAAAACAATTCTTATTACATAGGTCCTACATCCAAATTAACCATATTGAGACTGTAAAGGCATTCTCCAACGGAGGGTTCTAGAGAACCCTTCAAAATTCCATAGAAATTATAATTTTCTCCTGGGTGAAGAAAAGTACTGGAGGAGGGAAAACAATAATTAATATAATTTTTTTAAGTCGCTGAATGACATTTTATTTGATGGACCACTGAGCATTTCCAGAGTAATCAGACAGACAGGTGACATGGTTTGGCAACCTCAAGCATTATGAAAATTGTGCTCTGTCCCAGCTCTGCCACTTGCATGCTGTATTTTAATTTTTCCTTTTGTAAAATGGGTGATTTAAATAGAATACTCTAACATTCTGTGGCTCAATAAGTCTAACTTATATAAAGAAGAGATACAGCCTCTGAGAAATAAGCAACTAATAAGCAAATATGTGCAGCATGGTCAAGAAGTCTCTATGCATAAGATTTTGTCCTCTGTGAACTACTTAATAATAATTTTATCTAGTAATAGCTAGAGACCTAAAAAACAACTAAAGAACATGGGAGAAAATTAAAGTTTACATGGGAAATGAAGGAAGAGAGCATGCAGATCACTTCTAATCAGCACAAACTTGTATTTTGTGTGTATTTGGAAAACGATTAATATGCACTGAATTCTTACCATCTGCCAGACACTGTGCTAAGTATTTCATATGCACTATGTTACTAATCTCCATAATAGCTCAATGAAGTAGGAATTATTATTATTATTCTCATTTTAGAGATAAGAAAACAGACCTGGGTTAAATATCTTCTTCAAGGTTACAGAGCTAATCACTAGTAGCAATGGGTTAAAAAACAATTTATCAGAATCCACAGCCCATGCCCTTCACCACTCCACAATACTAAATCCATAAATTAAGATAACTATAAACAGGAATGAAAGGAAAAGACCTAGCCCAAAATTGCACCAACAGATTGAAAATTATGTGAAGTGAATCAGAGAAAGCCTCATGGAGATGGATCTGAAGTTGTGATTTGAAGTTAGATTATCAAGAGGTACTGCCACAGTATTGATCTAAATAATTTAAATGTGTTTCATTTTCATGGGGGAAAAAAGCTATATCGAATATATTACTTTTAAGTCAATAGTTATCATCTAATGAGCACAATAAATTATACTTCATAGGTCACAGGCAGTATTGAGTTTCCACACAATTTATTCTTCAATTATAGAGTTACACAATGCATATAGAAAGGGTAGATTGATGAGTATCAAACCTCAGTTTCTGAAAATTCTGAATGGAAAACTTATTCGTGAGACCACTAGACAATTATATCCAAATTCCTGCAGCAGTTAGGGTATGAGAAACCAGACTAAAGTGTAATAAATCCTATCTGACAGAGACAGCAGGAGAAAAAAAGAAAAAAAAACAAAACAAAACTAATGTATCTGTATAAGTTGAGATAAACATCACTGAGAAAATAGTCAAGCCACATGAGAGAATCTAAGAGTCAGCATTCTAGGGGAGTGGAAGAAATTCTCAAAGGAATTCTTAAAACCTAAAACAAATTAGAATACTGAATGCACACTCCACAGCGTTGAACAACCTATCAAAACTGAATTCTCTTAAGTCCATGCAGCTGCTGTGATGTGTCATCATGTCACTGAGAGAGAAAATCCAATTACAACTTTAATGGCTAAAACATAAAGACACTATGAGGGTCAGCGAAGAAATGCTGAAATTTAGAAAAACTGTTTGATAGGAAATCTCTCCTCTGGCATTCAGTAATAACACTAATCAACCTGAATTTTATTCTTTCATTATTTAACAAATATTTATTGAGGCCCCTGTTCTGGACACTAGATACACAAAAAAGTGAACAATAATGCTCTTGTAGAGTTTATACTCTGGTCCAATAAACAATTTTTTAAACAAAATATATAGCATATCAGATGATGCTAACTGCTATGAAGAAAAATAAAGCAAGGAAGGGGTAATGAAGAACACAGGAGACCAACACAGGGGAAAATATTTTTAAATAAGATTGAGAGGGAAAGCCTCACTAAGCAGGTAACATCAAAGCAGAAACCTAAAGGAGGTAGTGGATGAGCCATGTATATAACAGGGTAATAAGACCAGAACAGCCCGTGCAAAAGTCCCGAGGCAAGAGTATTCTTAGCAACTTGTAAGGAAAGCCAAGCGGCTAGTATGCTTGGACCAAAGAGAGGGAAAATTCATAGGAAATGAAGTCAAAAACAGAGTAGAGGTAAGGAGGCCAAATCATGTATGATCTTGTAGGCCATTACATCAACTCTGGCTTTAATCATAAGTAAATGAAAAATTTTCACAAAATTTTTTGCAAAGAAGTAACAATACCTAACCTACATGCTTGAAGGTAAGTGGTAAAATCAATAGAACAGGAATAGTTGGGAGGCTCTTTTTATGAATATATTCCTGGAAACATCAGAATTGCTATCCATTCTTAAAGAATAATGGTTAAATCTCAGGCTCTGGAGTCAAACCTGTGGGTTCAAATCCTGGCTCAACTACATACCCAAGTCTTGACTTCCTTCTCTGTAAAATAAGAATTAAAAAAGAAAAAAAAGATATAATTAATAACTACTAGGTGTCAGACTCCATTCTATCATGTATAACTTTGGGTTTTCCTCAGAAGAAAACCAGGAGACAGAAGCAATTTTTTAGGGACATACAGAAACGACATCAGAGGAGTGGAGAAGTGACACAGGCAAGAAAAGGTGGTCAATAGCAAGTATATTACCAAACCAGCTACTGCAGTAGACAACAGGAGCTTAATTATACAGGGAAACGCTGGCAAATAGACTAGAATACAGATTTGTCCCACCCAAGTTGCAAGGGAGATGGAATAATATTTATACTCCAAGTCAAGTCAGTCATGGTTTAAAGGCCACTCCTAGGAGGTGTCAATTTCCAGGCACTTCCAACCTGTCCCTGTCTGTCTTTTATGAGAACAGCCTCTGAGGCTCTTGAAAAGCCCACAGACAGAGCAGCATACACTGGCAGTTGGAAATCTTGAGCAAAATAAAACAGTCTGAGATGAGGATATGGGTATGACATTGACAGCAACTGCTACATATCCACAAGAGAAAAAAGACTAGCAATATATACCACAAAATATTAATGATTACCTCTGAATGATAAAAATTTATTCTTTGTCATGCACCTCTCATTTTTAAGATTCTGTAACAACTATGTTACTTATGTAATACGATGCCTGATATAGAATATAATGTCAAATATTTATAGAAATCTTTAACACCATCTTATCTGTTTTCTTACAGAGATAACAATTTAGTGAAGAGTAGGGATTATTATTTCCATTTTACAAAGAACATTGAGTCTTTGAGAAACTGAAGGGATTGCTCAAAGTTGTACCACTAATTATTGGTCAAGAGAGCTTGGATTGTAGATGTCCAATTTTCATGACTTTGTCCTATCCATAGACTGCTCTTAAATATAGATATTACCTAAATCAAACTCTTTATTTTACAGATGAGGCAATTAGGATATAAAGTCATTAGTCCAAGATCATACAGCCAGATAAAAAATAAGATTCTGGGTCTTCAGAGTCCTGGTTTACACAGAATCGGGTTCACACATAATACAAAGTTGAAACACACAGAGCCTTCACCCATACTACGTGGGCACAAGTGCTTCCAGGGCCACTTCAGTTGTGTCACCTTGAGCAGTTTTCCCTCCCTAAAATGAGGAATATAAAAACATCTAAGTCAGGGTAGTTGTGAGCACTAAGATAATATCTGAAAAGTCTGGTTAGGAATGTGTCATATAATGTTTGTTAGTTTTATTAGTCTAAGTGTTGCATTGAAGAGAGAAGATAAATGGATACAGAAGAGAAACTACATAGAAGGAGTTAGATGGATCTTGGAAGGAAAGGGTTTTAACCACTGGAGTATAGTCCTTTTTACATGTTAAAGAATCTTGAAAGTGCTTTCCACAGTTCTGATCAAGGTTATCAAGAATAATTCTAGTGGGAAGTAGTATATATATTTTATAGAAAAATAAATCTTGCTGGGCTTGAACTCTGGTTCTACCAGTTATCTGACCTTAAACAAATTCTTTAAACTCTGTGCCAAGGTTTTCTCATCTACAAAATGGGAACAATAAAAGTACCTGAAACTTTAGAACAGTGCCTACTACTAAGAAAGTAATCAATAAATGTTGTTCATTGTTATTACTGGATATGGGGAGCTGCTCAATTAAATGCATATTAAATTGGAAGAAAACTGCAATGGAACGTAACAGGATTCCATCTTGGAGACCAAAAGATACAATTTAATCCTAAGTAGGGATGTTTATGCGGATGAGTGTGGGTCTGGATATGGTATAGTATGGTGTTAGCTCTTTGCATTCTCAGCAGCATTGAGATGTATACACTCAAATAAATTACTACTGTAATATTGGCTGACACATTCGATAGGAATAAGAAGTTGGCAAGTCAATGAAAATAAAGAAGAGGAAACCACAAATGAAAAGGAATAAGGTGGAATAGACATTTTTCTCCCAATATGAGAATCAGCACCTCATTTTTTATATTAAAGATACACTACATTTCACTTCTTCAAAGTAAAAGATCTGCTTTCAACAACATAAACCAGATGCAATCCTCAGGAAATAGAATATTAATAAATACAAATTAAATACAAATCAGAGTCCCAGGAACCCATAAGGCACTTCTGAATCAACTAGAAAAAGGTGACCCTTGCTCAAAAAAGTTTACTTTCATCTGTTGGGAAACTGTCATAATACAATAATTTTCTTATAAGTAGACACTTTACTACCACCTGCCAGAAAACTATAATACACAAATTTAAAATGTGTGTGTGTAATATGAATGATGTCCCCTAAGATTGTGTAGTGTAAACATGTACAACAGTACATCGACATCTCTGCTTTTGTGTTAAATGAATAAAGTATTTGTCATAAAAAATGCACTGTGATAAATACTGAAAATGTAGATGTTTCAGAAAATGTAGCCCTCATGAAACTCACAATGAAATAAACAGTTACATTATGGTGTGGTATAGTAAGCATTATTTTAAACATTAATACAAGGTGTTAATAAAAGCACAGGGGAGGGATTCCCAGCCCTGCTTAAAAGAGTCTGTTTTAACGGATTTGCCCATACTTTAATGGCAGTGATTATAAAAACTAAGACAGCAAACCCCAATTATTTAGAGCAGATTTATGCTCATCATTGTCACTCATGCTTCATCTGAGAGATGTTTTAAACTGAAGAACACAAACCGAAGCAGGTTTGCTTCCAAAAGCAAACTCTCCTTATAGTTAGTGAACCTGCTAGGAAGGCAGAGATAAGTTATACCACTGAAAAGAGAGGAGAGGAAAAAGGGAAAAGAAAGGAAAATAAAAGAGAGTTGACAGAAAACTGTTCAGACCACAAAACAAACAAACAAAAAAAAGTAGCAGTCTAAGGAATTAGTATAAAACAAAATGAACAATGGGAAACAAAAGTGACATGAGGAATATGATGTAGTACATGGAGTGAGCATCTGCAGAAAAATAAAAATAAAGGAAAAATAAAAATAAATAAAAACAGAAAGCATAAAATGAGAAAGAGAAACCTTAGAAATGAAGAGAGGAAAAGTGGCATTTAGATGGACACCAAGACACTTGAAAGAGTAATTTATGAGGCTACAAAAAAACAGAACACAGACATTGTAAGAAGAAGGTACCAACAGAGGCACTGAAGGCAAGATGGAGAACAGAAGGAAAATAATGATGAATCAACTTTAGATGAATAGAAGCTGTGACAAACATAGAAAAACAGTGTTATATGCCCTATAAGTAATCATATATTTTAGTTTAATTTGGTAATTCTGGGATATTTCTATTATATATACTTAATTAGTTTCAAGAAATGTTCTGTTTTCCAAATTAGAATTTAAGAACCCTGAAAAATCATTCAACTCAGAAACCTATCAACCATACGTTCACTGATTTGGTCTAAGGCAGAAAACCCTCCCTGGTTGAGACTTCCTATATCCAACTTTCTCCTGGAAGTAAAATAGAAATGAAAAGAAATAAATAACATCAACTGCAGCAATTTTCAAAAGTGAAATGGTTGTCTTTTAGAAAATTTGAAAAATGTCACAAAATCTACTTTTTACCTCTAGTCAGGCAAATTATCAGACTGTGGCAAGACAATTTCAAAGTGACTTTTCATATTACAGTAAGAAAACAACTAAAATTGCGATTCCAAATTCTCAAATTGCATTTGAATTTAAGATTATTACGTCGAATTTGCAAGTGACAAAGTTGTTGAAGTATTTGGCTTACAGGGGTTTTTTTAAGATACAACAACATACCACTTTGCTACCACTGATTTCTTCTGTTTCACAATCTATAACATACAGGTGCAGCAAAGTGTACCTAATGATGATGGTCAGTACCATTCAGTCATATGCACTCACCCATATTTTGACCATGGGAAATCAACCATTATTCTGTCACTACATAGATCTGTAAAATGATAGAAGTTACATTGTTTTTCAATTGGTGAGAGTGAGAAATGGTGTTGAGGGAAACAGTAATTTCAGGTTCATGGAAGAAACATCCAGGAAGGAATACGAGCATTCCAACACAAAAGACAGCTCTAATTCTAGCTTAAAATAAGAATATAGAATAGCAACTAATTTCCTTTTTCATAGTGCAATACATAAGAAAAACCCCTCAACTTCTATACTTCTGCCTGCAGTGCCCTTTCCCATTCTCCAAACTTATCTAAATTTGAATGTGTAAGGCTCAAATAAAAAGCTCCTCCCTACATATATTCCATTCTCACCCTCCATCCCCACCCCCAAGGTATAGCACCAGTATGCTGAGGTAATTGAACTCAGGTCTAATTTGAGTTCTGATTAGTCTAAACCAATCATGGTAATCTTATCTCTCTTTCTAGGCCTGAGCAAATCCACCAGTTTCATTTTGGAGTTAGGAATGGGTGTATAAACCTAAGTTGGCCCAATAAGACTGAGGAATTTGTTCAATAGCTGACAGGAGGCATCCTTTCTCTCCTGTTGGATGGAACATGGAAGCACATAGCTCCCTTGTCTGTCAGGTAGCCCACTAGACCATGAGGAGAAAAAGCCTTAGAACGAGACAACACTATGTGTGACAGGGGGTTTAGGTAGAAAGAACCTGGATTCCTGATGACGTCCATGATTCACTGAAAAAAAAAAAAAAAAAAAAAAAACCTGAAACCTGTCCTAACAGATATGTAGTTAGGTGGGTCAATCCATTTCCTTCTTGTTTAAACCAGCTGACAAACATTGGGATTTCTGCTACCTGCGAATGAAAGTATCTAACTGAAGTAAACCGCAGGAATTAGGCATTATTATCTTCCTATATATTACAGAGAATAAGCATTAGTATTATTAACCTTGGAGAAGTTAAGTGATTTTCTCAAGGTTGATGATAAGAAGTAACAAACTTGAAATTCAAACCCTGATTTTTTTTTTTAACCTGTAAGACCTATATTTTTTCTACTGCGCTATACTACTGGATTTGTCTTTTCCTACTAGCTAGTACATTTTATGACAATAGTAAAGACATTTTTTATACATTTTTTGGAATTCCATTCAAAAACTAGGCCCTAGAATAATGATTTAAAGTATAGGCTTTCATAATATATTTCATTTTTTCACTGATGTCTCATGCTTTATTTGACAGAATACTAACAAAAAATAGAAGAAACTAAAGGCTGAAAATAGGCTTTGTAAGTATTTCTGCAGCAACCTATTTAGTAATTGGTAGACTATAAACTCCACAAGGCCAGGGGCCCTGTTTTGTTTTATTCACTTTAATATCCCCAATGCCAAGCATAACATTTGGGATATAGTAGACACTAACATATATTTTAAAATTGAATAATAAATGACGTAAATTTCTTATTTAATACTTCTTCATAAAAATGATTTTCTTCTCCTGGAAAAGTCTACAGAAACTTTCTTTTGGCCCAGTCTTTATGGAAAGTGTGATTAGACTCATATTTTAAAATACAAAAAAAAGAAAAACAAACAGCATGTCATTTCTACACCTGCGGCTTATGTAAATCATGTGTTCATTCATTCACACGGAAAATATTTATTCATCATCTACTAGGTACAAAACATTGAAAAGCACAAAGGTATTTTAAACAGTCCTGCCTGGAACATCTTGCTATGGCAGAAGTAATAAGTACTCAAATAACGATAAAGATGTATCTAAAGGACATAAAAGGCCATTTGAAGGAACCCCCAATAGCAAATCCAAGGTAAATTAAAAACAAACAAATAATGGCATTTAGGGGACTGGAACTAAGAAAATGATTTCTAGGCAGAGTTAGCAGCTTTTAGTTTATTTATTTTTTTTGTATTTATTTATTTTATACTGATTACATACCAGAGAATAAAATAAAAGCCACTGATGAATGTAGAAAAAATTATGGAATTAGAAAATCACCATTTCAACCACTGATTGTTTCAGGCAAGAATTACCAAAGGATGCTAAAACTGATAGATGAAAGTGTATGATCAGAAATCAGATATTTACATAGTCTCAAAGTATCTCCTCACAAAATACTTATTAATTACAAAGGAAAAAATGGTAACCTTACAGAAACCTGACACCATTTTAACTAAGTGATCAATGTTAACATCATAATAATGGCACAAATACATATCATGTGCCATCTGATATGATGCACTGAGAAGTATACATCATTTTTGTTGTATTCCTGACAAAAATACACAACCTAAATTTAATCACAAGGAAAGAGACAAACCAAAATTGAAGGAATTCTACAAAGAAATGACCTGTACTCTTCAAAATATGTCAAGGTCATGATAAACAAAGAATCCTTACAGTTAAAGAATAAGGAGACTTGGCAACTAAATGCAATATGCGATATATGTGATCATGGGTTGGGTTCTATACAGATTTTTTCTTTTGATATAAAGAACACTAGTAGAATAACAAAACTTGAATAAGACCTGTGAATTAGATAGCAGTATCATATCAGTGTTAATTTCCTAATCTTGATTCTTGTATGGCAAATATGTAAGAAAATGGCCTTGTTTTTAGGAAATACACACTTAAGAATTTAGGAGTAAAGAAGCATTATGTCCACAATTACAACCAGGAAAAATAATATATTGAATAATGAGGTAAATGTGGTAAAATACTAAGATCTGGGAAATACTGGTAAAGATACACAGCAAGTCCACGTACTATTTTTGCAACATTTTTATAGGTCTGAAATTATTTCAAAATAAAGTTGAAATAATTAGGAAAAAACTAAAACTATAATATCATACAGTCTCTTTCATAAAATAGTTTACAGTTTCAAGTCCTCATGCAATCTGACCCCAGTCTAGTCTTCCAACCATGTTTCCCAATCCCTCTTTCTTGTTCACTATATTCCAGTCCAACTGAATCTTACACGACTGACCCTTGGACAACGCAGGTTTGAATTCACATGTCCACTTATACATGGATTTTTTTCAATAAATATTAGAAATGTATTTTCTCTTCCTTATTATTTTCTTAACGTTTTCTGTTGTCTAGCTTACTTTATTACAAGAATACAGTTTATAATACATATGTGTTAATCAACTATTTATGTAATTGGTAAGGCTTTCTGGCCAACAGCAGCCCATTAGCAGTTAATTTGGGGGAGAGTCAAAAGTTATACACAAATTTTCGACAGCATGAGAAGTTGACACCCCGACCCCCATGTTGTTCAAGGGTCAAATGTACATGATATTTTTCCTCTCTTTACTTTTGTTCATGCTGCTAAGTCTGCCTAATTCTAAATTATCCTCAGAAGAAATCCTGCTTCACCAACTGGACATAATCCCTACTTTTAATTTTCTATAAACTTTTCTATTTCTATGTTATTTATCAATTTCTAACTTTGATTACAAGTATGTGTTCACAGTCATTTACCTTTCCAGGTGGTCTATAAGATTTGAAAAGACAGGATCTAAGTTTTGTTTATAGAACAAGTACAATGCCTTAGACAATAACAGAGCTTGATGGTGATGATGAAAATAATAAAAGTAGTAGTAGTAATAGTAACAATAAAAAGAGCAGGCATTTACTGAGTGCTTTCCACATGCCAGGCATTGCATTAAGTGCTTTACAAGCTCACAATAATCCTGAGGTAAGTACAATCATTATTATTCTCATTTTGCAAATGAGAAAATAGAGACTTAAAGTAGAATTAGAAACTTACCCAATATCTCGTAAGCAAGGGATAGAGTAAACATGCAAATACAGATGTAAACAGTTCCAAAACCCATGTTCATTCCACTATATCATGCTGCTAGTTTGTTTCCATGGCTGCCTTTATCCGTGGGACTTGGTTCTTCCAGAGCACACACACACACAAAAAACACAAATCCCTGCCTTACCCCATAAGCCATAAAAAAAAAAAAAACTATAAGTAAATAACAAATTGTAAATTACAGAAACAAAATAGACTAGTTTCAGGTCTTTTGAGAGATGTTGATTTTCTGAGGTTTGAAGCAGAGCATCTAACAAAGAAAAAATATTGTTAAACACATAATATCTGAAACTTTATATTTAAAGAAAATAAAATATTAAAATAAAAAGGATAGCAACAGAGCTGAAAATTATTTACGCTATGAACTACAAAAGGTTAATACCTATAACTTCAAAAGTTTATTCAAATAAACAAAAGTTTATTTAAATACTGCTGGTCTTAGCTGCTGTAACAAAATACTGGATGGCTTATAAACTGCAGAAATTTGTTCCTCACGGTTCCAGAAGAAACAAGTCTAAGATCAGGGTTCCAGCATAGTCATTACGTGATTTCATCATGTGCAAACATCACAGAGTATACTTACACAAACCTAGATAGCATACCCTACTACACACCTAAGCTATACGGTATAGCCTACTGCACCTAGGCTGCAAACTTATACAGCATATTACTTATACAGAACGACACAAGATTAAATCAAGAGAAAATGAACAAGAGACACCGTACACATAAGATATATAAGGCTAGTGCAGCATAACATGACATACTAAAATGTTTTTTTATATAAGTAGAAAGAGTATATGCTAAAATAATTATAAAATATATAGTAAATACATAAACCAAGATCACTGTCATTACCAAGTATGTACTGAACATAATTTTATGTGGTATACTTTTATACAGTTGGCAACACAGTAAGTTTGTTTATACCAGCATCACCACAAACATATGAGTAATATATTGCTGTATGGTATTATGACAGCCACAACATCACTAGGGTATAGGAATTTTTCAACTCCATTTCAGTGACAGAGATCACTATTAGATATGTGGTCCATTGCTGACTAAACATTGTTATGTGGCACATGAATATATCTGATAAGGAGTTAATATCCAAAATATATAAGGAACTCATACAATTCAATAGCAAAACAACAAACAATTTGATTAAAAAGTGGGCAGAGGATCTGAATATTTTCTAAAGAAGACATACAGATGGCCAACAGGCATGTGAAAAGATGCTCAACATTACTAAACATCAGGGAAATGCAAATCAAAATCATGATGAGATATCACCTCACACATGTTCAAATGGCTATCATTAAAAAGACAAGAAATAAGGGTTGATAAGAAAGGGTTGTGGAGAAAAGGGAACCCTTGTAAATTGGTGCAGCCACTCTGGAAAACAGTATGAAAGCTTCTCAAAAAATTTAAAATAATCATATAATTCATCAATTCCATTTCTGGATATTATCCAAAGAAAATAAAAACACTAAATCAAAAATATACATACCCCTATGTTCATTGCAGCATTATTTATAATAATCAAGATGTGGAAACAACCTAAGAGTTCCACTGATAGATGAATGGATAAAGATTTGGTGTGTATACAGAGAATGGAATACTACTCAGCCATGAAAATGAATGAAATCTTCCCATTTACACCAACATGGATGGACCTTGAGGGTACTACGCTAAGTAAAATAAGTCAGAGAAAAAAGAATACCATATTATTTCACTTATATGTGGAATCTAAAACACAAAACAAACAAATAAACAAACAAACAAAAAACCCTCATAGATATAAAACACACTGGTGGCTGCCAGAGGCAACGGGGGATTATGGGAGCAAAACGGGTGAAGGAGTCAAGAGGTACAAACTTCCAGTTATAAAATAAATAAGTCATGGGAATGTAATATACAGCATGGTGACTGTAGTTATTGTATTGCATATTTGAAAGTTGCCAAGAGAATAAACCTTAAAAGTTCTCATCACAAGAAGAAAAATTTCTGTAACTTCATATAGTGATGGATGTTAACTAGTCTTACTGTGGTGATCATTAGTAATATAGACAAATATCGATTTATTATGTCGTATACCTGAAACTACATATGTCAATTATACCCCAGTAAAGCAACATAGCAGTTAAATGATGATATAAATAGAAAATTTACCATAAAAGAAATAAATATAGTAAATAGTCAACCTTTAATTATTAATACCCAATTTTAGTGTAGTTATGGTAAAATTAGCACACTCATACATGACTGGTAACACTTTAATTTGAAAAGAACATTTTAGAATATAACTTAGCAATACATTGCAAGAGCCATGAAAATATCTCTACCCTTTGACCTAGTAATCTTACTTTCTAGAAATTATACAAAAAAAAAAATTCAAAAGAGGGGGAGAATCTATATAATTGAGAATGTTAATTATAATGCCAGTTTTAATATAAAATTGAAAAAAATCTAATTGTCCTATAGTAGCAATCCAGTTATAAAAATTATTATGTATCTTTTGAACACAATATTCTGAATCCATTAAAAATCTAATTTTAAAATCTTAAACAAGATAGATGTTCATGATGCAATATAAGCTAAATTATTAAAAGAAAAATTTAACAATTCTAGATACTCCATAGAGCTCCCAAAATATTTTTTTGGTAGCTCAGATTTAACCTCATGTCACTGGCTTTGGTTTCAAATGGGATAAAACTGTCAAAATATAATATTTGAAATTAAATACTGTTTTCCGGTCAATTTTCACACATGTAACTACAGCCAGCTTTTAAGAGGACTGAAATGAAAAGCACAACAGTCAAGCAAAAAATAATTCTGAAAATGATTCTTGCATTTTTATAATGTAAAAGCTATTCAGTCAAAAAAGCCAGTGCAAAAAAAAAAAAAAAAGATTTTTGCTATTTATAATTGGCCTTAATAATTTTTTCTAATTGCTAGAAGTCAAACACATATAAACACTCAACTCTATTGACTTAAATATTTGAAACTCATTAATTACATAACTGCTTCTCTTAGCTTGTTATCTTAGTTTTCTTTCCTTACTGAAGGAACTAGAGTCTACCCTCTAGAATCTACACTCGTATTAACAAAGGCTATCTTACTAAAAAGTGGCACACTTCAATGTACATAGTGTCAATATATATAGAATCATTCACTCATTCATTGATCAACACTTATGAGCATTAATATAAGGCACTGTTATAGGTACATGACTCATGCCTTCTTGGTGCCCACATTCTATGGAGTAAAAAATTATAAATAGTATTATCCATTGGGCTAAATATAGAAGTTATGTCTGCTGTTCTGTGAGACAATAATTGGAGGAAGGATTAATTCCACCAAGGGTTATCAGGAAGGTTTAATTTCATAAGTGAATAGGATAACATTTGAACTAGATCTTGAAGTACAGATGGTTTATTATACAGAGGATTTTGGCTCATCTTCCTCTCCTTAAAAACGTGTCATTGATTTCAAATATATTGAGTTAGCTCCAGGTGCAGGACTGTTGTTTATGTATTACTGCTTTTTAGTACTTGTTATAAAGACAAAACAATGTTATACTTTATATTTTCTAAGAAAGGTCACATGAGATGTTCCATGCATTGGCTGCCAAAAAGGTCATAGGAAATAGAAGCATTAATTTATTTGAACTTATGTGGCAACATCATTCTGTAAAACCAACTATTCATTGAGGATTCATTATATGCCCAGGGTCTTTAATATATATATTAAGGATAAGAGACAGACAAGACAGTGCCCCTGTCTTCACTGATCTATTAGAAGAAAGAAATGTATATGACTCAAAAAAAATAGCCTATATAATATAAACTTTATTAAACCATCTGGTTGTTAATTTCCTCACATCATGCTTAAAAGGAAAGATTTTAGAGTGAAATAAATCTAGTTTCTTTTTATAATCAGTACAGATGATTTTTTCTTTATAATAGAACTAACAAATTAATTTAGAAAAACAGAAGATATATATAATTAAAAGGAAATGGAAAAGAAAATAAAAAGAAAAAATCTACCTATAATCCTTTACCATTTTGGTTGTACTCACCCAGACTACCTTCAAAGAACGTATAAGAATATATAGAGCTAATACTTTTCTGTAACATATTTTTTTTACTTAACTGTTGTTGCACTTCTTGTTTGTCTTTCTTTTCTACAGAACTATTTGTGCCCAGACGAAATGAGAATTAATGCAAATTTTAATTGACATAATTATAGGTTCACATTAAGTTTTAAAAAATAATATAGAGAAATGCTTTGTATACCACACCCAGTTTCCCCCAATAGTAACTAAAAACACTAGACCATATCTCATACCGTACAATGTCACAGCCAGGATACTAACATTGAAACCACCCCTTATTTTATTCATATTTCCCCAGTTTTACTTATAGTTTGTGTGCATGCATGCATAATTAATCCTACATTTTATCACAAATGTAGGTTCCTGTATCCGCCACCAGAGTCAAGATTCTGAATAGTTCATCACAAGGATCCCTCTTGCCCTGTTATAACCCCACTCATCTCATCCCATCCCCACCTCCATGTCTAACAACTAGCAACCACTAATCTGTCCTCCATTTCTAACATTTTGTCATTCCAAATATATTATGTAAATGGAATCATACAGTATCTAATCTTTTGAGTTTGGCTTTTTTCTTTCAGCATATTTCCCTGCAGATATCTCCAAGTTACTGTGTATATCAATAGTTCATCCCTTTTTATTGCTGAGTAGTATCCATGGTATGAATGCATCAAAGATTGTCTAACCATTTACTACCTACTAGAGGACATCTGAGCTGACTATCTGGGCTATTATAAAGCTGTTGTAAACACTCGTGTTTAGGAATTTGTGTGATCATATGGTAGTTACATGTTTATTTTATACGAAAGTGGTAAAGCCTTTCCCAGAATAGCTGTGCCATTTTACACTCCTACCAAAAAAAAAAAAAAAGCATGAGTTATCCAAATCTAGTTTTGAGCTCTGGATCTGCTGCATGTTTACCACGTGCACTTAAGCAAGTTACTTTATCACTTTAAGCCTTTGTTTCCTCAGTTTTTATTACAAAATGATAACTTTTCAGAGCTGTTGCTGGAATGAAAGGAAACGTGTGAAATAAAAAGTCAACAAGTAGTAACAGAAAGTGTAGAGTAATGGTTAAGACAGACTGCATATTAGAAAGCCTCATTTTATGAATAAATGCCTGAAGAAAGGAAAAACTACTTGGAAACAATAAGTGAGGGTTAGATTTTAGAAGGATATAGAATAGGAAATAGAGTTTAGTGTCCTCTCTTTAAAATAAGATCATAAATGATTAGCAAAGGCATTTTATCTTAGTGGGTAGTTACTCACTCTGAAATCAGACTGTGTGGATTTGAATTTCACTTCTGTCTCTTACTCTATGACTTGGGTAAGTTACTTATCCTCTTTGTGCTTTGATACCCTCATCTATAAAACTGTGATACTACTATTTACTTCATGAAGCTATTGTGAGCATAAAAGTGTTAATACACATAATGGATTTACAATCACGCCTGCCACAAAAAAAAAATGTTAGTGACTATTATTTTTAAATGTCTGCTTTTCCTCCCTTTTATATGTTGGCTATGTGACCTTGAGTCAGTTTCCTTGTCTGTATAAAAAGAATAAAACTTTATAGGACTGTGATAACAACTAAACGAGATAACCCACTTAAGATGATTGGAACATAGCAAACGTGAGATAAATGTTAGTTCCCTTCTTTTCCTAAAATTATCAATTATTTTACTATATTGTAAAACAGACATTTTTCTCATTTCTCACATAAGTCAGGCTATCAGCTGTCATTTGCCTAGGAATATGCCCTTGTGCAGCTGTTTAATTTGCTACATAAAGTTTCAAGTGCAGAAGCTTTACAGCAAACCATATTTTATTAGTCCAGAAATGTCTTTCTGCTCCATTTTTGGTTATAGACTATTTGTGAAAATTGAGTTCTAAAATCATGGGTCTCTAAATTAGGACAAAGTTATTATAATGAATCTTTTTTCAAGAGTGAAATAAATTAAGTAAACACAACCACATTCTCATGTTGTCTAACAATGCATTAGGTGAACCAGGACTCTCTATAAGTGGGTATGAAAGCACAGCAGATAGAATGAGGACTCCTGGGGGAATATACAGAAACTGGCATTATAAAGTCTATGGAATGTTGAGTCTATGTGACCCAATGAAGTGAATAATCTGGTTCTGAAAACTCAAAACTAATAAAATCGCGAGTAGACCCCTCTCAGAGGCACAGTGGCCCCTGACATGTCCATTTAACTCAGGAGTTTTGATTTAGGGACTGTTTGGTACTGGGGCATTTTGACGCTCCTTAAAGCAAACGATTAAGTTCAGCTTTTGTGATTACTATGCACCATGTGTTAAGATAGGCACATCATCCTTAAGCCTTTGCGATGAGGTTAAAGATAGGGTGGAAAAAGGAGTGGCATCAGAAATTGGTTCAAGTTCCGAGTTTTTAAAGATGGAGATAGAATGAGTGAAGGGGTAATTTAAGTATGAAATAAATCTCAGTAATGACTGGAGATTCACAGATTAAATGAGGGACAAACAGAACGATGAGGTGAGGGTAGGGAATCATCTACTAAACGAGTCATAAGTCAAAGAAAATCACATTTACTCTCCATGGACATCTCAGAAAGGGATGCCTGTCATTTAAAGCAGAGCCTAAGCATCTCTGAATTTTACCTGTGTCTTGAACAGTATGCATTTGCATCTTAAAACTTACTATGTCTCTTTTAAATCTGCAATGGTCATTTATAGTTACTTCATTTTTTTAATCTGCCTTCTTAATAATGGGCCTTTTTCCATCTTCCATTTGAAAATCTAAATGATAAAATGAAAGTCTAACAGGTTAGCAGTCAGAAAGAAACACAGCAGAATTTAATGAGTGCAATGAGGTTAAAAATAAGGAAAGATTACATCTAGCTGAAGGATCAGAATAGGCATCATGGAGAAAGTGGCATCTGCAGCAAAATTTAAAAAATACATTCTACCCTTGTCTCTGTCACTAAGTAGTCAAATAGAACTGCTCTCATAAAGGCAACAAAGAATTTAATGTTTTTTTAAATCCAGTGAACGCTTTCAGTTCCTATTTATTAAAACTTTGTGTATCATTTGATACTGCTAACCACTCTTTCATTCTTTCCATTTCTCCCTCAGCTTTTGTGATATACAACCTCTCCCTTTGTTCTCACACCATAGGAGTCTGCTTAGTCTCCTTTGAGAACTCCTTTTCCTGGACTCACCCTTAAATTTCCTAGGAATTATGCCCTTAATCTTCTCCTATTCTCAACTCTAGACACACTACTCTCTATTTCTGTATTAGTCAGCTTTTGCTAGGTTATGCTACAACAACATATTATCCCAAATCTCAGTGCATACACAGAGGTGTATTTCTTACTCAACACTGTAGCTAGGCTCTTCATCTTCTTCTCTGCTGAAATATGCTGATCTTAAGACAGAGAGAAAGATGGTAGACCACAAGATGTTTCTTAAAACTTATTCTTGGAAGTGGTAAATCACTTCACAGTTCACAGACCAAGGTAATTCACATGGCCAAGCCTCATGTGAGTAGGGTGGGGAATTTAATCCTCTCTCAATAATGGGCCAGTATGGAGTTGCTAGTAAGGAGGAAAAGCATATGGCCAGACAATAAGATAATATATCACAATTTTTTAAATGCCTCATTACCACCTATATATCACACTAATATATTAAATCAGGTTAGATATTTGTTTGGGGCACCAAAGTGCATAACTCAGTAAAATTTCTAAGTATCCCATAGGCATCACAAACTCAAGTCCAAATCTAAACTCACCACTTTCTTTCCTTATCTCACCTCAGTTCTTCTCCTTATTCCATTCTCTTCCAAATCTGCTTTTCCTTATCTTTGTAAAGGGCACCATCATCTACACTTTCACTTAAAATTTGACCCCTTGCTTTTCATAACCAATCCTTTATCATAGGCACTGAATATTCTTTAATATATTGTCTATATGTTTCTTAAGTCTCTCATTTCCTTTTCATTCCTTCTGCCATTGGTTTTGTTGAGGCTCTCATTACTTTCAAATGATCACTGCAATCAACAGTCTCCAAACAGTCCTCTCTAATTCCAGTCTCAATGAACTGACCATTTACTCAATCATAAAATATTTATTAAATTCCTATATGTGCTAAGTTCTTAACGTATAATGGTAAGCAAGGCAGGCATGGTTCTCACTCTTCTAGAGCTTATAATCTTCAGAGAAAGAGAGTTAAACTATTGATAGCACAAAGTGTGGCAAATGTTACGATTCATTCATCTAAAAAATACTACGGAGCATCTAAATGTAGGTGAAGGCACTGTACTAGTCCCTAAGAATATAGTGCATAGGTGAAGGATAGACCAGGATTCTGCTCTCAGGCAGAACATTTATGTTAAAAAAAAAAAAGGATAATTCAAATAGTGGAAGGTGCTATTAAAAATATAATAAATAGTGATATGATAAAGAATGAGTGGGAAATATGAGGAAGCCTAGGTAGTTTGGTGGTTAGAGAAGGCTTTTCTGATTTGAGCTAAGACCAGAAGAAGAAGGAACCAGCCATGAAAAAATCCAGAGGCAGAGTATACTTTGCAGGAAAAAGAATCAGTGTAAAAGCCCTCAGGGACAAGGTGAGGCACATTGACTAAGAAAGTAATAGGAGATGAAGTCAAAGGCTAAGTAAAGACTATATCATATAAAGCTTTGCAGAACCTGGTGAAAGATTTCAATTTTATCCTAAGTATAATGGAAGTCCACTGGAAAGTTTAAAGCAAGAAAATGACCTCATCAAATTTGCATTTTTTTAAAGGCTTCTGTGTGAAAATGGATTCCAGGAACAAAAGTAGAATTAGGTAGCCACTAAGGCAACTATGAAAGCAATCCAAGCAAGAGATAATGGTCACCTGGAACCACAATAGTAGCAATGGAATATGCAATAAGTGTAAATATATTCAAGGTATATTTAGTACAGTCAGTGAGACTTGATGTGGGGGTAAGGAGAAAGAGGAAACAAAGATGGCTCGTCAGAGTTTAGCATGAGAATCCTGGGTGTATAGTGGTGCCATTAACTGGGATGAGGAAGTTAAAATAAGAAAAGGTTTCTGAGGGATATAGCAAAAGAGAAATCAAGAGTTTTCTTTTGGACAGATTAAGTTGTTAGGTGAAGTACAGTGATATAATAGCATAAAATTGGAGCAAATAATATAAACTGATGCTACCAGGAAAGATTTCCAATAGGAAAAAAAAAAAAAAAGACCTTAAATGTTTTGAACAAAGAAAACCAGAATGGGGAAAAAATCTCCATAATACTGTTCATATATTCTTTATAAAATACAAATTGGACTAGATAATTCTCCTGCTTAAGATCCACCACTGGGTTTTGATCAACTACAGCAGTGTCTCTGAATACCCCTTAACAGATCAATCTCTTCCATCAGAGAATGAGTTCCTTTAGGGCAGGATTCATTGTTGTTCATTTAGAATTTTAGATAATAACTAGAAAATAGTACTTGTTACAGAGAACATAAAGCATACTCATGTTTAAATGGGCGAACTTGCTGTGTAATCATTCAGTTACTTTGTCTCTGAGCCTCATTTTCCTCAATTATAAAAGGCAGACTTTCATTCAAATAACTTTCAACTTTAATAGACTATGATTAAAATTTCTCTATGATATGTGGACACATTAAGCCTGAAAGTCAGAAGCAATCAATTAGAATTCTAATCTAGACTTACGTGAGCCTTAAATATACTACAGTGAATACCTGTTTCCTCATGTGTGAAATGAAAATTAAAATATTGCTCCTCTTCATATAAAATCTCAGTAACGATACAAACCATATTTAAATGTCAAATGATTAGGATAGTAAGCAAAATTCTGTAAATGAGGGATTTTTTTCTAAAATGATTTGTGGTAAGAGATGAGGCTCGTTGCCTGCTAAATTATGCCTTACTGCATTTTGAAAGGATATGTTCATAACTAATGATTTCTCCTTGTTTCATCTTTTATCAAGCAGTTCTTTTGTGTGTGAATCATAGGACAAAGTGTGCCCTAATTTTTTCAGGTTAATATGTATTTATGAAATATAACTTACCTATAACCTCTTCTAGCTCTTTGAACCTACTCTATTTTTTCAACCTACTCTATTTTTTAAATCATTGTATCAAATCTCCAATTTTAAAAACCTACCAATGGAAAAGTGTGATTTGATTGAGAAGCAATCTCTCAAGAACTTATCTTCCATTACACAATATTCACCTTCTACCTCAATTTGTTTTTACAGTGGAAAATTTTTTACCTCAATTTAAAAATTGCCAATAGTGAAAATCTTTTAGAAACACAAAAGCATTTGATGAAACATAATTAAACATAATTGAAACATACAAAATATAATTTAAGTAATCTAAAAATATAAACTGAAAAAAATACTGAAACAGTGAATGGGGCTGGGGTGCAAGCATTAGTAGGAAGTATGCTTAACCAACATTTACAGCTATAGCTACACAAGAAGAAAATTAATCTTAGTGGAACTACTCTATTTCTAAAAGCCAGCATGTCAAGAGCTGAAAAAAATCAATTTCTTTCCAGGATAATATGGCCTTTTAAGTTCTAGAGACATTTTGGCAGAAACTGGCTACATGCTCACCAAATCTGTTACCTCTCTTTCCTCATAATACAGTTAGATCCATTACCAAGCTTCCTTTGGAGTTATATGCAGCCAGATGACTGAATTGTGGCTAGTAGAATATGGATGAAGCTTCTTTTCCATAAGGTAATGGACGGCCCCCTCAAAAGCTGCCCCCACCTCTTCGCCTCACCATAACTAGAGTTAAATCCTAGCATAACCCAGATAATGACTTGTCAGGCCTGGTAAGGAGGAAAGAGACTATTTATCTAAAAAATTATAAAAATTAGCTGGCATATACTAATAGGAACCAAGCAAGTACACGTGGGATTAGATTCTGAGGGTATTTGATAAGAGGGCTGAACTGTCAGAGTAGGCAAGCAAGAATTCATTAATTTGGAGACACTCAGACATGGGCTTTAATGCCTTAACCAAGACCTTCCTCCAGGAATGAGGCAAACTTTCTGAAGCCTTGGCATGTGGCAGCCTGAGAAAAACAATAATAACCCTCAATGAAGAAGAAATGCCTGTGCTCCCCTGGAAGATAATAGAGGGAAGAACAAAGAGGTTAAGAGAAGTAGGCATGCTAGAATGAATATATTTCAAAAGGCCAGAGGATCCAGAATTACATTCTAAATAAAGGCCCAGAAGACACATCAGTCACCAAGGCCATCAGGAATGTTCTAGTAATAGGGACACCAACATCAATAAGAAATCAGTAGTGGCTGTTCTCTGCCAGTCTGAGATGATGGAAGGGCAGATGATCACAGAGTTGGCAAAGTGAGAGCATTTCACTGCCAGAAGCCCAGGCTGCAATTACTGTAATGAGCGGCATTGTCAGAGGAACAGCCAAGGTGCTTGACACATGGGGAGTTTTGGTGGTGGTTAATAGAGCATGGTGTCCATAGGGGCAGAAGAGAGTAGCAGCCAATAAGGGTGCTGCTAAACATCGAAAATCACAAAAAGCAAGAATAGAGGAGCAAGAGGCTGAAAGTGTCTGCCTCAATAAAAAAAGCCATAATCTTTTACTCAGCTCTCAGACCTGAGCCAATTTTGGGATCCAAACCCATTAGCTGAAGAGATAACTCAAAGTAACACACCATCTTAAGGCTTTTGTATTTGCTATTCTCTTTAATTGGAATACTCTTCTCCCAGGCATTTACTTGCTTGCTGCCTCCTCTTTTAGGTCTTAGCTCAAAGGTTACCTTTTTAGTGAGACTTTCCCAAACCATGCTATTTTAAATTGTAATGCTCTCTCACCCTGGTACACTCTCTCTCCCCCTTCCTGTTTTATTCTCTATAGCTCTTATCACCATATGACATTTTATATATTTTAGTGATTTATTCTATTGCCTCTTTTACCCACTGAAACTCAAGTTCTGTGAGAAATTTTATGTGCATGCTGTTCACTGTGCCTAAAACAGTGCCTGATCATCATGTATATAAGAGGTGCTCAAAAAAAATTTCTTGAATGAGTAAATTCAGAGAAGTTTGACTACAAATAAAATCTGAGGAGTCATCAGTCTTTAGGCAGAATCTTAACTCATGAAAACTTAAGTGATCAGCTGGGGAAAGTGTAGAGGGAAGAGAGCACCAAGACCCAAGGACTTCATCAATATTTGGAAACAGAGGAGAAAAGTAGGAATCTGCCCAGGAGACTAAAAAGAGGCCTGTGGGACTGGAGAAAGTCCAGGAAAATCTATAATATTAGAAATCAAGAGAAGAAAGTGTTTGAGGAAATGGGAAGTTTTCAACCTTGTGAATGTTGCTCAATGCACAAATTAGGTGAGGACCCAAAAAAAGCATTAGATTTGGCAACTCAGAGCTTATCAAGTGCAGTTCTTACTGAGAAGGAAAGTATCTTTCTACTAAGTGTATTAGAAGCATACTTACGTAAAATCAAAGCCAGAAGCCTATAAAAGGTGGCTCGTGTATCCCTTTCCACCAGCTTTTTCATGCAGGTCAAATCATAGATCTTTTCCAGAAAATCACCTCTTGCCTACCATCTCTTTCGGGATTAGAGCACACCAGTAGCACAGTTTCCTCACGATATAACGGTTCTATATAGCACATGGATGAGATTTCACAATGTTCAATTCCCAGTGAAAGGTCCAGAGTGTGTGGGATATCAGAAAGTATCACTACTAAGATAAATCAAGTGTGCTTTCTACACAGAAAGAATAATTCCTGCGCTAAGGAAAGTAAACCTCTGTATCTGAAGAGTGACCTGGAATTTGAGTCACCTGGAGTGGTGCTTTTTAGATGTCTTTCTTGAAAGTGTTGAAATATCTGAGAGAGCCAGAGGGGCAACAATAGAGACCACCGGAAGGAAGGCAGCCTTTGTATACAGTTTATGCTTTCTACCATCCTAAACCCATGCTTCATGACACTTAACAAATAAATAAATCATGGAGTAAAATAAAATATAAAAAAAGAAAAAAGATTAAATTACAGAAATTCAATGTTTAGGAAAAACAATGAACTAGAATAAAGTGAAAGTGAATTCAAAAGATAATGTTGGCAAGATAAAATAAGAACTAGACATGAGTGTTTTTTAATCAAAAGTCAAAATATTTTAAATAAGGAGATGCAGAAAAAACAGACACAATAAATCAAATTTAACCTAAAAGAGATTAAAAGTTTAGAATCCAACTAAATAAAAATGTTAAACATAAAGTTAACAAAAATAAAATATTAACAGTAATAAAGAAAATAAAATTCACAAAATAAAAAATAGTGAAAATCAACAGAAATTCAGATTGAGGAGATTAAAATGCTATAAAATTAAGAACAAAATATAACTATAAAATAAAATGAATTAGGGAGTAGAATTTAAAACAAAAACCAATGTCACCCCAGTAAATTTAATTAAAAAAAAATAAAACATTAAAAACAAAAATAAACAAAGGACAGAAAAGAACAGAAAAAAGAAATCATAAATCCAGTGAATAAACGTACACTAAAACAATGATGGAACAACCTGTACAAATTTCCCCACCAAACTCTGTACTTGGTATGTATTAAATAGCACGTTGTTGAGAAATTCAGTGTCCGGAAAGATTCTATGTAATGGGTGCACTGTATCCATTCTACAATTGAGCAAAGATATTAAACAATTTGCGCAAAGCCACATACATGCCTGCTGATTTTCAAATCTATCCCTTTCAACATAACTTATGGCTTTGTGTTTTAAACAATCATTTATCCCTTAAGTAAAAGAAAAAATGTTTTCTTACAAACCATCTTACTCTAAATTTTATCGGTTTGAAAAATAAAATCTTGGTATAGTGCCTTGAGTTAAAGTGAGACACACAAAATCTTTGAGAACACTTAAGGATCTTTTAACTCCATTAGGCATTTCAAGTCTGACAGAGTTAACATACCTCCACAAAATGCACAATCTACTGCAATCATGCTAATAGATGAAATCCAAAATAAGCTCTATTAATTAACACAAGATATTACAGTGCTAATTGTTAACTTTGAAGGAAATAGTTTTGTTATATATTTCTAAGGGAAATTGGTAGAATTTTACTTTTGAAACTACAAAATGTTGCTCATACTCTTAAAAAGGTTAAAAATTCTTATGAGATAATAAAAATATACTATTTTGAGAGCCTCATAAAAATTCATTAAATAATCAGTTATAATAGCTTCCATTTATTTAGTAAATATTATTAAGTGTTCTAGGTACAAAAATATCTTATTTAATCCTCATTCCGACTCTGAGACGTAGAATTCTGTTTTCACATTTTACAGTTTTATAAAGCTTAAATATTATAAATGAATCATACAGCATGAGTAGTACAACCACAATGCAAACTCAGATGGTTCTAATGCCCATGCTATCTCCACTGTGTCCTAATTGGAATCACGTTAGAAAAGATATTATTCAATGGCACCTTTGTGTATATGTGTATTCTTTTTTATTTAATTCACTTTTTTTAAGAGTTTAAGGTTCATAGGAAAAAATGAAAGAAATGCAGGTATAAGAATTTTCCACATCTCTCTTAAACCCACATATGCATATTTTCCCCCATTATTGCAATCCCCCACCAGAGTGGTACATTTGTTAATATTTAAGAACCCACATTACACATCATAATCACCTAAAGTCTATTGTTTACATTACTATCCATGCTTGCTGTTGTACATTCTATGGATTTGGACAAATGTATGACATGTATTTATCATATGGTATCATACAGATTGTTTTCACTATGCTAAGTATATATTGTTTTCCTAACAGAATATAATTTTTAAATGGAAAACTTCTTGAATTTTTATATTTTTATTTTTTTCAATTATAGTTGACATATAATATGTTAGTTTCAGGTGCACAACACAGTGATTAGACATTTATGAAACTTATTAAATGATCACCCCAATAAACCCAATACCCACCTGACACCATACATAGTTATTACAATACTATGACTATATTTCCTATGCTATACTCTACATCCCCATGACTATTTTGTAACTACCAATTTGTACCTCTCAATCCCGTTTCACCCATACCCCAATCTAACAACGATCAAAATGCTCTCTTATCTATGAGCTTGTTTCTGTTGTTTATCTTGTTCTCTAGATTCCACATATGACATTTATCTTTCTGTGTGATTTACTCCACCAAGCACAATACCCTCTAGGTCCATCCATGTTGTTGCAGATGACAAGATTTGATTCTTTTTTATGGCTAAATAATTTTCCATTGTGTATATATACCACCTCTTTTTTATCCATTCATCCTTTGATAGACAGCTAGGATGCCTCTAAATCTTGGCTACTGTAAATACTGCAGAAATGAACATATAGATTCACATGTTTCTTCAAAGTAGTGTTTTGGGTTTCTTCAGATAAATACCCAGAAGTGGAATAACTGGGTCCTTCTTTGTCTCTTGTTATAGCCTTTGTTTTAAAGTCTATTTAGTCTGTTATAATTATTGCTACCCCAGCTTTTTGTTTGTTTCCATTTTTATAAAACATTTTTTTCATCTCTTTATTTTCAGTCTGCATGTGTCTTTCGATCTAAAATGAGTCTTTTGTAGTC
Source organism: Pteropus medius (assembly GCF_902729225.1). Classification (NCBI taxonomy): domain Eukaryota; kingdom Metazoa; phylum Chordata; class Mammalia; order Chiroptera; family Pteropodidae; genus Pteropus; species Pteropus medius. The sequence continues at coordinate 13,032,712 of NW_024352784.1, forward strand.
AGCATATGTAAGGGTCTTATTTTCTTAACCATTTAGCCACCGTATCTTTTGATTGGAGTATTTAATCCATTTACATTTAAAGTAATTGTTGATAGATATGCAGTTATTGCCATTTTATTCATATTTATTATCTTTTTTTTCCCTTCTTAAAGAAGTCCTTCTAACATTTCCTGTACATTGGCTTGATGACGATGAATTTCTTTAGCTTCTTCTTTTCTGGGAAGCTCTTTATCTGTCATTGGATTCTAAATAGTAGCTTTGCTAGGTAGGGTAATCTTGGTTGTAGGTCCTTGCTTTTCATCACTTTGAATATTTCCTGCCAATCCCTTCTGTACTGCAAAGCTTCTGTTGAGAAATCAGCTGACAGTCTTCTCGGAGCTCCTTTGTAGGTAACTGCTTTTCTCTTGCAGGTTTTAAGATTCTTTGTCTCTAAACTATGATATTTTAATGATGTTGTATCTTAGTGTGGGCCTCTTTGGATTCATCTCATTTGGGACTCTCTGCACTTCCTGGGCCTGTGTGTCTGTTTCTTTCACCAGGTTTAAGAAGTTTTCAGTCATTACTTCTTGGAATAGGTTTGCAATTCCTTACTTTCTCTCTTCTCTTGCTAGTATCCCTATATACTAATGTTGTTACACTATATGTTGTCCCAGAGGTCTCTTAAACTATCTTCATTTTTTTGGATTTTTTTCTTATTGCTCTTCTGATCGGGTATTTTCTGCTACCTTATCTCACAGAAAAATCGCTGTTTTGATCCTTTGCTTAATCTAATCTACTGTTAATTCTTCCTAAAGTATTCTTCATTTTGGTTATCATATTCTTAATTTGATTGGTTCTTTTATGTTTTCTATCTCCACTTTTATGTTTTCTATCCGTTTGTTAAAGTTCTCACTGAGTTCCTCTATTCTTCCCCTAAGTTCACTGAGCATCCTTACAAGTGTTTTGAACTCTGCATCTGGTAGATTGCTCACCTCTATTTTGCTTACTTCTTTTTTTCTGGGGCTTGTTCTGTTCTACTACTTGGAACATGTTTCTTTGACTCCCCATTTTGGCTGCCTGCTAATGTTTGTTTCTATGTATTAGGTAGGGGTGCTATGTCTCCCAGTCTTAGTAGAGTGGCCTTATGTAGTAGGTGTGCTGTGGGGCCCAGTGGCACAGTCTTCCATAGATTGATTGTGAGAACTGGCCATGACCAGTCAAGAAACTATTGTGCAGGGGATGACCCTACAGAGCAAGATATGCTTTAGCAGGGCTCTGGTGCCTTCCCTGTCTGCCCTTTGGATGTGTCATCCTCAGATGTGACCCCAGGTGGTACTCCAGCTCAGACTGAGGCTGGGTACCCAGGCATGTAGGCCAGGACCTCATAAGAGGGGCCCCAACATAGGACAAGTTTAGCTGCAGCCTGTGCCCTACCCAGGGCCACTTGGCATGGGCCACCAAGCAATCTACAGATGGCCAACATTCACACTAGTCTTGGAAGTGCCTCAAGAGGCCAAGCCACAAACAGGCCATCTGCCCCTAGTGCTAGGGCTTAGGGCTGCTCAGCAAGAGGTACAGGGCACACAGAGGCCAGATCAAGTTTGTTTAGATTTTGTGAACCTTTGAGAGATTTCAGGAAAGTTTGCATCATGAGCCAAGACAGGCCATGTATATCGAAAAACCACTGGAAGCAGCTTGGGTGGGCCTGCACTTGGGAAGGGTGGGGTCTCAGGGAATCACCAGAGCAGGGAGACCAGTGTTAGCCAGGTTGATGGAGACTCAGATATGGCACCTGCCTGGGTCTGTAAGCCAAGGGGCTGGGGGAGCAACAAAGAAACAATGTCCTCCACCAGCACTTCTGTCTGAGAGAAAGCTTCCCCTCCAGCCCTCTCCCTGAAGCCAGACAACTCAGTTCCTCCCCAGGTGTCCTTGGTGCCTTTTAAGCTGCTGCTCCAGTGCTGGAGCTCAGAATGAGTCCATCAGTGAGTAAGTCTGCACACGAGCCCTTTAAGAAGAATGCCTGTGACTCCCTCAGCCCTCTGATTCACTCAGCCACAATCTCTGCTGGTTTTCATAGCCAGAAGTTGTGGGGACTTCTCTTCCTAGCACTGGAACCCTGGCCCAGGACCCCTCACTCTTCCAAGGCAACCTCTGCTGCCGAGATATTCCTCCCGATTCTCAACTGCCACACTCGAGTGTGGGACCAGCCCATTTTGCATCTCCTCCCCTTCTACCAATCTCAAGGTGGCCTCTTCTATGTGTCCCCAGTTGTAGGGCTTCTGTTCAGCTAGAATTCAGATGACTCCCAATGATGGCTATTCTGTAGTTTAGTTGTAATTTTGATGTGGTTGTGAGAGGGGGCAAGCACTGTATTTATCTAATCTGCCATCTTGACCAGAATCTCCCTGAAAACTTTTTTTAAAACTTTTATATTAAAGAAAAAATATATATTCTGCCATGTTAAGAAAACCTTTTAGTCTAATGAATCATGACAATTTTACATTATTTAGAAAGAGGAAGGACACAACAGAATGTGCATTGGTTTTATAAAAAGTCAAATTGTAATTATTAATAGGTAGCTGTTCCACTTAATCTTTTATGTGTAACTAAATTGGCTTCTAAATTTAACTATTCATATGAGAAATTTGCCCCTTTGTTTTTGTATTTCAAGTCATTTGATTTTACTTGATTTGGCTAAGTAAAATGGCTACAATTTTGACTACATATTGATTAGGTGAAATAAAAAAGTAAATGACTAAAATCAGACTTGGTTATCTCAAAAGCTGGAAGATCATCTTAAACTATCAACACTTTAAGGGGAAGAAATCCCACTAACTGACAGAATCTTAGCTGCTATCAAATGTTTTAAAGTTTACTATGTCCTTATCTCAAAAGTAACCCTGGAAATTTTATAACCATACTTTAATCAAAATACTATTACTTCATGCTTTGTCTCCTCATATCCCAGTTAACCCTGTGGAGAAGTTTTAATCTGCCATCCAACTGACTACTTGCCTAATAATTCCTACAACTATCATTTTAAGTGTTCAAACTTCTCTCATCCTGATAACTTAATTCTGTCTCTTTCATTCAACAAATACTAAGCTCTAGAAACTATGATAGACTCCAGAAATACAATGATGAACAATGTATTTGTTATGGGCTGAATTGTGTCCCCCTCTAAAATTCTTATTTTAAAGTCTTAATACCCAGTACCTCAAAATCTGACTGTATTTGCAGATAAAGCTTGAAAATTTGAAGCTTAAAGTTTACCACACAAAACTATAAACATGGTTAAATCCCAAAAATTAGAGAATCTCTGGGAATTTAATCTTGGAAGTTTAACTGAAACTACAGTTGTGTATCAATAAAAATGGGGAAGAGAGAAGAATAATTTTGAGATAAACAGAAAAGTAATCATTTCCCAAACTAATATCAACCTTCTTCTTACAAATGTTTTCCCAAATCTAATAATTCTAGGAATTCTTTTAACTTGTAGGCAGCATGGAGCAATGGACAAATCATGAATCTTAAGGAAAAATAAATTTTCTGTATGACCCTGAGCAAGTTACTGAGCATTTCTTGACTCAATTCCTAATATGAAAATTAAGACGCTCATAGTGAGAATCAAATTAAATCAAAATTAAAGCAATTGGTACACTTGGAAGCAGGTCACAAAGATGAGGTGTAATTTTTTTGACTTACCAACTTAAAAAAAAAAACCTATGAGAAAAGAATATCAATGAATTTCTAATCTAAGTTATAATATTGACAAGGAGCAACATCAAATTTCCCAGTTTCTAGAAAATATTCTTTTTGAAAACACTATATTCAGTATTCTGGAATTTCCTCAATTTCTTTGAAATTTCAAGTGATGGGTAGAGGCTCTGAGACCAGATTTGGCATAAAAAAGGTTAAAAAAATAAAATTAAATAAATTAAAAAAAGAAAAACTTAGGCACCACAAATCTGCCCTGTCGTTCATGAGGCTGAAATAATAGACCCAGATAAAGCCAGCTGCAAACCATAGGAAACAGTGTTTCTCCCAAGTACATGCTGTAGCTGTAAAGGGTCATAATAACTCCTTTTTGGAATGACTACTGCTTTATTATTCACTGAGAAACTTTGTACTCTAAAATCATAGATGATCAGGGACTTGCTTTTGAAATTATATCAGTAAGAATGAAATACCTCACACTTTCCTGGAGGACCTGTCACTTTGACACAGATAAGCAGCTTCTATTTAAGACCCAGGCAAATAGCTTCAGATAAGGGAAGGGTTTGGAAGACACAATATTCCGAATGTATTTTAACTTTATTGCTTTCAAGAAAACAGGTCCATAAGTTCACATCAACATCTACACTTAAACCATTTATACACAGCCTTACTCTTTTCTCTCCTTTTAGCCTATCAAACACCATTACATTTACAGTAGTTCCCATTTTTCATTCCTAATTGTGTTCTTCCCTCTCGCTTGCTGTCTCATCAAACTGAAGGAGCTGATTTATCTTAATCCTATGTTTATTTTGTTTGCTTTCTCTTTCAATATCTTGTCTGTCCACTTTATTTCCCTTTTTCCTATTTATTGAGTTTATTCTGTCTTTTTCTAACTTTCTAAATTGGATTATTGGCCCATTAATTTCCTTTTCTTTTCTAATACATTTATTTATTTACTTATTTGCTTTTTTATTTTTTTTGGCTGCATTTTCTGTGCTTCCTGAAACAGAAAATTACATCTTTCATCAATTCTGGAAAATTCTTATCCAGGTCTCGCAAATTACTTCACCACGTTATTTATAGTCTCTTCTTTCAGAATTCCAATGAGAAATGTCATACCTTCTTATTCTTACCTCATGTCTCTTAACTTCTTTCATGTTTTTCATCTCTTTATATCTGCAACTCTATCTTCTTTTCCATTATTTTATTTCAATGTTCAATTATTTCCATTTTATTTGTAATTTTCATCTTTAGAAGTTCTATTTTGTGTTTTTCGTATTTCCTAACCTGTCTCATTTTTTTATTGTAGCTTGTTTCTGTCTTAGAGAGTCCATTCATTATTTAAACATTTAAATATTATCTGAACACCTTAAAAATATTTTCTCCTGAGTCTCACTCATGGTGACATATTTCTCATGTATTTTGTAATTTGTATTCTCAATTTATGTTTTATTGAAGTCTTTTCTGAGGAAACACTGTGAGGCCTGGATTGAAGTTAAATTCAATGAAAAATGATAGGCATTTGCTTTTGCCGATCACCCCAGAGGGCTGTCAAACTGGAACTACTTAGTTTTTTTTCTCAGCTATAGATTGTTCCGACCCCAAAAATGACACAAATTCTAACCTGAAAGTGATGTGAGGGTAGGCCTTTGTGGTTATGAATTCTCAAGGCAGATATTCCTATTGCTTTTACTCAGAGTCCAGGCCAACACACAATTTGCCTGGTTATCTTTCTTAGATGACAAGGAGATACATTTTTTTTTCAACTCTACCCTTATATTAATCATAGAGTTAAATTCAGATTTATGTGGGTTCTCAGTGAGACCTTTCCACCTGTATGAGAGCAGGGATTTTCTCCTGCATCTGTGGTCATTAAAACTGGATTACAAAAATCAGTAAATGCCCTCAGGGACAGCCATGATATAAGGAACCACCTACAACTCTGATTTCTAACTTCTCTTCTTTGTCTTCCCCCCACCTCACCTTCCCCTGGGGATTTCCCTTGCTTACTTGTGAGCTCGCTTGTGCATTTAAAATTATAGTTGCTATTCTATCACATACTCGTAGGTGTTTTAAACAAGGTTTTGTTTTGTTTGGTTGGTTTTTTTCCAGGACATTTTATGTGCAATTTTGTTGGTAATGGAACTCAATTTATTCTTCAGCTTACTCCAATCTGGCTTTTTGTCCCATCAGGACATTGAAACTACTCCCACAAAAGGTCAAACTTATTTATTGTTTTCCATGAGTCTTATTTTATTTGGGCTTTCAGAAACTTTCAAAGGAGTTGAACTCTCTTTCCTTCCTTTCATTTTTTTGGCTTTCATAAAACTAAACTCCACCCCCAAACTCCATAATCTGTTCTCTTTCTACTCTTTTGTTTTTCTTTGTGTGGCTCCTTTGCCTTCTCTTCTTCCTCCATATTTCTAAATATTGGAGCTGCTCAGAACTTGTTTCTAATCCTCTCTTCACTCTACACTTTCTTTCTAGGAAATCTTAACCACTTCCCTGGCTTTAAATAGTATCTGTATACTGACAACTCCCAGATGTGTATCATCAACCCAAAATTATCTTTTAGGTGCCAAATCCACTATCCAACTACCTACATGACACCTTCACCTGTACCTCCCGCAGGCATCTCACACTTCATCTTCCAATCTAACCCAGATCTACAAACAACACATCTATCAATCTAGTTATTCTTACCAGAAGTCTACTGATCGGCCGTCATAACTTCTTTAACTACTCTACTACTAACCCACAAATAACCCATTATTGAATTTCATAAATACTACCTAAAATATCTTCCTCGAATCTATCCATTTCTCTCCATCTCTACCACCAGACCAAGACACCATCATCTCTTACACTACAACAGATATCTGATTTCACTGTTCACTCAGTAACCACCACCCACCTACCCAATCCACAACAGCCAGAGTGATCTTAAAATTTTAAACAAGATCATATCATTGTCTTGCTTATAGGCTTGTTAATGCCCATAAGGTAAATGTGTGTGTGTGTGTGTGTGTGTGTGTCTGTATGTATATATGTGTGTGTATATGTATATGTATATATGTGTGTGTGTATGTATATGTATACATATATACATATATGTATGTATACACATATATACATGTATATATACATATATGTATATATGTATATATACACATACATATATGTATATATACATGTATATACGTGTATATATACATATATGTATGTGTATATATACATGTACACGTACATATATATAAGGCATAAAAGAGAGGCCTTACTTATTTAGCCTTGCCTACTTCATTAGGCTCATTATTAAACATCAGCCACAATGGCTTTCGTTCAAGTATAGAAGCCCACCAAACTTTTCCCGTTTTTGACACTTTAACATTTTCTATTCTGCCTAGAATACTCTTTCTATCACTCTGAATGGTTCTGATTCTGATTCTGGCTCCACTACTTGCTTCTATTTATAACTTCCTTACTCTTTTTGAATCCTCTCAGCCTCAATTTCCATACTTGTTAAATGAGGACAGTTAAATTACATAACTCATAGAATTATTACAGATTAAAATAATGTGTACATAGTGCACTACATACTGGGCACGCAGTAAGCACCTAATACATTTTTAGGTTTTAAATTTTGTTTCTATGTTTTTCTGCAGTAGAAACTGAGAACAGCTGGTTTTAATTCCTTTTATATCATACAAATTCATTTTATGTTCTTGCATGTTGGGCAACCCATATTTTTTATTTTATAAAATCATCCCTCACTTTTCAAAATTTTGATCAATTTGCCTTATCTCTGCTCCAATTTCTTCAAAATTGTTCTATTAGAACAGGGGTCCCAAACCCCCAGGCCAAGGACTAGTACTGATCTGTGGCCTGTTAGGAACCAGGCCACACAGCAGAAGGTGAGTGGCAGGCAAGCAAGCAAAGCTTCATCTGTATTTACGGCCACTCCCCAACACTAGCATCACAACCTCAACTCTACCTCAGATCATCAGGCATTAGATTCTCATAGATGCTCAAGTCTCTGGTGCCAAAATAGTTGGACACTGCTGTATTAGAAGATCCTAAAAAGAAGCTCCAGTGCCTTTTCTTTATAGAGAATCTTGCAAGTTAAGTTCCCGCTTCTAAGAACTAAGAACATGATTAGGTATGTTATAATTCATGTTTATTTGTGAGGTTTGTTACTGTTGATACTAGTGGTAAATTTATTTGGGAGGGGAGGTTGGAATTAATAATTTCATTTGTTTTCAGTTTTGGCTATATTGTTTTGCTCTATTTTAACTTTTGGTGGTGCTTATTTATTGGCCTTTACTAGAAAATGAGTAATTTTTAAAAGAACCACTGCAAATATATTTTCCTTTTAGCATCTTCTATTTCTAAACTTTACTATTTTTTAGAAACAGCACTTATTTTAGTTGGACTCGTGTTCCTATGAAAGTTATACACACTAGAAAACCTAGCATATATAAAGACAGAAAGGCTGTAAAATAGATCTATATTAAGGTCATTCCTCCTTACTTGATGTAAAACAACCTTCCTGTCATTTTTCCTCTCTTGAAGTTTAATATATACTCCATTTAAATATGTCAGGATGCTTGCCAAAATGAATAAAAGAAAATATGGTTGAGGGGAAAAATAGATTTTTCAGGTGTATTGACAATTGTGACAAAACTTATTTTTACAAGGAAAAATAAGACATGATATTAGGTAAAAAAAATAGCTTAACAGTTTCCTGGGTGATGTCTATTACACCCTGAAATCTGAGTATGCTGCCATGCTTAGAGTCCATATCATAGAAAGGCTGTCAAAGTGGGAGAAGTCCTTGAGCACCTGAGACCGAGGAGGCCAAAGATGGGAGGGGCTCAGCCATTTTTAATGGTCTTATTGTGTTTAATTAGACCAGAGAGAATATTCCCTGATTTTTATCTACAATATATCTACTATCTTCACATTTCCAAGCCATACTCAGTCTCAGAAAGGTGATGGAAACTCCCAAGAAGATATGTCAGTATGGCATGTGATAAACTCCCTATTATGCACTGAATATTTGTGTCCTCCAAAAATTCAAATGTTGAAGCCCTAACCCCAAGCAGGACTGTATTTGGAGATGGAGCTTCTAAGGTAGAAATTAAAGTTAAATGAGGACATAAAGGTAGAGCCCTTAATCCTAAGAATAGAATTACTGTCCTTATAAGAAGAAATACTAAAGAGCTTGTTCTCTCTCTTCATGCACACACACAAAAAAAGAAGTTATGTGAGCACACAGCAAGAAGGCAGCTGTATGCAACCCAGAACTCTGCTGGCACCTTAATCTTGGACTTCTGGACTCTGGAACTGTGAGCAAATAAATTTCTGTTGCTTCAGCCAACCAGGCTATGGCATTTTGTTTATGGTAGCCCTGGCAGACTAATACATTCTCCTCAAAATGAAGGAATCTGTTTTATCTTTCTTTGCATCTCCAAGAGTAAAGCATTCGGTAACTGCTAGTTAAATTAAATTAAAAGTTGAGTTATCCTTCCCCTCCTCTTTTGGTGTTCCTATCACACAACATTTCAACTATTATTATCATTTATTCAATTAGTCAACATTATCACATCTTTCATAATAATTTTCTCCCATGTTTTTCTCTTACTAGACTATGAAAAAGGGAAGAAATTGTGCCTTACTTAGCCTTATATTGTCCCAGAGTGAAGCACGACATAGTGGCAGCTTTCTCTAGGCCACTCTCTCTTGCCACTTAGGTGCTTTCAAAGGGTTACCTCAAAAGCATCACCTAGACACCTCCCCATCCACTCAGCTGCTGGCGAGATCTCAGTTTTCCTACTCGCTAAATGGAGAGAATATGGCCCATCTCCCAGGGCAAGAACAGCATGGCTGTTTGTCCCTGCTCTGTCCTGGGCTGTTCACCAGGACACAGTGCTCTGAGGTGCAGTCCCTGGCTAAGCCTGGTTTTGAGACCCCCAAAGTATTTATCCCGTTGGTAGTAACCAGTCTCCTGTGGGCCATGTGTGATATGTTGTAGGTTTCCTCAATTACGATTATCAGGATGATAAAATGGATTCAGAATGTTCTTCAGAAGTCAAACCCCCAAAAAAAACTACTACCCAAATCCATTCCTGGTTTTTTTGGCTTTTTTAGTCTCTAAAATATTCACTTTATCTTAGACTGCCTTGCAGGGAGGGGAGCCTCGTGACTGTGACTCAGTTCCGGACAATGGACACAAAGAAAGATTTTGTTTTCCTCATTTAATGCTGCCAATGATCATTTTCCTTATTTCTTGAACTTCTAGCCTGCAGTTTGCATGTGAGGCAGAAATAGTAGCAATATTTTGCTATCATGAGATGACAGGCATGAATAGAAAAGCTGCATGTTATGACATGTGGAATGGAAAAATAAGAGGAAGCTGGGAAATTGATGAAATAATGGAGTCACTGCACCAATCCCGGACTGCCTTTCTCTGGACCTCTTGTATTGAAAGAAGGAAAAAATAATTTTTTCATCAAGCATAATGTTGATGTCTGTTACTTGCAGGTGAATGTAAATCCTAACTGACACAGTAGGGGTTCAATAATTGTTTTTAAATTGAACTGAGAGGATATGGACAGTATTGCCAAAGTTAATGGGGAAAATATTCAAGTTAGATAAGTCTATCATATTCAAAATTTTGAGTTGGAATGAATCATGCTACAGAGGTAAGAATAAAAAAACAATCTAGATGATCTATGAAACACCTAAGATTGGATATATTCTTTATTTCATATGAAAGTAATCAGTCAAAAATAACTGCAGACTGATTAAAAATGAAAATTCAGTCAGAGAAAAAAATAAGAAATACTGTGTTTTTCTTGAATATTCCTCAGAATTTTGAAGTATAACAGATTATGTCTATGGAAATAGAAAGCATCAGAAGATTCATGATATATTAATATACCATGCAAGGTTAAGGACAGATTAAAGGAAGATAATAGAAATGACTAATGTGTAGGGTAGATATATATATATATATATTGTGTGTGTGTGTGTGTGTGTGTGTGTGTGTGTGTGTGTGTGTGTGTGTGTGTACACATATGAAGAATCCCAGATATTGATATTGAGTGCATGAGAGAACTACACCAGAGACAGAGTGACAATGGAGAGCACTTGAGCATATAACGATAATAGTACAATTATCTTGGTACTTACTGTAAGGCAAGCACTATAGTATGTATTTAATATACTATCTTATTCAAGTCTCAAAATAAAGCTTTGAGATTTTAGATTTGTACCTATTTTTCAGGTATGGAAACAGTCTTAGAGAAGTGAACAAAATAACTTATTAAAGAATTCACAGAGCAGAATTCAAAACTCTGTCCTCTGTTATTCTCATCACCCTGAGTATGTCACACCTTCTGGTGCCCAAAACAAAGTACTTAGTCTTAGACACTCATGCTACTACATCTGCTACAACAGGTTAAGAGGCAGAATCATTTAGCTGAATAAGCTGTAGACTCAATTTAAATCCTGGCATCATAGCTTACTACTTCTGAGACCTAGGGCAAGTTATTTATTCTTCTGATCTCAGATCTTTCTTAGCTAAAATAGTGATTAATAATGCCCACCTTGCCTACCTTGCACAACTGTAAATGTGTTTGTATATGCTAAGTAATTTTTTTAAAGATAAAGGATAATTATCAGAAGACAAAAACAGAGTGATAATTGGTAGTTCTCTGCAGCATTTGCGCAATAAGTTCCTCTGGACAGAAAGTATTTGTTCTACTTAATGTTGAAAAATTAATTTCATTGAGTTATAATGCTATGGTAAGATTATAAGCACAAGTACAAAGGGTAAGTCTCCCTCAATCCCAAAAAGAGATTTATATTGGCACTAAGACACTGCAACCAGTATTCACTGTGACATTTCTGTGGCAATTTAAAAGCAAAAGTCACATATATACATCCCTTCATTCCTACATTTATCCATTTCTCAAAATATATATGTGCATATAAACCAAAGTACATACACATCATATGTACATAGAGAAAGAGAGAGAAAAAGAGACAGAGGATTCAGATAGTTGCATTAAATGTATTAGTTGCCAGATATACAGAGGTGAACAAAATAATCCCTGCCTTCCCATACCTTACAGTTATTAAAGTATAATGATGGTACAGAGCTTGCTTGTGTATATGTATGTGTGTATATATATAGATAGATAGATTCTTTTAAAGAATATATATGTAAATTCTTTTAAAGAATATCTTTAAAAAATCTTATATCTTTAGAAAATCTTATATTTATTTTTCCTTCACTATTCAATATACATTTATTGAGTGTGCATATTTTTTTCACCTCAGTAAATGGATCCTCAATTCTTCCAATTGGGCAAAACAAGAAACATAAAATTATTAACTTTTCTCTTTCCCCCACATTAAATCATTCAGCAAAACTAGAAACATAAAATTATTAACTTTTCTCTTTCTCCCACATTCAATCATTCAGCAAATCCTATTAGCCCTTCTTTCTAAATGTAGCTCAAATATGACAGCTTCTTACCACCTCTACCCCACTATCTTGGTAAAAGAGGCTACCATCTTTCACTTGAGTAATTTCGATAGCTACATTACTGGTCTCCCTGATCCTACCCCTTCTCCAACCCATCTCACCCTCCAGCCCCTTGTCATGACAACAAGAGCAAGCAATCAGACACCAGGCCTTTTGGAACAGTTTTTAGTGAGGGACTTTCATAGTGAAAAGAGTAGTAGCTTGTTTGAGTTTCCCTTTGCCTATTAAATCAGAGGTAATGAACCAGGATCCAATAAGACTGGACATCAAACTACAGCCATTGAGTTGTACAGCTTTTAAGCTACCTAATTAGGGAAGCAACAATCTCTACTCTGGTATGATCACAGAGAGATCAAACTATGTAATTATGTCACGGCAAAAACTTGGCCTTCAACCCTCTTTCACCACATTGGCATTCTTCAGCTGGGAAAACAGCAGCCTCTCCTCCAGGGTTTAGGGTATCAGACTTGTAGTTATTATTTGATGTGGTAGACTAGTAAGCTATTATGCCACCTCAGTATTCTACCAGGACTGATTAAGTATTTGGTGTCTATGGAGTGCTAAAAGGAGTCATCTTCTCTCTAGGAGGTCAGGTTGAAGGAAATCTTGAATTAAATCTTGAATTGGACATGATAATTCTACCAGTTATCCATCTGTATAAACACATTCTTAATAGAACAATAAAAGTGACCCATTTAAATTTAAAGTCAGATAATGCCACTCCTCTATTCCAAGTCTCCAGTGGTTTCCACATCAGTTGGAGTAAAATTCAAAGCCCTTACTTTAGCCTACGAAGCTCTACAAAATCTGTCTATCCTCCTAATACCTGTTTAGCCTCATTCTAACCATTCTGCCCATCACTAGCTACCCCTCCAGCCACAATGTCCCTCCAATACTCTCATCAAGTTTTTTATTTGCTATTTCTTCTGCCTGCAACGTTTTCTCCCCAGATAGCCACAAGGTAGGAAAAGTGTCTCCAATGAGAAATCATAAAGATATGAAAACCAAATTAAACTACCTTTTTTTTGTAGAAATCCCCAATCCAACAACTTAACATAAAAAACTAATCGTGGCCTAGTAATATCTCCTAAGCACTTGGAAGAAGCAAAAGCAAAACCATTCTGGATAAAACTTCTTATAAGCTAGGCTACATGGGATTTCCACAAAATGGGAATAAAGAGTTCCACTGAAGATGTTACCATCAAAAAAAATGAGTGTTTTCATGTTTCTACATGGTTAGGGATTTCTGAGCAAATTTTACCAAACTCTGAGTTAGATAGATGACAAGCCTTAGAAGTTAAATGATCACTAATTAGATAGTGAGAGGAGTCCTGAGAGGTTTTTTTTTTTAACCTTCCTAGAATAATGTGTTTAGATTTCAAAGGGAGATGAGACACAGAGACATTCCAGGCATTGTAAGCCCAGAGATAGTTGAGCAGTCTTATCTTCTCCTTACAGACATGTATTTACATTCCAAAGAATAAAAACCCCAAAACTTTCCCTTTCTCTTCTCTTTCTTCTTGTTTACATTAGGGAGATTAGGTTTCTCTCCCTCTCTCTGTTAAAACCATTCTTTATAAACTTACCAGATTCATAATTTCAGGGTTCCTCTCCAGTACAGACATCAGTATACACAGAGTGACTTTGGCTCTCATCACATTACCATAGAAGGAGGAAAAAATTGGGACAATGAAAACTAATGCAGTTATTAATATAAGAAATAATAGCCTTCATGCCTGCTCCAGAAATCTCATGTTTACATTCATGATAATATAAGTAAACTTAGATTTTTAAAACTTGTCATTTAAAATCTAAATTCACAAAACACATAGGAAAATCATGCACCATGAAAGATAGCAGACACATCAATTAGGAGGATGAAAATCCTGGGAACTTGGAAAATGAAAACAAAGACTATAAAATAACAGGACTTAACCTGACTAAAAAGATAAAAGAAGTTATAAAATCATAAGGAAGAAATAAGGCAGCATTTAAAAAAGGGCAAATTATTTTAAAAAGAAATAAAGAAATTATAGATATGAAAAAATAGTCACTGATATTAACTCAATGAACTCAATGGCTTTGGTTATAAAACTGATTAGACAGCACTGAGGGAAGCACTAAGGAAGAGAATAGAAAACATTTAAGATTCTTATCCAGAATGCAATACAGAGAGATAAACAGATGAAAAAGAACTGAGAAAGGTTAAGAGATATGAAGATTAGAATAATCAAGTCCTACACATGTCTAAGAGAAGTCAAAACCTGGCAAGGACAACTAAAAAAAATAAATAAATCTACAAACCAATATCTCTGATAAATATAGGTGCAGAAATCCTGAACGACATGCTTGGAAATCGAATACAATGATACATTAAAAAAATAATGCATCACGATCAAGTGGGGTTCATTCCAGGGGTACAAGAATGGTTCAACTTACACAAATTGATCAATGTGATAAAGCACATAAACAAAATTGAGGATAAAAATCATATGATTGTATCAATAGATGCAGAAAAAGCAACTGACAAGATTCAATATTCACTTACAAATAAAACACTCAATAAAATGGATATAGAAGGAAAGTATCTCAACATAATAAAGACCATATATAACAAACCCTCAGCAAATATCATAATGATCAAAAGTTTTTCTAAGGTCAGGAGCAAAACAAGGATGCCCACATTCACCACTATTATTCAACATAATACTGGAAGTCCTAGTCAGCATAATCAGACAAGAGAAAAAAATTAAAAGAATCGAATTTAGGAATAAAGAAGTTAAATTGTCACATTTTCAGATGACGTGATTTTATATAAAAAATCCTAAAGAATCCACCCAACAAAAAAAACCTATTAGAAATAACAAACAAATACACTAAAGTTGCAGGATACATAATTATTGTACAAAAATCTATTGCATTTCTATATATTGACAATGAAATTTCAGAAAAATACATTTAAAAGTTTCGTTTGCAATTGCAACAAGAATAAAATACGTAGGAATAAACTAAAAAATGTGAAGGATCTATACACTGAAAACTATAAGACATTATTGAAAGAAATTTAAGAAGACACGAAGAAATGGAAAGATGTTTCATGGTCATGGATTGGATTGGAAGAATCAACATAGTTTGAATGGCCATATTACCTAAAGCAATATACAAATTTAATGCAATCCCCAACAAAATTCCAGTGACATTTTTCAAAGAAATAGAACAAAAGAATTATCAAATTTGTATGGAGCCACAAAAGATCCTGAATAGTCAAATCAATCCTGAGAAAAAAGAACAAAGCTGGAGACTCTTCAATAAATGGTCCTAGGAAAATTGGAAAGCCACATGCTAAATAATGAAACTAGACTACTATTTGACAGCATACACAAGAATTAACTCAAAATGGATCAAAGATCTAAGTATAATATCTAAAATGAAAAATATATAGAAGAAAACATACTTACAGACCTTGTCTCAGAGAGGCTTTTATGAGTTGACCCCAAAGGCAAGAGAAGTAAAAGCAAAAATAAATGGATGGGTCTATGGCCATGCCACCCTGAATAAGCCCGATCCCATCTGATCTCGGAAGCTAAGCAGGGTTGGGCATGGTTAGTACTTGGGAGACCAGCTAGGAAGACCAGGTGCTATAGGCATAAAAAAATAAATAAACAAAAAATAAGGGATTGTAAACTGACAAGGTCTTTGTAATCTGTGAGGTCAACCAAGGGTTGCCTAGCATTAAATAAATAAATAAATAAATAAATAAATAAAGGGATGATATCACACTAAAAAGCTTCTACACAGCAAAAGAAACCATCAATAAAACAGAAAAGCAAACAATGAATAGAAGAAGATATTTCCAAACAATATCTCCAATAATGGGCTAATTTCTTAAATAGACTTGTACAACTAAAAAACAAAAACAAAAACAAAAATAAATCTAATTAAAAACTGGGAAGAGGACCTGAACAGACATTTCTCTTAAGGAGATACACAAATGGCCAACGGATATATGAAAAGATTACCAACTTTACTAGCTATGAGGGAAATACAGATCAAAACCACAATGAAATACCACCTCATGCCTGTTAGAATAGCTTTTATCAATAAGACAATAAATAACCAGTGTTGGAGAAGAGGTGGAGAAAAGAGAACCCTCACACACTGCTGGTGGGCATGTAAACTGGTACAGCCACTATGGGAGACAGTATAGAGTTTCCTCAAAAAAATCAAGAATAGAGCTATCATATGACCCAGCAATCCCTCTTCTGGGCATCTACTCAAAAAATTTGAAAAACATTTATTCATAAAGATATATGTACCTCCATTCTTTGCAGCATTATTCATGGTGGCCAAGATGTGGAAACAACTAAAATGTCCTTCAATGGATGATTAGACAAAGAAGATATGGTACAATATATACAATGGAATACTACTCGGTCATAAGAAAAGATGAAATACTGCCATTTGCAACAACATGGATGAATCTTGACAGTATTATGCTAAGTGAAGTAAGTCAGACATAAAAAAAACACAAGAACCATATAATTTCATTCAAATGTGCAATATAAAACAGAAAGCAACAACAACAAAAACCCATTGACAAAGACAACAGTATGGTGGTTATCAGAGGGGAAAAGTGTGAAAGGAGTCATATGTGGTTAGAGAAGGAGACTAGACTTTGGATGGTGAGCACACAGTGCAATATACAGATGATGTATTATAGAATCGTACACTTGAAACTTACATAATATTATTAAACAATGTCACCTCAATAAGTTAATTAAAAAAAAACAAAAAAGAGAGAAAAGTCCCAGAAAACAAATAGTAACAATGTGGGAAAGGCAATACTCACTGAGCTACAGATAGAAGTTTTTCAAGAACTGATGAGAAGACATGATTTTTTTTTCATGTTGATTAAGCACACAAAATTAAATATGAATAAACAGTCAAATCCTAAAAACCAATAACAAAGTATTTTAAAAATAATCTAAGATTTTTTTAATTACCTACAATGAATGACTTAAGAATAACACTAGACACTAGATAATAAAATAATATCTATAAAATGAAGAAAAATACTTATCAATGTTGAATTTTGTACCCATTTAAGTAATGATTCAAGGGTTCATGAAGTAATAAAAATAGTTTCAAACAATTTTAAACAAGCAAAGGTAATGTTTACTATTAGTGTATGCTTACTAAAAGAACTATTAAAGAAGAAAAAAATGAACACAAAAAAGAGGTCAAGATGAAAAAATAAAACAAACATGTGAGTAAGTTCGAAAAAACATTGACTATAAAAGATCAATTTTTCAAGGGTTTAAAAATTAAGGTGAAAATAATATATTAGACAATTTATGAAAGAAATAAAAAAGATAAATTAAAGTATATTTCAGAAAAAGGGTAGAGATACTGGTTGAGTTTAGAGTTTGGGTCAAATATTCATGTTAAAAATATAAAGATGACTTAAAAAAAGAAATAGAATTTACGACTTCTAAATTGGTAGAAGAAATAAAGAAAACTTAATCAATCTAATGCAGCACAAGAAAAGAAATAAAAGCATAGGAAAATAAGTATAGAAAATGAAAACCAAAAGATAATATAGTACAAATAATTCCAAATATATGGCAAAACTCGATAAATGGAAATAGAATAATCAGCTACTTAAAAGATAGATTCTTATCTTGGATTTTAAAAATTCAACTATATGCTGCTTATAATAGCCAAACCTAAAATATGATCATGAAGAAAAGCTGGCAACAAAAGTGTGGAAAGATACATTATGAAAAAGTTAACCAAAAAATTGTATAGTTATATTGATATCAGCCAAAATGAACTTGAGGCAAAGATCATTATTGATAAAGGCATTTATGTAATGATTAGAAGAATACACCAAAATAATAGAACAAACATGAACTGTATTTTACAACATGGCCTCTCATACCACTTGAGAAAATCATTTATAAAAATTGACAGAATTCTAAAAGTATAGTTTGAATCTATATCTATCTGCAACAGACTCAGATGCATAAAGCAAAACGACAAAAATTACAAGAAAAAATGAACGACTTCTTAATCATGAAGTTTAAAACCCATTTTTCTTAGTAACTCATGGATCAAGCAGAATAAAAGACAAAATGGGCTTTTCTAAAGCATAAAACAGATTTTTAAATTCTTGAAATTAGAGATTAAATTCTTTTTAAAATCCAGCTTATGAAATAGATCAAGGAGAAAATTACTTTTTTGACATCTTTTTGCAATTGCAGACATACTGATATAAAGCAACACTGTCTATAAAATGTTCTATATAAAAGTTCTGTAGAACTTTCTTTAATAATAAAACTATATCTGTTCAAATAGGGAGCCTTTCGACACATAATTAACGCAAGTAAGGAATTTTAATTTTATTTAATTTTAATTCATTTTAACTTAAACTTAAATAGCTACATGGCTACCAATATTGGACAGTACAGAGCTAGAATAGTACTAAGAATAATTTATATCTTTAAATGTTTATGTTAGAAAATAAAAAAAGCCATATATGCACCAACAAAGTATTCTCATTAAGAAGGCAAAAGAAAAAAAAAAAAACAAAGAGCACAGAATGAAAAAAATTCAAAAAACACAGAATAAAAAACTAAAAGTAGAAAACAAAGTTACAAAAATTTTAAAGGATAAATTTACAAAACCAAACCTAGTTTTCTGCAAAGACTAATAAGATAAACAAGCCTTTAACGAAAATGAGAAAAAAGAATATACATACATATACAATTTTGAAGGGAAAAGGAGACACTAAAAATAAACATTTTTATTCCTGAGCAAGTACAATAACAACTGCATGAACAAAATTTGAAATAGATGAATAGACAATTTTCTAAATAAATTTTTAAAAGTTCAAAAAGAAACAGAAAAATTCAATAGATATAAGACTTTTAAAGATGACAAATTAGTAGAAAATATCTATCAACCAAAATAAAAACAAACACTTTCTCAGATAGTTTACAGCAATTCCACTAAATCTTCAAAAAGTAAATAATTCATATCTTACACAAATAGTTCCAGAAAATAGAGGAAAAAACTCTCCTCCACATATGAAAAATCCTAATTTAAACGTGAAAACAAAATCAGCCACAGAGAGTACAAAAAAGAAATACGATAGGCCACTCTTATTTTTGAACATTGATTTGTTAATACGCCCCAAAAATAATGGAATATAAACTAGTAAGGTAATTTTTAGTTATACCATGTAATCTATGAACACAAGGATACTTTGCAAATAACTAGTCTATTTTTGTAATTTTTCTGATCAATACATAAAGGAGAAAAAAACACAAAAATTTCCTCAAAAGATAGTTGTATTAGGTAACAAGACTACTGGCCGTGTTCCACTCAAAATTCTAAGTTATATTTCTGTGAGCTTATTTAATCTTTACAGCAACTTCTGATGTATTTTTATTCTCACTGCACAAATGAAGAAGCTGTGGCACATGAAAGCCCAATGTCACCCAGCTTACAAGTAGTAGGGTCAGGATTTGAATCCAGACTGCCTGATTCTAAAGACCATGCTATTAACTACAACATATAGTCACCTTCAAACCTCAGTTATTATTTTTGCAGCGGGGTAGAGAAATCTTAGCAAACTAGGAACAGAGGAAATATTCTAACATATGAGAAAGGATATCTATTAGCAAACATGCTAATTCATAACAAAAGGTTAAAGCACCCTATTTAAGGACATATATAAGAATGCCTTCATGTTTCTAGAAAATTGGCTAACCATAAAGTAAAAGATAAAATCAAACCAATATCTCAACAATGTATTCTATGTGAATTTAAGAACCATGTATGAAAAAAAGCAAAACATCGAAATTTCTATGAGAGACCATATTAGAATATCTTTGTGACTTAAGGTCTTAAGAAAATGATTTCTTAAACAAGACACAAAAAGCATCAACCAGAAAGGGAATGGTCAATAAATTCAACTACAGGTAAAATTCAGGGATTCCATTAATGTGGAACAGGCTACCATAGAACAAATAGTGGTAGCAGTTTTTTCTACATTTACTAATCTGATCTTTGCCCCCAATTTCATGTTTCCTAACTAGTGTTTCTGAGTTACAAATGTTAAATTACTACATGATCTTTTTGAGGTTTTTCTTGTTTGGGGCTTTTGGGTTTTGATTTTTTTGTTGTTGTTAAGAAAGAGGCTACAGAAATAAGCCATTGTATAACTATCCATTTAGCATCATCTCTGCTTTTAGATATAGCCAGGGTTGAAAGCCTTTGCCTAAAACATATCATTTTCACCAAGTAACCTCCGTGCCATGAGAAAAGCTCCAAATCATGCTGTTTGTGTTATTTAACACTATTAGACTGTCACCAAAAAGAAAATGTAGATATTTCAAACTATCTCGATAAGCTTTAATATATCACAAGGACCTTGAAAAGTATTCCTAAAATATATCCCCAGCACTAATTTTAAAATTTGTTTATATTGTATAGGCTGCAACAGACCACTGTAAAGACTTTGGCTTTACTTTGACTAAGATAAGCCGCCAATGGAAGTTTTTAGCAGTGGAGTGATCACATATTTTAACAGAATCACTCTGCTCTGTTGAGACTGAAGGGAGGCAAGAGAGAAACAAGGAGACCAGTCAGGAAGATTTACAATAATACAAATGAGAGACAATGATGGCTTGAATCAGGTGGAAACAGTGGAAGTGGTGAGACATAAGAAGAGTTTGAAGATATTTCTGAATCACTACCTGAACTATTGGATGTGGGTTGTAAGGAAAAGTGAGAGAGAAAAGACTTAGAAAACACAAAGTGACATATAGGTTCTCAGTAAGTATTAGTTGAATTGAATTTAACATCTAACACAATCTGGATGCAACCTACTTTTCCAATCTGAATTCTCATAATTATTCTATACTAAAAACAAATTAGTGTTCAACTCTCTTCAACCATAACCCCAAATTAATTTAAAATTTTTGTCTGCAGCCACTATGCAAGCACTTGAAGCCAAGCATGTGCACACCACCAGCTCTGTTCACCAGCACCACCCACCATGGTCCCCAGTCAGTGGATATGAAAGTTCTACTGAGGATCCCAATAGCCCTTGTAACAACTGAGGAGTCTCCACTGCACTCAGCAAGGATCATGTAGCTGCCAATGTCATGAACCCCAGCAGCCAGATCTAAGGAGACACACATCCCCCAAAACCAGAGCCACCACATGGTCCTGAAATTGGCATCCAGCACCACTAAACTCAGGGTCACAGAACACTCCAGTGTGCCTCTACCCGTGGATGAAAATCTTGGCTTACCAAAGTCAGTTCATAAGTTTGGAAGAGGTGACTGCTCTTAAACACACAGATAGCTATGCAAAACTACAGGGGTCATGAAGAATCATGAAAACATGACACCATCAAAGGGCACAGTAAATTTCCAGTAACTGACTTTAAAGAAATGGAAATATACAAATTTCCTGATAAAAATTTCAAAAGATTGTTCTAAAGGTCATCAAGGAGCTACAAGAGAACACAGATAAACAATTTAATGAAATCGAGAAAACAATATAAGAACAAAATGAGAAGTTCAACAAAGAGATAGAACAACAAAAAACACAAATTTTAGAGCTAAAGAATAATATATCTGAAGCAAGTTATTCAATTGAGAGCTCAGTATCGAAGTGGACCAATCAGAAGAAAGAAAGTGAACACAAGACAGATCATTTGAAATTATCCAGTAATCCAAGAACAAAAAGAAAATAGAATGAAAAGGAATGAAGAAAGCCTATGGGATACCATTAACAATATATTCATTAATGGAGACCCAGAAGGAGAGGAGAGAGAGAGGAAGAGGCAGAAAGCTTGTTTAAAGAAATAATGAATGAGAATTCCCCAAATCTGGAGAGAGACTGGACATCAAAGTTTATGAAACTAATATGTCCCCAAAGTCAACCCAAATAGATTTCCTCTAAGATACATTATAATAAAACTCAAAAATCAAAGACAGAGGGAATTTTGAAAAGAGCAAGAGAAAAGAATCTTGAAAGCAGCAAGACATAAGAAAATTTCCCTTGTCACTTTTAAAAGGACCATCAAAAGGCTATAAGCAGATTTCTCAGCAGGGAATTTGTAGGCCAGGTGAGAATGCAATGATATATTCAAATGGCAGGAAAAGTACTGCCAACCAAGAATACTTTATTTGCCACAAAAATATCATCCTTCAGAAATTAAGGTGAAACAATTTTTCTAACAAACAAGCTGAGGGAGTTCATCATCACTAGACCTACCTTACAAGAAAGTTGAAAGGGGTTCTTAAAGCTGAAATGAGAGCATGCTAATTAATAACATGAAAACATGAAAATATAAAACACACTATGGAAAATCATCAACTCACAAAGAAAAACAGCAAGAAAAAAAAGAAAAAAGGAACAAAGGAATTACCAAAGAGCCAAAAAACAATTAACATGGCATTTGTAAGTTCTTAACTATCAATAATTACTTCAAATATAATTGGTTTAAAATCTCCAACCAGGGAGTGGCTCCATAGTGTAGTGGTTAGCACATCTGCTTTACACACAGAAGGTCCTGAGTCCATGCCCCAGGTGGAGCCATGGACGGACCCTAACCCAGGTGCACCAGGCCCCCTGAGTGCGCCAGGGTTGCCAGGCCCCGGGGGCATGCCGCAAGTGTGTGGAAAGAGACGTCCCACCTTCAGAGAACCAGTCTTTAAAGGGAAATGACAACATTCATAGGTCAGAGGTGGAAGTTTGCAGGGGGAGGTACTAAAGAGGGGGGAAATAAATAAATAAACAAACAAACAAATAAATAAAATCTCCAACCAAAAGGCATTGAGCGGCTGAATAAATATATATTTTTTAAAAGACCCAAGACCCTACTATGCTTCCTACAGGAAATTCACTTGAGCTTTTAAAAACACACACTGAAAGTAAAGGGCTGGATAAAGATATCCCTGCAAATGGAAACCAAAAGAGAGAAAGGGTAGCTATACAGACAAAATAGACTATGTCAAAAGCTGTAATAAGAGACAAAGAAGTTCATTATATAAAAGGGTCAATTCATCAAAAGATATAACAATTGTAAATATATATGCACCCAACATCAGAATACTTAAATATTTAAAACAAATATTAACAGATCTGAAGAGAATAATAGGCAACAATACAATAATAGTAGGGGACTTCAAACTCCACTTTCAACAAAAGATAGATCATCTAGACATGTTAATAAAGAACATTGTCCTTGAACTACACTTTATAATAAAACTAAAAGACATATGCAGAACATTCCATCCAATAGCAGCGGAACACACATTCTTCTCAACAGTTCATGGAACATTGTCCAGGGTAGATCAAATGTTGGACCACAAAACAAGTCCTAGCCACAGAAATCAAGCAAGACAAAAAAAAAAAAAATACAGAGAATCCAAATCAGAAAGGAAGAAACTCGTTCTTTTTTGCAGATGACATGATCTTAGATATAGAGTATCCTAAAGACACCATCAAAAAAAGTTAGAACTAATAAACTCAGTAAAGTTGCAAGACACAAGATCGACATACAAAAATCACTTGTGTTTCTATACAGTATGAACTATTGGAAAAGAAATAAAGAAAACAATCCCATTTACAAATGTAAAAAACAAAACAAAACAAAAACAAAAAAACAAAAAAACAAAAACCCAAGAATAAATTTAACCAAGGAGGTGAAAGATCTGTACAATGAAAACTGTAAGACGTTGATAAAAAAAAACTGAAGACATACAAAAAAATAAAGATATCTCATGTTTACAGATTGGGAGAATTAATCTTGTTATAATTCTATAATACACAAAGCCATCTATAGATTTAATGCAATCCCTATCAAAATTCTAATAGCATTTTTCACAGAAATGAAAAAACAATTCTAAAATTTGTGTGGAACAAAAGACTAAATAACCAAAGCAATCTTAAAGAAAAAAAAACCAAAGATGGAGTCATCAAACTTGCTGATTTCAAACTATATTACATATCTTTAGTAATTAAATAGTTTAGTACTATCATAAAAGCAGACACATAGACCAATAGAACATAATTGAGAGCTCAGAACAAACCCATGCATATACAGTCAACTAATATTAGACAAAGGAGCCAAGAAAATTCAATAGGGAAAGGATAGTCTCTTCATTACATGGAAAAACTGGATTCTCACATGCAAAAGAATAAAATTATTTTTCATTATCTTACATCACTCTCAAAACTCAAAATGTATTAAGGAAGGACTTGAATGGAAGACTTGAAACCTAAGACTCCTAGAAGAAAACATAGGGAAAAAGCTCCCTGACATTGGTCTTGGCAATGATTTTTGGATATGATACCAAGAGTACAAGCAGCAAAAGCAAAAACCAATAAGTGGGATTGCATCAAACTAAAAGGCTTCTGAACAGCAAAAGAAACAATCAACAAACAAAAAGGCAATGTTTGCATATCATATATCGGATAAGGGGTTATAGCCAAAATGTATAAGAAACTCTTACAACTCAATAGCAACAACAACAACAAAAATTCTGATTGAAAAATAGACAAATAACCTGAATAGACATTCTCCCAAAGAAGTCATATAAATGGTCACTGAATACATGGAAATGTGTTCAACAATACCAATCATCAGGGAAATATAAATCAAAATCACAATGAGATGTCACCTCACATCATTAGAATAACTATTATTAAAAAGACAAGAGATATACGATACTGGTGGGTATTTGGAGAAAAGGGAACCCTTGTGCACTGTTGGTGGAAACATACACTGGTACGGCCTCTGTGGAAAACAGTATGGAGGTGCCTCAAAAATTTAAAAACCTAACTACCATATAATCCAGCAATCCCACTTCTGGGTATTTATGCAAAAGAAATGAAGTCACAGTCTCATAGAGATATCTGTACCTTCATAATCGCTGCAGCATAATTCACAATAGCCAAGACATGGAAACAACTTAGAAATCTACTAATGGATAAATGGATTTTAAAAATATGGTGTGTATAAATATACAATATACAATACTATACGGAATAGTATTTAGCCATAAAAGAAATCCTGCCATTTGTGACAACATGGATGGACTTTGGGGGCATTATGGTATGTGAAATAAGTAAAAAAAAAACGACTGTATGATCTCTCTTATATGTGGTATCTAAAAAAAAGCTAAACTCAGATTAACGGAGTTCATTTTAGGCTGCCAGGGGCTGAGGGATGAGGAAAATGAGTTGTCGATCAAAGGGTACAAATTTTCAGTTATAAGAGAAATGAGTTCTAGAGAGCTAATGGTGACTAGTTAACAATACTCTATTGTGTACTTGAAAGTTGCTAAGAGTATAGCTTAAATGTTATTACTGTTACAACAGCAAAAAATGGTAATTATGTGAGATGAAGAATGTGTTTTCACAATATAAGATAGACACTATAGTCCAGTAATTCCATATCTGTGTGTTTCATCTAGAGAAGAACTGGCAAATATGTCTCAAAACATGTACAGGAATATGATCTAGTCACAATAAAAAAAAAATAGATACATCCTAAATGTTCATCAAGAAGAGAATGGACAAGTAAATTTTGGAATGCATTTTTCTAATGGAATACTTGGAAAACAATGAACAGGAGCTACATGTATCCTTAAGGATGAATCTCAGATATAACATTGAACTAAAAGGCAAGTTACAGAAAAATGAAATATAAAATTTAAATATAGCTTAATATATGCAAAATAAAACAGATCTTTATGGACATACATGTAATGAGAACATAATGCATACTTAAATACTTTTAAACCAACAAACAAAAAATTCCCCTGCCCCCCACTGTGCTCCACCCCTTCCCCAATGGGGTGTGTTATTGGTCCTGACCAGTCATGGTTTAACACATCTGGGCTATAGGGATTGATCCAAGACATAGGTAGGTGACCAAGGAGGGCCACTGAGAGTTTTCCTATGATACCTGACCCACAGGCACTGGAAGAAAGAGGCTCACACTTTCTGGTTGATTACAAGTCATAATGATACAACTCCAGGACAGATGGCAGACATGTCAACTACAGTTTCTTGTTTGGAGGAAGCCTCTTTACACTGGGAGACAAGGCCAACCCTCAGAAGGGAAGTGGAGGCAAGAGCGGCAAACTCAGGTTCTCCTGAGGACATGGTTTGAGCCCCTGAATTCAGTCAGCTCTGAAGACAGCTCTACTATAGATGTTCCAGTTATGTAAGCCAATAAAACCATATTTATCTTTAACAACAACAAAAAAATGCCAAATGTTCACTGTTATGCCATTAAACATTCAACAATATAAATTCTTTATTAGGACCAGAGAAATAAGTCCTAATTTACCAAAAGCTCACATACACTAATTAGAAAACAAGTAGACTGTTTTCAAATGGTAGTGACAGCTAAACAAAAAGTAGATATTAAAGTTTCTTTTTCAATTGTACAAAATAATAAAAACAAATGTCATGTTTACAGTGGGTTTTTTTACACTATAGTTTACGTAGGGTTTAAACTATAATGCACACATGTAAAAAATGCCACATGTATATTTAAGTAAAATTTCTTTGAAACAGGCAAAACAGGATGGTATAATACAAAGAGACTTTAAACTTACTCAAATCTCCTTTGAAATCCTGACTGCCTCACTGGCTATGTGGCCTTAGCAAGTCATTTAGCCTATCTCGACCTCACTTTCTTCATCTGTAAAAATCCTATAAATTTCAATTTCCTCATTTATAAAATTCCTACTCAGTCATATTCTGAAAAGGTTTGTGCTTGTGTTTGATGTATGGCACATAGTAGGTGCTGGATAAATGGTACCTTATCAGTAGAGTGGTGTCAATCAATAGAGTAGAAATTAAGATGAAAAGTGCTGATTAAGCTATTGATTAGGCTGCGTAACTACATTTTGTATTTATAAGTACTGAAATGAACCATACAAATAGATGAAGATGTTAGACATACTGTGGTGTTATAAACACACTGTAATGCAGACTTTCATGTTCAAATCAGGTAGTCATGACTAAAGTACCCCCCACTCATTTGTATTCCCATTTTCTTCTAATATTGATATTTTATTTATATTTTTAAATTTTGTTTTGATTTGCATTTCTGAAATTCCTTTTAGAAAAGTACAGAAAATAAATATTTATAAATACAATTAAGTTTGCTTTTTTCTATGCCATGGGAAAGCAGTTAAACATATTTTTACCAAGTTTGGAGAATATGTTTGGGATTCTGTGGCTTAAAATACAGACTACGTGGCACATTAAAAGTCACTGAGTGGCCCTGAGGAGGTACTTCACCAATATAAATAGTCATCTTCTTTTAGCAGCTTTACCTGAGGTACAATAAGTAGCTCAAACAACTGTCGATAGAAGAAATGTGCCATATTGTTAAGGTGTGGAATGCAAACAAGTGGTTCCAAATATGTGCCAAAATTTACAATCTCAAGGTCCAAACTGAAGATGTTGATTTTTGATAGAGTGGCTTCTCAAGGAGGCAACTCTGAGTATCATACCCCAAGTTCAACAAAAACAAAGATCAATTTAATTAACCGTGGTTAATGATTTCCTTAGTCACACTGACAGTCCAACTATAAATAAAGACATTGATAAATAATCAGAAACAACTAGTAAACAGGAGGTTTATGAAGAGGCTACTAATGAGTTTGTAGAAATTATACTGGTGGCAGTATACAAGGTACATCATATTGAATTAAGACTAGCAGATAAGAAGTGGCTTTGAAAACATTTTCAAGTATAACTAGAAACTGAATAATTCACAACTGCACTTCACTCCAGCCACACTACCTTTGTTCATTTCCGTCTTAGAACATTTGAAGTTGCTGCTCTCTCTACTTGGAATTTCCTTCTCCAAGATCTTCTCAGGCCTTACTCATTTCACTCAGTTTCTGCTTAAATGTGACCTCAGAGAGGCCTTCAACCTCATCCAAAACAACACTATCATTCTCTTTTATCTTACCCTGCTTTATTTTCCTTTAGAACATTTATAGATTTTTTTGGTAAATTATTCATATTCCAAAATGAGAGGAAATATAAACACTTAGAAAAAAGTAGTTTTTTCTTGAAATAATACTTTTCTATGCAAAATACCTCATTATTTAGTTATGTCGTAAATTTACAACCTAAAATCTAGGTTGATGTGAGCACTTGGAAAAACTGAAACAATTTTTATTTCATTCACTCCATTGCTTTAAGTAAAAAAGCATACACAAACAAGAAAAAAATGAAAGTGGCGTTTGAATTTAGAAGTTTCTGTTAAACTTAAAAATGAGACAGTGTCCTTAATTAGGTTGCTGACATACTTTTTCTATATTATATAAGCTTATAAAATACACTTGAAAAATGTCTTCAATGTGTTTTATCTTTAGAGAGCCCAAAGATTAATGAACCTCATAAAAATGATAAATTATTTCAGAAGCACATTTGCAAAATAAACCATTAAAGAGTTTGGGCATTAGAACAAGTTAAAGCAAAATGTGAAAGATAAAATTATGATGCTCTCAAAGAAATACAGGGAAAAAAAAAATATATATATATATATAAAACATCAGGTTGTAGAAATTTATTTTAAACAAAACACAAAAAGTATCTACCATAGATAAAAAAAAAAAAGTATTTATTTAAGGATTTAATAATCAATTCCCACAAATCAAAAAGATACAGCCCAGTACAAAAATGGTCAAAAGGCTTGAACAGGCACTTTACACACACACATGCACTCACACACACAAATACAACATACAAAAGCCAATAAATATATCAATCAATTCTTAACCTCATTAGCAATCAAAGTAATGAAAATTAAAACCACGATGAGCCAATATCCAGCCACAAGATTGAGAAATACCAACAAGTTGGGGCAAAGATGTGGAACAGTGTGAGATCACTGCTGTTGGAAGTCAAAATTGGTATACTTTGGAATCAGTTTAGCAATACCTAGTTAAGTAGAAGAATCGCATTCTCTATAATTCAGTAATTTATTTCTTAGAAATATACCCTAGAAAAACCCCTGTGTACCAGGATACACATATAAAAATGTTCATAGCTATGAGCTGAATAATGGAGACATTATGGCATAGTCATATAATTGAATGAACAAACTAATACTAATCTCTATAATATAGATGAATCTCATAAACATAATCTTGTATGAAAGAATAGAGACCCAAAAGAATCCATGACGTGTTCATATAATGTTCACAAACAAGCTAACTATATTTTAGGGATACATACAGAAGTGATAAAGCTTTAAAGAAAAGGAGGAAAGTGATAACCATAAAACTCAGGATAATGGATACTTTTAGGATGAGAAAAGAGTTAGGAATTGGGAAGAGGCAAAAGTGAGGCTCTGGGGGTAGTGTTAGGGTTTCATTTCTTAATCTGTATGATGTTAAACAGATGTTTGCTTTATAAGTATTAATTATTGTACAATTAATCTGTATGATGTTAAACAGATGTTTGCTTTATAAGTATTAATTATTGTACAATTATGTTTTATACTTTCTGTTTTTAAACTTTTTACAAAGTTAAATTCTAAAAGACTGAAAAAAAATTATGGTTTTATTTGGCACTTTTCTTTCATTTCCTCCTTCTCCACTTATGATCCATCAGAAAATCCTAACGCTTCTACCATCACAATATATCCATCATCTAGTCACTTCTCACCTTTTTGGTCTAAGTCATATTATCTTTCCTGGTCAATTGCAGTAACCTTCTTTCTAGTCTCCCTACTTCTACTCTCCCATAGCCTGTTCATCGTAGACTATCCAGGGTGAGCCTTTTAAAACATAAGTCAGATCTTGTCCTTCCTCTACTCAAATACTCTACTGAAGGCACATCTACACGCTTGCTGTTTCTTCAATATACCAGGCATACTCCTGTCTCAGGGCCTTTGCACTTGCTATTCTCTCTGCCTGATCTACTCTAGAACCAGATATTTGCTGAGATTCCTTCATCTCTCTGCTCAAATGTCAGTTTTTCAGAAATGTCTTCCTTTGCTACCTTATGTAACACCCTATCTCCCTACTCTGCTTTATATGTTTATGGTCTATGGCCATGCCACCCTGAACAACCCCAATCCCATCTGATCTCAGAAGCTAAGCAGGGTCGGGCCTGGTTAGTACTTGGACGGGAGACCACCTAGGTGCCATAAATGGAAAAAATAAAAAATAAGGGATTGTAAACTGACAAGGTCCTTGCAATCTGTGAGGTCAACCAAGGGTTGCCTCACCTAAAAAAATAATAAAATTAAAATAAAATAAATAATAAAATAAAATGTTTATGATGTATCAGTTGATATATCTAATATTTTATTTCATATCTCCCCTCACTAGGTTATAAATTCCATGAGAATAAGAATTTCATCTATTCTGTGAACCAACCTATCTCTAGCTTCTAAAATAATAGCAAATAGTATGCACTCAATATTTATTGAACTAAAAAATGAAAACAAATGTACCAATGTTTTAACAGTAGTTATATCTGGGTAGAGGGTGAATATCTTTGTGTTCTCTGTATTTTCCAAATGTTCTACTTTAAATTTGTATTGACTTGACTATCAGAAAAATAAGTTATTCAGCTGAAGATATATGAAAAGATGCTGAACAACTTCACTAGCTATTAGATACATGCAAATCAAAACAACAATAAAATAACACCTTATATCTGTTGGAATGGCTATTATCAACATGACAAGTAATGACAAGTGTTGAAGAAGCTAAAAAAGGAACCCTTATACACTTCTGGCAGTAATGTAAATTGGTACAGCCACTATGGAAAATAGTATGGCATTTCCTCAAAAATTTTAAAACAGAATTACCGTATGACCTAGCAATTCCCCTTTTGGGTATTCACCCCCAAAATTTGAAAACATTTATTTGTAAAGATGTACCCGAAGTATCCTTTGATAGATGATTGTATAAAGAAGATGTGGTAGATATATACAATGGAATATTACTCAGCCAAAAGAAAAGATGGAATACTGCCATTTGTGATAACATGGATGGATCTTGAGAATATCATCCTAAGCGAAATAACTCAGAAGGACAAAGTCAAGAACCGTATGATTTCACTCACATGTGAAATATAAACAGAAAGCAACAAATAAACAAACAAAACAAAAACTCATGGACATAGACAACAGTTTAGTGATTACCAGAGGAAAATGGAGGAGGGGGAGTAAAAAAAAGTAAAGAAAGTTAAATATATAGTGATGAAAGGAGATTTGACTTTGCATGGTGAACACACAATGCGATATACAGACGATGTATCAAAGAACTGTACACTTGAAAACTATACAATTTTATTAGCCAATGTCACAATAAATTTATTTTTTAAAAAAGAAAAATAACATTATTCTAAGACAGAAAAATAATACCCAATTTAGTATCTGAAAAATAGACAATAACATTAACTTATTAATTAACTAGATAAAACAAGGTTAAAAATGACTTACTCATATAGGTACATTTACTATGTTTATGTTAAAACACATAAAAGGCATTATAGTTTATTTATTGTCTTCAATTTGCACTTTCCCACTATTCACATTGTTTTCTCCTAAAACGCCAGAAGGGGTAAAAGTGGGTTTTTATTGTAAAATGCTGTCCAGGAACTATATACTCCATTTGACTAATTTTGAAGCTCACAGTTTCACTTATACACACACACAAAAAAAATATTCACAATGATTTTCAGAGTTTACAGAGATAGATTTCTTTTACTCATGGTTCAAGGAATCCAATGACAATCTGCACCTAAGTCTCGGAAAGAAACGAGTCTGACAGAAACCAAAAACTACAACATTTCTTCAAGACAATCAATGTGGAAATTAAACTAATGCATGTAAAATGAACCAAAAGCTTAAAATATGACACTCTAAAGACTGGAAATAGCTCACAAAAGCTATTTCTTATTCAAATATAAATTTCTAAAATCTAAAGGCATTCTCACAATTTGGAAGCATTATTTCTAAAACTAACTCCCTCATGGCACAAAGCACGTTGACCAACCTGAATGCGTGCAGAAGAGAGCAAGCAACCACGACGGTGAAAGGCTCTGGTTTGTCATAAGAAAGACAACTTAAGGACAGTTTATGTTCAGCCTTTTCTTTACAGACAATCATTCTAGCCACCTCGAGATTTTTGAAACATTATTGTATAGAAGTGAAATTTTCCTGTGTATCCAAAAGGCAGACCTATGATTATTTACTTCATTTCCTTCAACAAATATTTATTTCACATACCTGCCATGTGTTAGGCTCTGTGCTAAATGCTAATAACATATAGTGAACAAAAACACTGGGGTAATGGGTTAAAGAAATTCATGTATTAATCTTTGACTAATTTAAATCATAATTGTGATGCAAGCTACAAAGAAGAGGTACAGAGCACCATGAGTGCATGTAACAGGGGGATTTGATCTAAATCAAGCAGGTCATGAAGAATTAACTGAAGAAACAATTGTGCTGAAATCTAAAAGCTAAAAGTTAATTTGTTTAAAGGAGATTGGGAAAAGAGCTTTCAAGACTGATGGACAGTATATGCAAAGACCCTATGAAATAATAAAACGAGAAAGAAAAAACTAAAAGGTCAGTGTGGCTGGAACTGATTGGTTAGGGAAAGAATAGTGCAATATGAAGATGAAGATGTAGGCAGGGACCAGACTATGAAGAACTGGTAGGCCATGATAAGGAATTTGTCTTTATCCTAAGAACAGGAAGAAGCCCACAGGTTGGCGTTATTAACGTCAAGAATTCTATGTTAGAAAATTATAAGCATTTAACCACTAAAGCCATACAACAATAAAATGGCCTGCCTCAGAAACTGAGCATCCCATTACAGCATGTAATCAAGTAGAACCTGAATGATCATCTTTCGAGAACACCATATAAGAGATTGTGCACATTTTGAAAAATTATCTCTAAGGTTTCATCCTTAAGATTTAATGATTCAATTATTTAAACTCTAAGCAGGAGTTTCAGAAACATTCTAAAACTTGAAGTTTCAAAGTGGAGTATTTATTGTTCACACCAACATGAAGAATTAAAATATTCAACTGACATTTCTCAGGAAGGATCATAATGTTACACAATGAGAGATCCATTTTCAGTTTGGACTGCAGTCATGGAATGTCTCTGTCCACTGCCAAAGCACAGAGTATAAAGAGAGGGAAAAGAGTACTCAAGTGAAAGATGGCTGTTGGGATCAGAGAAACCGAGATAACAAAGTACTATATCTTGGAGCAGAAAAAAGATTATTTTCTTGGCCATACTGGTAAAAGGTTCTCATCTCTTCTCTAGCAAAGTAAAGAAAAGCTAGAGCACACTGAGTAAGTATTTTAGTTGAAGCGAATGTGTATACTGAAGTTGACTGGAGAATAAAATGCATATTCTAGAACACAGGTTGAGATATTAAAAACTCATATTTTATTATCTTTATCAATTAACAAATTAAATGCCTATGGATACTGTATCTATAAATAATATAGCTTGGCCTATTATCTACAGATAGCACAAACATATCTATAGATAACTTGCCTTAAGTTAAATAGTGCCTACTTAACTACCATTATCAAAGATGGACAAAATCATCACTTAACAAATCAGTATCTTAGCCAGGCTCATTTCTGCTGAATGCGACTCATGTTATACTAGTACCGACTTCTTAATATCATAGTCTTAGAGGAGGCACATAATTGGTGTACAAGGAATTTTATGTGGCATTTACTTGCTAGTGGGTTCTCCAATTGGCATATTGCCATCGCCCAGCCCTTAGCTTCTTCTCATTTCAGTGTCTAATTCTTTTCTATAATACATCATACAGTATCATACATATTCCAAAAAAACTTGAATTCATTCCTTTTTGAACTATCTTTTCCATTTGGCCAGAATCATTTTGAATTCGAAACCAGTGCTTAAAAATGACAACCTGATGCCACCTATAAGCTTGATGTTCCTGGTTTCTGTTCCATCTTACAAGCTACTGAGGAAAATTACAAAGAATCAGGACTAAGACCAGATTCTTGATGTCAGAAGGCCATTTATAACATACTGAATCACTTAAAAATATGTATCAATGCAATGTCAGTGCCAAGAATATAATAAATATGGGTCATGGATATTTGCTCTGCACATGCAGAGAAGTCACAGAAACCTGGCAGGAAATAAACACTCGCCAGCTCAATTATAGGTCTTGCTCAGGAATAAGCTCATGTTTTTTGTCTATTCATCTGGATAAGGAATTACTTTTGTTCTATAATCACCCACACATTATAACCACAGTGAACCTCTTGGTTTATAGATTTAATACATCTATAGAAAATAGATATTCAAATTCAGATGCCTTCTTTCCCTGAAATGCATCTAATATTTTATATCCTCATTACTAAAGGCAGTAACATTGACATAGGTCAATGGTCCTGGAAGTTTACAGAAAATAACTTTAAAAGCATAAAGTCTAAAAATCGCTTCAGGTAAAATGAAAATTACTATTTTGTTTTATAACTAACTACAGTATAATATGACCCAAAAACCCACATTCATTAAGAAATAATGACTCCTTTACACAGCTCTTTCCTCTTTCTCTATCTCATCTTTATTTCTTTCCTCCTTTTGTCCATCCCTGAAGGGAAAATCCCATAAGGAAAAACAGTGGCCTAAGATGGAGAGCTGAACTTTAGGCAACTTTACTATATAGATACCTATAGATAGCATAAACATATCTATAGATAACTTTCCTTAAGTTAAATAGTGCCTACTTAACTACCATTATCTGTTCCTCTGATCCCCTCTGCTTATCCCAACAGCCATCTTTCACTTGAGTACTCTTTTCTCTCTCTTTATACTCTGTGCTTTGGCAGTGGACAGAGACATTCCATGACTGCAATCCAAACTGAAAATGGATCTCCCATTATGTAACATTATGATCCTTCCCAAGAAATGTCAGTTGAATATTTTAATTCTTCACGTTGGTGTGAACAATAAATACTCCACTTTGAAACTTCAAGTTTTAGTGTGTTACTAGGCAGAGCAGGAATTAATTTGGGGTAAAAATCCATCCATCCACACCCAGGCCTACCCTCTTATAAAGCTCAAAAATATACATTTTTCTTTCTCATCTCCCTCAAATCCTAACACGTCCTCACATCAAACACCTCCCATTGACTAAGCAATTGCAGTATGGAATCCTCAGTCTGTCCACTTCTCTACACAATTATCACCTTAAGAAAACTTACCATTACCTCATTTGTGCTATTCACTAGCTTCATTACTGGTTTCCATGATTCCTTTCACTCTTATCCTACTGTAATTCATTCAATGCATTCCAGCCAAATAACTTGTTAAAAACATACACTGATGATGTCACTCCTTGCTTAAAACCTATCAAATAGCTTCTTAATGTATTTAGAATAAAATCCAAACCACTTAACATTGTAAACAGAATACTGCACGATCCTTGCATACCTTTCCAACCATATTCTAGGCCACTGTCCTCTTTTCATCATTTCACTCTGATCTGGTCTTTTGTCACTTTCTAGAATATTCGCTCTAAGTTTTCAACTACATGACATGTAATTACTGTTCCTTCTGCCTGAAGCATATTTACCCCCACTTCATCTAGCTGCCACCTAATTTTTATTATGTTTTCCTTTTAATGGACCCAAAAGGGATTCATTATAATTTGTGGTCCATGTCATGCTCTCATTGTTGGTCAATACAAAGCAATCTTTACTCACTTGATTTTTAGTTTGTTTATAACAAATACCCATGAAAGCATTATTTAACATGAAAACTAGAAAACTGATAACTTACAGCTACCCAAATGATCTGCCCCATTCTATTCCTTGCCTGCTCCATTGCAAGATAACCACTATTCTAAATCTATTTTCATCATTTCTTGCTTTTTATTGTGTGTGTGTGTCTGTGTGTATATGTATTCTTACAAAGTGTATTTTAACTTTAAAACCATGTATCATGTTATATGTAATTTTAAAACTTTTTTCACTAAAAGTTATATTGCTAAGATTCACCCATATTGACACATATAAGAAATATAAAATATATTGACAAATATACTTTTGTAACTATAGATAAGTAATTTTGAATCCTGAATAATATTGCATTGTGTAATTTGAACAAATTGTCCTTTTCTTATCAATATGTAAGAATTCTTTATATATTCTTGACACCCATTCTTTGTTAGTTATATGTATTGTCATACATTCTTGACGCCCATTCTTTGTTGGTTATATATATTATAAATACCTTCTCCAAATTTATAACTTACCTTCTCATTTTAACATTTCTTTTGATAAAAGGAAGGTCATAATTTAAAACTTTCATTTTTTAATAAGCATTCCTTATGATTTGCTTAAGATAGTCTTCTATATCATAAGCTTCAAACCACCAGTATTTTATACCAAACATTTTAAATTTTAAACTTAACATTTAAATCCTTGACAAATCTGGAGTTTATTTTTGTGTATGGTGTGAGGTAATCAAGGATTTTTTTTCCCCCCGCATAAAGTAAACCAGTTTTTTTCTAACGACATATATTGCATAGTCCTTTCTTTTCCCATTCATCTGCCATTTACTTATGTTACACGGGTGTGTTTTTGTTCTGGGCTATCATATCCTATTGGTCAATTTTTTTTTATCTCTGTATCAGCATCACACTATCTTATTACTTACTCTAGCTTCATAAAAACTCATTACACATAATGGGGCAAGTTTTCTTTCCTCATTTTCCTTCTTCAGCAGTGTCTTGGCTATTCTTGGTCCTATAATTTTCCATACATATTTTAAAATCAGCTCAAGTTGCAATGAAAAATACTTTTGAAATTTTCATTGGAAATATATTTATTCTATAGATAAATTTGGAGATAAGTGATTATAGCTTCTTGTACATTAAAATCATACATATCTTCATTTATTTAATTTTTCTTTACTTATTTTAGTTTTTATAATTTTCCTTGTAGAACTGTGGCACATCTTTTCTTATATTTACTTCCATATACTTAACATTCTGTAGTATTACAAAATATAAGACCTATCCCAAAAAGGAATTAGTAAAATAGATGATAAATATGAGGGGAATACCAAGAATGTAGCTCCAAGATACAAATGAATAGAAAATATGAAAGCAAAGTTATGAGTTATGAAAAATAAAAAGATAAATCTTAGCATGTCTAATTGTAGTTAAAAAACAAAGAATGAGAGAGAAGCACTATTTGAAGGCATGGACAGTGCTAATTTTTCCAAATTGATTAAAGACATGAACTGATATATTACAGTAAAATGGCAAAAGATTAAAATATTAATATCAAAGAAAAAACACCTACAAAAAAAATAACTTCTCAACAGCAACAAGTAAAATCAGAAAAAAATAAAATAATCTTTAAAGTGCTAAGAGAAAATAGCTGCCGAGCTAGAATTATACACTGAGCTAAATTCATTAAAGAAAGAAAGTAAAACAAAAATTTTTCAAACAGTAAAACTAAAGACAGCTAAGACAACTAGCCCCTCAATGAAAAAAAAAAGTTAGAATTCTTCAAAAAGAAGGACTGAAGACAAAAAGAAGGCCAAAGATACAAGAAAGAATTACGATAAGGAAATATTGCACTCTGTGGATAAAGTTGAATAAACACTAGTTGCATAAAACAACAACAATAATATTGATTACTCTGTTCTAATATGACAACATAGGAGGCTCTTCAACACACCTTCATCCATGGACACACCAAATATACAGCTAGACACAGAATAATTCCCTCTAAAAGAAATCCAGAAACTGAGTGACTTGTACACATCCAGCAAAGGAGGAAAAAACTCATATCAAAACAAAGCTCAGTCTGTGGCCATGCCACTCTGAACAAGCCCAATCCCGTCTGATCTCAGAATAAGCAGGGTCGGGCCTGGTTAGCACTTGGATAGGAGACCACCTAGGAACACCAAGTGCTGTAGGCATAAAAGATAAAAAAATAAGGGATTGTAAACTGACAAGACCCTTGCAATCTGTGAGGGTCAACCAAGGATTGTCACTTAAAAAACAGAGCTTAGCCCAGAGACAGCAGACAAAAAATGTCCATCTCTCATTCTTTCTCTGAAAGAGGACTATTTGTATTTAGCTTCAGGTCACAGGTATCTCCCTGAAAGGTACTTCTGTATTTGTCTAGAGCCCCATTTTTTGCATCTGTGGCAGAGGACATATCCGTTGATCACTTGGCTCTGGCAGTCAGCAGATCTTATGGTTGCGGATTCAACAGGACTGTACTGAATTTAAAAAAAAAGTAGTTCTTAATTGGCTATATGCCCAGTCTCAAAGCAGATGAGAAATGCCCATCTCCCAGTCTTTCCCTGAAAGAGGCCAATTTACATATCTTAAAAGCTTCAGCCTGAGGTTATGCTCCTAATTCAACACATACCTAGGGACCCACTGCTATCCCCTCAGAGTCTGAGGAGGCCTGCAGTGACTACAGTGACTTCTCCATGTTCTCCCTCTCAACCTTCATGTTTCCAGTGTCTCCCTAGAATGAGTGATGTACATATCTGGTACCCCAGGTTTCGCAGCTGCCACGTACAAGATGTACCCCTTCATTGCCTACCTCTGATGGCCAGTGGGGCTCTTGTTTGCAGGTCCCACAGGACTCTAGCAAACAAAGAAACATTTATTAGCTAGCTACTATTCTGGGCCTCAGAAAAAAGGGAGCAGAAAGAAACACCCATCTCCTAGTCTTTACCTGAAAGAGTTCTACTGCTATTTTTTAAAAGCCACTGCCTAAGGATATGTCTTCCAATCAGCCTACATTCAGATGCTGACTGAAATCTGCCCTTTGGGACACTGACAGGTTGTAGCACACCAACCGCTTGAAGCCACTAGGACAAAGAAGGAAGCTTGGATAATCATAAAGGTTTGAAAGCCAACAGAGAACTAAGGCCAGGCTGAGTGATAAGGTCATCTCCTACAAGTGACCATCAAGACTGGGAGAGGTGGCTGTTCTTATCTAATGCACAGAAACTAACACAGAGAGTCAAGGAAAATAAAGAAAAAAAAGACTATGTTCCAAACAAAACAACAAGATATAACTCCAGAAATAGATCTTAAGGAAAGGAAGATAAGTGATATACCTGATAAAGAGTTCAAGTAAATCATCATAAAGATGCTCACTAAGGGCAGGAAAACAATGTACAAACAAAGTGACAATATCCACAAAAGGATAAAAAATATTTAAAAAGTACCAAACAGAAATCACAGAGCTGAAGAACACAGAACAAAACTGAAAATTTTCAATAGAGGGATTCGACCTCAGATTAGATCAGGCAGAAGAAAGAACAAACTCAAAGAGAAGACAATAGAATTCACCCAATCATAGGAGCAAAAAGAAAAACAAATGAAAAACAATGAAAATAGCTTACAGGACTTATGGTACAACATCAAGCAGACTAATATTTGCATTATAGTGGCCCCAGGAGGAGAAGAGAAAGAAAAGAGGGCAGAAATCTTATTCAGAAATAATGAAAACTTTACTGTCCTAGGCAAAAAAAATATACACTCAGACCAGTAAGCTCAGAGAGTTCCAAATAAGATGAATGCGAAGAAACCTATACTAAGACACAATATAATTAAATCATCAGAAGTTCTAAAACAAGGAGAGAATCTTAAAGCAGCAAGAGAACAAAAAATATTGATACATACCAGGGAACTCTCATAAGACCACTAGTACATTTTTAGCAGAAACTTTGCAAGCGAAAAGGGAATGGCATAATATATTCAAAGTTCTAAAAAAATATTCCTTCATGAAGGAAAAATGTCCTTCAGAATTGAAAGAGAGATAAAGAGTTTTCCAGACAAGCAATGAAGGAGTCCTTAGCTACTGTGCCAGTATTACAAGAAATGTTAAAGGGAGTTCTTCAAGCTGAAAAACTAGGACACTAATGGGTATCAGGAAAATGTATGAAAGTATAAATTACACTGGTAAATGCAAATACATAGTTAAATTCATAATACTCTAATGTTATAAGGGAGGTGGTCATATGACTTATAAATCTAGTGTAAAGGTTAAAGGTAAATGTTTTAAAAATAAATATAACTACAATTTTCTTAATGGATCTACGAGGTAAAAATATGTAAATTATGACATTAAAATCATAAAAACTAGAGCAGGAGAGTAAAAATATAGAGCTTTAGTATTCATTTGAACTTAAGTTGTCATTAGCTTACAATAGACTGGTATAAATATAAGGTGTTTTATATAAGTAAGCTTCATGGTAACCACAAAGTAAAAACTTATATTAAAAAAAAAAAAGATAAAGGTAAAGGAATCTAAGCATAGTACTACAAATCACAAAGAAAGAGAGAAAGAGCAAAACAGCCAGAAAACAATTAACAACATGGCAACACTAAGCCCATGCCTATCGATAAATACTGTACATATAAACAGACTAAATTCTCCAATCAAAGGACATACAGTAGCTGAATGGATGAAAAAACAAAACCCAAATCTATGTAGCTTATGAGACTTACTTCAGATGTAAGGCCACACACAGACTAAAAGAGAAGGAATGGAAAAAAGATTCCATGCAAATGGAAATCAAAAGAAAGCAGGGGTAA
Organism: Pteropus medius; assembly: GCF_902729225.1. Taxonomy (NCBI): domain Eukaryota; kingdom Metazoa; phylum Chordata; class Mammalia; order Chiroptera; family Pteropodidae; genus Pteropus; species Pteropus medius. The sequence goes on from NW_024352784.1 coordinate 13,073,629, forward strand.
CTATATTTCTATCGGACAAAACAGCTTTAAACCAAAGACTGTAATAAGAGACAAAGGAGGTCATTATATAATGATAAAAGGGTCAATCCAAAAAGAGTACAAAATTTGTAAATAACTAGGCAACCAACATAGGGGGCACCTAAAAATATAAAGTATCTAATAAGATACATGAAGGGAGAAATAGATAGCAATACAACATTAGTAGGGAACTTTAATATCCCCTTTCAACAGTGGATAAATCATCCAGACAGAAAATCAATAAGGAAACACTGGATTTAAACTACACATTAGGCCAGATGAACTTTACAGATGTACACAGAACATTTACCCAAAAGCAGAAGAATATACATTCTTCTCAAGTATACGGGGAATATTCTCCAAGATAAATCATATGTTAGGTTACAATTCTAGTCTTAATAAATTTAAGATTGTGATCATATCAATTATCTTTTCCAATCATATGAAACTAGAAATCAATTACAAGAAGAAAACTAAAGAATACACAAAAATATGAAGATTAAACAAAATGCTACTGAATAACTAATGAGTTAAAGAATAAAACAAAAATTAAAAAATACCTTGATAAATGAAAATGGAAATACAAGATACCAAAACATATGGGATGCTACAAAAGCAGTTCTAACAGAAAAGTTCATGGCAAGAAATGCCTACCTTTAAAAAAGCAATAAAAATCTCAAATAAACAACCTAACAATCCTCAAGCATTTCAAAAAATAACAAATTACCTGAAAGTTAGTTGAAGGAAGGACATAACAAAGATCAGACATACAAAAGATCATCATGACTACTGTCAACAATGATATGCCAACAAATTAGACGACCTACGAAATAAATTCTTAGAAACATACCACCTACCAGGACTGAATCATGAAGAAATGGAAAATCTGAACAGAACAATTATCACAAAGGACATTGAGTCAGTAATCAAAAACCTCCTAATTAAAAAAAAAAAAAAAAAAATCCAGAACCAGATGGCATCCCTGGAGAATTTTACCAAATGTTCAAAGAATACCAATCCTTCTCAAATTCTTCCAAAAAGTAGAAGAGGAAGGAGCACTTCAAAACTCAATCTATGAAGCCAAAGTTACCCTGATAACAAAATCAGACAAGAACACCACAAGAAAATTATAGGCCAATATCCTTGATGAACATAGCTACAAAAATCCTCAACAAAATATTAGCTAACCAAATTCATCAATATATTAAAAGGATCAAGAGAAATTTATTCCAGAATGCAAGAATGGTTGAACATGTGCTATCAATCAGTGTGATACACCACTTTCACAAAATGAAGCATGAATATTGTATGTTCCTCATAATAGATGCAGAAAAAGCATCTGACAAAGTTCAACATCCATTCCTGATTTTTAAAAAAAAAAAAAAAAAAGCTCAATAAACTGGTATAGAGAAAATGTACCTCAACATCAGTTACTCGACAAGCCCAGAGTGAACATCATACAAAACAGCGAAAAGCTGAACTTTTTCTCTAACATTTTTTCTTAAATTTTTTCCCTAACCAAAAAAAAAAAAAAAAAAAGAGATGCCTACTCTTACTATTTTTATTCAACATAATACTAGAAATCCTATCCAAAGCAATTAGGCAATAAAATAAAATAAAATAAATACTAAAACATACATATCATAAAGAAAGTAAAACTGTTATGATTTGCAGATGATATTTTATATATAGAAAATGCTGAAGACGCCACCCAAAAAAAACTATTAGAATTAATCAATGAATTCAGGAAAGATGCATGATACAAAATCAATATGCAAAAATCTATTGCATTCCTATACACTAGTAACAAACTATCAGAAAGAGAAATTAACAAAACAATCCAACTTACAACTGCATCAAAAAAAATAAATAAAACACGTAGAAATAAACTTACCAAGGAGGTGAAAGACCTATAGATTGAAAACTGTAAGACCCTGATAAAAGAATTTGGAGAAGATACAAATAAATGGAAAGATTCCATTCTCATGGATTGGAAAAATTAATATTGTTAAATTCCCATACTATCCAAATCAATGACAGAGTCAGTGAAATCCATACCAAAATTCCAATGCCATTTTCCACAAAAATAGAATAAAAAATCCTAAAATCTGGATGGAGCCACAAAAGACCCAAAATAGCCAAAACAATTTTAATAAAGAAAAACAAAGCTGGAGGCAATATGCTTCATGATTTCAAACTATGTTACAAAGCAATAGTCATCAAAACAGCATGGTATTGGCATAAAAAGACACAGTAATCAATGGAACAGAATAGAGAGCCTAGAAGTAAACCCATGCACATATGGTCAATTAATTTATGACAATGGAGCCAAGAATAAACACTAGAGAAAGGATAGTCTCTTTAATAAATGATGTTGGGAAAACTAACTGGACAGCCACATGCAAAAGACTACAACTGAACCACTATCTTACGCCATATACAAAAATCAACACAAAATAAATATTTGAACACAAGACCTGAAACCATAAATCTCCTAGAAGAAAACATACATGGTAAACTTCTTGATGTCAGTCTTGGCAATGATTTTTTTTTTATTATTTGACACCAAAAACAAAGGCAACAAGTGTAAAAATAAACAAGTGGGATTACATCAAACTAAAAAGCTTATGCACAGCAAAGAAAACCATCAACAAAATGAAAAGGCAAGCTACAGAATAGGAGAAAATATTTACGAGTCATATATTTGATAAGGGACTAATGTCCAAAATATATAAAGAACTCACACAACTCAAGAGAAAAAAAAAATCAGATTAAAAAAAATGGGCAGAGAAACTGAACAGACATTTTTCCCAAAGAAACATACAATACAAATGTCCAACAGGTACATAAGAAGGTGCTCATCCTCAAGGAAATGCAAATCAAAACCCCACTGATATCAGTTCATACCCGTTAGAATGGCTATTGTCAAAAAGACAAAAAAATAACAAGTGTTGGTAAAGATGTGAAAAAAAGAGTACTCTCATACACTGTTGGTGACACTGTAAACTGGTATAGCTGTTATGGAGAACAGCATGAAGGTTCCACAAAAAATTAAAAATAGGACTACCATATGATCAGCAATGCCATTTCTGGGTATATATCCACAGGAAATGTAAACAGATTATCAAAGAGATATCTGCACCCCATGATTATTGTAGGATTATTGACAATAGCCAAAACATGGAAACAATCTAAGTGTCATTAATAAATTATTGCATTTTAAAAAGATGTGGTATATGTACATATACAATGGAACATTATTCAGCCATGAGAAAGAAAGAAATCATGTCATTTTCAACAACATGAATGGACCTTGAGTACATTATGCTAAGCGAAATATGCCAGAGAAAAACAAATAGTGCATGTTATCCCTCATATGTGCAATCTAAGTTTAAAAAATAAAGTCAAACTCATAGAAGCAGGGAGTAGAAAAGTGGTTGCCAGGTTCTGGGAGGTAGGGAAAATAGGGAGAAGTTGGGAAAAGGGTATAAATGTTTAGCTATAAGATAAATAAAATCTTAGGATCTAATATATAAGATGGTGATTATAGTTGATAACACTATTGCATAACTTAAATTTGCCAAGAGAGAGTGGAACATAAAGGTTCTCACAAAAATATTTAAAAATCAATCAATAAATATATATGGTGATTATGTTAATTAACTGGATGAGAGGAATCCTTCTACAGTATATACGCATAGCAAATCATTTCAATGTACACTTTAAATACCTTACAATTTTGTCAATATACCTCAATAAAACTGCTGCCACTTACACGTGGGTCTGGGGTAAAGAGAGATGGTATAAGACAAAACCAAAGCTCAGCAGAGTCCAGAATATATGGCGCCCAATATTGGTTAAGTATTTTGGTGTTGTTTCAAAGTACAATTGGAAGATGTTGAGTGTTATTTTTATTTTGCTCTGGTTTTTTAAGTATGCATATATAGGAATACATATATACAGTGAGAAAGGAATGGGAATCAGATTTACCTCTAACTGCACTGTGGAAAATAAATTACAAGAGTACATGCCAAGAACTATTTCTGTAATTCGAGTAAAAGATGGAAATTTATGTAAAAAATATATATATATATATATTTAGCTTTTTTCTCAGTTATAAAGTATACATGATTATCAAATCAACTCATCCGAAACAAAAATATTGGGATATTGCATTGAAACACATTTATGTTTCTTACATAAAATGAAATTTCACAGAAAAAAAAATAGCCAATACTTGTCATCCACAGATAAAACAAAACAGACATTAAGCCATGAATATCAATTCTATTTAAGTGTCTACATCCATCTAACTGTTTTGCTATTGCTTGGTGATAACATTCTAAATGAATCATCAAAGTTAGATCTAACTAATGTCCTCTTAAGCAGAAGTTTCAAGAACAACAATAATGATAATTACAAAAAGTACTAATATACCTTCTACATCCACTAATTAAGAGCGTATTTTTCTCATTTCATCTCTCTAGCCTCCACATCTATATACACTTGCCAAAAACTATATTCAGTCATCAGCAAACATATATTCACCAGTCACCATACTAATATAAAAGTGAAAATCTAAAACTCTGGATCTTAAGGTGCTTACAATGGTTAAGGTGCTCACAACTTTTGTCTAAAATTAAGCTCTATTTTAAATTCAAATTAATACAAAAAGATATACAGTGTAAAATGGATCTACAACATTAAGAGACATAAAAGGAGAACACAGTATGCTTGAATAGGTGTAGGAAATCAATGAGTGAATAAATTAACATTCTTCTCCATGCCTGAACAGAAAGGAAGAGTCACATATTTAGGCTTTCTTCCTTGATTAAACCCTCCAGTGACTTTTTTTCCTTTTTAATGTTCTCTAAAAGGTTAAATTATATTAAGATTTAGTAGTGAGAGTCAATGTGTTTGATTAGGATAAGTAAATGGAAAATAGATTTCAATCAGTAAAATTATTGGGATTTCACCCTACAAATTACAGAAATTTTTAATGCTATTTTAAAACAAATTATATAACCTTACTCTGCAATCAAGCAGAATTGATTCTATTTCTTTCTTGTCATCTTCTGTTAGACTGGACTATATCTAGAACTGTGATAATAATTTATTATACTGCTTTAACTCATTACAAACCGGATTTCCCAAATCTAAATTCTTATTACCATTTGTGGACAAAATATCCATAACACCTCACAAACTTCCACTATATGACAGCTTAACAAACAGGATAGGTGTATTATCATCACACAAAAACAAAAGTAACATTATAAAGCAGGAACAGCAAATTCAAATGTTCCTTGTTCCTTTTTTCTCTTCACTTATTCCTCTTACATCATTTCACTAACAATATAATTTAAGTCTATATGCCATGCCCTTGTTGGTCCTAGTAATGCATGTTTCTACCTCATTGAGGAGTCAACACATAAACCACTGATACAGTTCATTAATCATCATCATTACTATCATTTTGAGCACTTGTTATGTAAGAGGTACTATGAATTAAGCATTAATATAGATACTGTTATTATCCCCATTTTACAAATGAGGAAACCAAGTCTTAGAGGCTAAGAAGTTTACAAAACTGTGATGCTTTAGGGATTGCTGAAATTTACACAGTTAGTGGTAGAATAGGTGTTCAATCATGCCTCTCTGACTCCAGGGCCAAAGTTCTTGACCACATAATTAACAATATCTGCCCAGGTTCTTGTCACCATAAGGGTCTAGGTCCTCTGTTTATGGGATATGCCTTAGAGAATTCATATTTTGTTATGTTATCCCTTTTTAAAACAAGATACTGATTTAAAATTAGAATAATCTAGGCTTACCAGTGGAGAGAATGACTCCTATCCAAAACTCAGGTACATGAAAACCAAGGCCATGCGAAAATAAAGCTGAGCAACAGAGATACTACCAAAGCTTTAAATATGTATTTGACAACTCAACTTAAAATAATGCAGAGAAAAAACTAATGAATAGTTCGTTTAAAAAGATATAAAGACAATATCCATTGTGAAAAGTGCTACAAGAAGAATATGAAAAGCATCTATACCCAAAGCACTTTCCACCAGGAAATTTTAAAAGGATTCAAAATTTGAAAATTCAATCATTTTGAAAAACATGTAAAAGTACTTGGGGCATTCAGAGGGAAGAAAGAGCATCCAGATAGATAAAACACTGTATATCAAGAAAAGGTCAAAAGTAATGGATCTCTCAAGGAACCACAAGGCAAGACTGCCAATGAGCGAAGAGCACTGGTAAAATTAAGCTGGAGAGGCAGATAAGGACCAGATTATAGAGGCCCAAGTTACCACACCAAGGACATTGCATGTATTTCCAAGGAAAATGGGAAGCATTGAAAGATTTTTAGTGCAAGAGTTGACACATATATACATTTAAAAGAGCATTCTGGCAAGGTTCTGCAGGCACAGAGGAGTCTTTAAAATAAACATTTCCCAGTCTACAGCCAAGCCACCCTGAACATGCCTGATCTTGAAAGCTAAGCAGGGTTAGACCTGGTTAGTACTTGGATGGGAGACCACCTAGGACTACCAGTTGCTGTAGGTATAAAAAATAATAATAAAAAAATAAAAATAATAAAAATAAAATAAATATTTCTCTTGAAATGTTGGAAGGAAGACAAAGTTAATTTTTTAAATAAATACTTGGGCTGGAATGAAGATAAAATGGCTATAATTGTATTCAATACATGTGAAATATTAAAACCTAAATGAGACTAATGTGTTTGCAAATCCAGTTTGATGCTCATTCTCCGTAGAAATTTAGAGTTACGTACTAATTTAGATTCTACACTGAATATTTCAAAAATATGCTATTGAGATAATGCTTCACTGGACAAGTTTACATATTTTCTAAATAAAAGTCTAAAACTACTTTCTATTCAATTTGACATTGAAATTATAAAATAGTTCTTCAAACATTTAGTATTATGAATGACAAGGTTGTTTCTAAAATTCCTGTCCTGTACACCTGAAACATACTGGATTTCATTAACTAATGTCACCAAAAATAATAATCAAAAATACATTTATAAAATAATAAAATAAAATTCCTGTCCTATTTATATGATGGATGAACTATTTATTTTTTAACTCCTGTATCAATGCTTTTATACAAAATTTCCCCCAAGTAAATTTTCTTCATGAAATATTGCCCATTGACATGTTCCATGACTCTTTCCTGGTGCCCATGGAAATAGCTAACAAAATAATAATAGTTCAGTTACTGCACACCAATTATGTGCCAGATAATGTGCTAAGCACTTTGCATGTACTATTTCATTTAATCCTCAGAGAAATATCATGAAGCATTATAATTATCCTCTATTTTACAGTAAGGCTTAGAAGGTTAAGTGACTTGCAGAAGGACACACACAGCAAGTGGTAAAGCCAGAACCAGAACCCAAAAAGACACTAAGAAGAGCCCAGGCTTTCAACTACTTATTCTAGAGAGTTAATTTCAATATACAAAATAGACTCTAAAGTGTATCTCTACCAAATAGTCAATATGTAGATCGTAAGTAATCTTTAAAACACCCATTCTTGTCACTTGAAACTTCAACAATCATTTATTCAATAAATAGTTTGTGTGTATTATAAGTTAGGCAGTATTCAAGGTACTAGCTGCACAGCAATGAACAAAACAGGCAAAATATTCAGACAACATTCTAGTGGGAAAAAGCAAAATACAAAAGCAGAGGTTATGAATGTTTTGAGCGAAAATAGATGTTTTGAAGAAAAATAAAGTATGCTCAGGACTGCTGTGCAAGTATTTTTCTCACCAGAACACACACACCACCAGAATGGAAAGTGTCAGAAAGACATGGTACCAGAGCTACCACTGTGCTCTGATGCCTATTCTAAGCAGCAGAGTCTGACTCCCCATGCCCACCTCCTTCTCCCAGGCTAATGATATCCTATCCTCTTCTCCCAACAATCTATTTCCATTTTCCTCACTCTTCCCCACCTCCAACTTTTGAGATGTCTGAGAAGTGGGACTCATCCATCATGACTTGCATCAAATCTCATTCTTTTGTGAAGTCTCCCTTGACCCACCCAATTTCCTCTTCTGCACTAACTCTGTACTATATATTCTTGTATTTGTATGTACTATGCTATGTTGTATTTACTGGTTCACATCTCTTACCTCTATTTGTCATCATTTACTACTAGCACCCAAAACAATCACTGGCTCTATCTCCAAGTAGGTAGTTGGTAAAAGTAGAAAGAATGGCATGCTGAATACCACTGTGTTTGGCACAATAAAGAAAATAGCAGAATTAGCAGAAGAGGCTGACAAGGTAGACAGGAATTTAATCATGAAAGTCCTCATATGCTAAGCCAAGGGTAAATATTTTTATCCTATAGATAATGAACTGCATGCACAGAAGAAAATTTTAGATCCAGGTATACCTAGGCCCTATTTCGCACACACCAATTACATGTACAAATTTGGAAAGATTACTTAACCACCAAGAGCCTTAAATTTCTTCTTCTGTTAACAGGGATAATAGTAACTATCTTACAGATTTGGGATAAAGATTAAAGACAATGTTTATAATGCATGTAGCACAGTGCCTCACACACACACACACACACACACACACACACACATTCAGTAAGCAGTATTTGTGATTATTATAAATGATATAAGGACAGGAAGAACATGAAAAAAATCTGTGTTTTTAAACAGACCACTCTGAGGGTATGAAGGATACATTTCCTGGAAAAAGAAACTAGTATTTGGAAAAACACCCAGAAGGCTATTTTTTAAGTCCTCCAGAAGAAAATGGAGACTATTTCAACTAAGGAAGGAACAGTAAAGATGGGGACCAGAGGATGAACTTGAAAGATATTTAGAAAAATAACTGATAGAGGTTGGTAACTAATCAGATATGGGAGATTGTTGAATAATGATGAAGAGTTGTTAGAAATATCAGTAGGTTAAATATTAGATATGTCAAATAAGTGGTGGGTTTTTTAATAATAAAAAGATACTTCTAAGATCATGAGAGCAAGGCCAGTAGGGTGAGAGAGGTGAATGGCATGAGCCTGGAGCAAGGTATGGCACATCTAGTTAGAGAGCAAAACATGTAAAGATATTAGAAAGCAGGAGTTTGTACCTTGTTGGAAATTAGATGAAAAAGGCAAAAAGACATACTAGTGAAAGATACATGCTTATGAAGACATTTCCATTAATAAAAAGCTGGTAGAACCAATCAGCTCTGATGGGCCGATTAAGTTTATGTGAAATATTATTAGTTTCATCAAGTCTTTAGGTCTCATACACTACTCAAGTGAAAAATCTGGCCTAAAAAAATAAAATCTGGCCTGCTTTTTCTTAAATCCATAAAGTTTATCTTCTTTTTCTTTTGGTTCATATTCAAGACAATTCTTTATGCAATTCAAGCCACTTGGGTTTCATGTGGCTTGGAAAATAAACAAATAACGTAAAGAGAATAAACCTAAATCATGAGTGAACTTTTCTTGTTTATGTATTAGTTCAAGCAATTGCCCATATTGGAAGTGAAAAATTTATTTTACGTTAAAGAATCAATGTTTTTTGGAAGAAAAAAAAGGTCAAATAGAACTTTTAAAGAAATACATAAAGGAGTACAAATGTATTTCATTATCATTGGTCAAAATTGGGGATCTATCCAAGGACTTAAAGAGAAATTACTTATGCCTTAATAAAATTGAAAAACAATTTAGAGGTAAGGACTGAACTTAATATATTAAATTATGTCTAATAATAGTTTTAATTCCATGGTTCTGCTTCAGGATTAACAGTCTGTAATGCTCATTTGAAAATTTCTAAGAACAAGAAACATGATTTGAATAAACCATTAAACAGTCTTATAGTTTATTAACAAACAATAGAAAGAAATATTTAATATTGTATAACCTTAGACAAAGTTATTTTACCTCACTGTGCCCAGTTTCCTCATCTGAAATTAAGGGAATTATTATTGTAGACCTTTAAAATTCCTTATAATTCTAACGTTTTATAAATCTGTAAAATAATAAATTATACAGTTAAATGTTCAGAGAAGCAGTAGTCATCTGAACTGAAACTACAGTGATCACAGTAATAAAAATCATAGCTGAACATTTACTGTAAGTCAGGACCACGCTAAGTACTCTATAGTCATTTTTCTGATTTTTTTAATTAGTAAAGTTTATTTTTTAGAACATTTTTAGGTTTGCAGAAAAATGAGAATAAAATACACAAAGTTTTCATATACTCCCTTCACTACCCTCATTTAATTTTCACACACAATGAAATTTCTATTATATATATTGAGCTGATAAAAACGCCAGAACAGATAGTGGCTGAAGCAGGATTTGCTTTCAAGTACATACCCTTGATGGCTAGCCTGCACACCCTTCCACAAATACCTACCTGGTTTTAAATTATTGCTCTGCAACTTATTGCAAAGCATGTAATGTGACATCTCTTGACCATCATCATCATAAAATTTGAAGAAATAAAATAATGCATATAAATTAAATTCATTGGTTAGTTCCTTTTTTTCTCTGAAGTAAATTGAATTTCATATGGGAGGTAGTTTTTAAGCTAAAGCTTAAATTGGCAAAGAAATGATAGACAAATTTGATATAGAATAGTTGTTCACAAAAGACTCAGAAAAATCTTAATTTTTATTTGACATACCAGAACTAGTGAAGGGTTTTAAAAGAATGAGAAGAAAAGACAAATAATACAGAACTAAGTGTTGGTGGACCAAATTTATTGATCTACATTTAAATGAACCAAACAGAAGTAAAACCTGTTTGTAGAAGACCCTGTTCTACAAAACATAGTCCTCTAGACAGTGCAGGGAAAGACTGCTGGCTCTGGGACTTCTTTTTGAAAAACAAGAAAAAAAGCTTATTAAAGATTATATAACAAGCAATTAAGCAAATACATATTAAGTAACTGCAGTATACAAAACTCTGTGCTGGTTTCTGTGGCAGACCAAAATAATGGGCACCCAAATATGTTCATATCCAAATACTCAGAACCTATAAATGTTACCTAAATGTGGCATTCAAAAATGGATCCCACCTGAAAAATTAGAGCCTCTCCTCCAAGAGCTCACAATCTAAAAGAGCAAACAAAAGTAGACTGTGACTGTTGTTACACACAAAGGAGATTTGAAAGAGTAATGAAAATACATGAGAAGGCTAGAGGAATAAGATTTGGTGGGAGGAGGAGGCATGGTCCAAGACTGTCTTTGACTGGAAGAGAAGTACCTGTGAAGGTACAGAAGTACAATGAAGTAAGCCTGTGACTGAATCAGGTTTCATGGAGGCAGGGGGTGAGGTGAGACACAATGAGAGATAAAATTATAAAGGACTTGTTACCCTGGAGTTGAAAACAATAACATATTAAAACATCGTTGAGAGGATTATATTAAATCTGACAATAACCCTATGAGGAAGATGCCTATTTTATAGATGAATAGACTAAGAAACAGAAATGTTAATCAACTTTTCCAAAGCCACGTAGGTAGAATCTGAACAAAAAGGGACAAGAAACCCAGGGAAACTGACTGTAGAATCTGAGTATTTAACCACAGCGCTCTACCCACTGCTATCCAAGTAGAGATTCAATTTAAGGAAGAATTGTTTTGAATTTATTGAGCTATAACTTATATCAATAAAAGATTTTTGAATGTCATAATCCGTAGCTTTTCCAGGTTCTCACTTACACAGTCCTCTACGTTATGTAGTATATGAAAGAAAATGCACCCTTAAGTATGGAATAAAAACGCAGGTTAAAAAGTACACTAATGCTTAGTATATCTTTATTATAATTCATTTAGAGATTGAAATACCCAGAAAAGACAGCAGAAAGTTAGTGAGAGCTGACTTTAGCAGAGCTCCCTGGAAGATTTTCCAATACTAGTTTCCCTGATCTTTGTTCCACATGAAGAGCAGATGGACTTTAGACATAGTGATTTACCATAGATCACATGCTGCTATTCTCTATGCCTCCTTGTAGAAACTCTCATTCAGAAATACTATGTATTCAGTTGCTTTTATGTACCGTTCCTCCACCTTTGAACAGAAAGTTATAGCCTTAAGTTACAAGAGTGTCATAGAGAACACTAGCCTTAAGTTACAAGAGTGTCATAGAGAACACTAGCTATTGATATCCATAAGGAACGATAGATAAATATGACAGATCATAATTTTCAGTGCAGTTACATTCAGATAGGTAGTGCTGCCATATCTCAAACCCTTTCTTTTTAACCTGATCTGTTAATACCACTTTTGGAAAAGAACACTCTCCAATTTAGAGAGCAAAAAGGTAAGCATTCTTTCATATACCAATAATCTTATTAAGGAGGGCCCTTAATAGATAATTGGTCCCAGTTATTAATTAATTTGTCATAAAGGACTACAAATAAATTTTCCTGAAATCAAAGTCATGATTTTAACATCCCACACCTCTCCTCAACTTTATTTTATGCTAAAAGTCCCTCGAAACAAAAATAATTCTTTTTTTAATTTAGAGTATACATTTTACAACCAGGTTCTCTTGAAATTAATGAAAAAAAAAAATATGTGGCTCAAAGTTATACATACCAAAAGTGCTTTACTGTGATTTCATTTTTAACTGGCTAGGATGTGCTTTTGGAACCTCTTACTGTTGAGTAGAGGTTAGAAAAAAACTGTGACTCATGAAAAGGGTTGGTAGGGAGAGGGGAAGAGATCATAGGGAGCTTTGTGGACTATGCTAAGGAATTTGGACTTTGTCTGCTTTGCAGTGTGGTGCTACAAAGTGTTGAGCTGACCTTTGTGAAGGTATAGAAGGGAATCATTCCAGACATTGTAAATATTTATAAACATTACAATATCACTGGCCTCACTTCATTTTTACTTCTATGAAAACTGTACCACATACAGTTGTTTGCTTTTAATAATCCATGTCGAGTAAACTGCATGAAAGGTTTTTTTTTAATTCCATATTTTAAAAGTCTAAATGTGGTGAAGCTAGAACTCTCATACATTACTGGTAGGATTACACAATGGTGAAACCATTTGTAAGACAGTTTGGCAGTTCCTCAAAAAGTTAAACATACTGTTACCGCGTAGACTAGCAATTCCACTCCTAGGTATAGCCCCAGGAGAAATAAAAATATAAATTCCCACAAAAATCTGTACAAGAATGTTCATAGCACTTTTAATAGCCAAAATGTAGGAACAACCCAAATGTCCATCAACTGATGAATGGATAAATTATGGCATACCCTAATAATAATTGTTAATATTATTAAATATTTGACCATAAAAAGGAATGAAGAACTGATACATGCTACAACATAAGTGAATCACTGTAAGTGAAAGAAGTCAGTCACAGAAGGCCACATATTGTATGATTCCATCTATATGAAATATCAGAATAGGCAAATCTATAGAAATGCAAAGTATATTAATAGTATACAGGGACTGGGCAGAGGGAAAATGGGGAATGACTAGTAATAGCTATCAAGTTTCTTTTGGGGGTTATGAAATTATTCTGGAATTAGATAGTGATAATGGCTGCTCACTTCTGAAAATATTCTAAAAACCACTGAATTGCACACTTCAAAAAGGTGACTCTTATGGTATGTGAATTATATTTCCATAAGCTATTACTCAAAAAATAGTAATTAAAAAAGAGTTTGATATGCCTGTGGTACGGGGGTTATAAGAGAGAAGGCAAGACAGACAGGTAGGGGCTATTAAAAAACATAATTGTTCTACTGTGCCATACTGAGGAGTTTTGACTTTATCTTATAAATGGTGGAAAGCAAAGAAATAACCATATCAGATTCAGAAAGATAAATTACTAAGACCACTGCTGATTTGAGTAGAAATGATATATCTTTGTAAATATAGCTTTAAGTTACAATGGATGACTTTCATTTATATATTGGGTTATTTCTTTCATATTTAATGACCTTATAGAATGTAGAACTTAAAAGCATATTAGAAATAATTTAGGCCAATTTCCTCATTTAATAGGTAAGGAAACTAGGCCTAGAAAAGTAACTTGCCCAATGTCAAACAGCTAATGGGCACCATTATTTATAAATGTTTTATCTTTAATAAATATCTATTATAATGCATTCTAATCAATTATCTGAAAAGTGGGTCAGCAAGTGACTTAGAAAATTTCCCTCAAATCCTTTGAGATGGCTGACAAAACTACTATCGATTTGACATCTGCAATGGAAGAATAAGTAGAGTAAGTGTAAAAGATCTGAATCCATAGAATTACTTTGAATGATTAAAATTTGACCCACTGTCCTCTAATCACAAAAAAAGTGACCTCTAGCCAAATTCTGCATTATAAATTCAGTATCCCTTTATTTCTACCCCCCACCTCTCATTCTTTCATAATTATTCCAACTCCTAAGACTAGGCTTCTTGAATTTCTAATAAAATCCAGGAAATGCCTGAAGAATTTAATTTAGATGTAAATGGAATTATTTGGGTTGTTTCTGTCTCTGTTTTTAAAAAATAATAATATGAAACAGTGTGCTGTTACAAAAAGCCCCCCCAGACTTCTCAGCTTGATACCTGAAGTAATTTAGAGAACTAAGGGGAAACGAAAATCTGTGAGTGCTTTACAGCTAATTTATTTACAACAATTTCAGAACTGAGAAAACCCACCCACACATGTATACCCACAGAGAAAGAGAAATAAAGTATTTTCAAAACAGCTCTTTTTTATCCTGCTGGTACTTTCTTCTCATTTTTTTCCTTTCTGTCCTCTTCATTTTAGGTAACTTCAATGAGATTTTCATTACAATTCTAAATTTACTTCTGAGTTCACCTTAACTAGGAATTACACCAAAAGTAACAGGGTACAGCCTCCATTGTTAAGCCATCCCCCTGGAAATACATTATGTTGAAGAACACCTTCTCATATCTGGAAAAACTGTATACAAATTGACTTGCAAACAAATAGAATGATACCAATATATTTGACTAGTTGATGAATTGTGCAAGGTCCTTGAAAGCTAAAATTGAAAACGTGAGAAATTTTAGTTTATATTCAAAGGAAATTTATAAGTGAGGTTTCATCTTTTAAACATTCATATCTTCAATATTAGCTTTTTTCCCCCCTTTATAAATTTGAATAATATTTGTCAACATGAACAGTGGAAAGAAAGTTGACCTGCTAGCTCTGGGTTTTAGAGTAGGATTTAAAGTACTCAAAGGTCTCTTTTAGATCTTAGATTCTGTAATTCTATGATTTTTTATTTTTTCCTGTTGTGTCATAGCACAAATCATTTGGCATGACATTTCATAGCCAAAAATGTCAAAGTAAATAATTTCAACATTGAATTAATGTTTCAAAGAGTAAAAATCACTCCCAGCCCAAGGGCATTTACAAAGAAATGAAAACAGTCAAATATATCAGTCAGATACATATAAGATATATGTGTACATATGTTTGTATGTGCAAATTTAAATGTTTAGAAGAACAGCCATCAGAATGGTACTATCTCTAGGTGACATTATTGCTATGTATAGCTATAAGTGATTGACTCTTTTCTTATACTTTGCTATGTCTGAATATTCCACAACAAAATGTAAATTTTTACATATGGAAAAATGCACTTCCGTTCTAAACCATATAAAAGACTAAAGAAGATGATACAGGGGAAAGAATGTGCCATCTTTGATGAACATGTCCACCAACACCAAGATGCATCTTATCCATGAAACAGACAGTGGATGATGAGGTTAATCTTGACAGTGTCTCTTGGGTACTGGATAGGTTGGAAATAGAGGGCAAAAGCAACTGAGTATTCCCTTTGACTTTCTAGGCACTGCTGGGTTGGCTGGCATACTGTCATATGCAGGAACACCAGAAGTTCCTGAGAGTCATGGCTCAGGATGTAAGTGGATTAGTTAGATGGCTTATAGGGATGGTATTAGATCAAAGCTGAAACATTTTCATGTAAGTTTTTCTACCAAGAGTGGCAACTGGCTCACTTGGATAAGATAATTCCTATTCTTGCTATTCTGTATCATAGGAAGCCTCTTCTGAGTAATTATCAAGTTCAAAGTTGGTTCTTCTTTACTATTACAACTAAAAATACTTTTCTTAAACATTATCTCCCTGTCATATTTAAGGCCATAGCCTCTGACATGATGGACATTAGGTTCTTGAATGCCACATGTCTAAACTGAGAAAGAACAAGTTAAATCACCTGTATCCTGAGAAAAAAATACTTTTTAGAGACAATCGCGTCTTATAGTCAAGAAAGAAAACACAAACAAAATTGGTATAACAATATTGCTTAAAGTTTTCAATAGTTCCTTGTTAATTTCAAGATAAAATCCTGAGAGCATGAAAATATATGGGGGAAGTGAGCTATAACTGACATATGTTTTGAAAAATGTTCCCAAATCATTCTAGTATATCAGTGCCCATTCCCTATGAGAATTGCTGAGGTAGGTAATACTTGAATATACTAAATATACTGTAAATACTGGATAGTATATACCTTAAAAATAAATATACTTTAGATGTAGAAATATGAAGAGTAATGATCAAGTCGTTATGTTGCCCCCAAAAATAAACTAATATAAATATATAAGCAGCAGTAAAGAGACAAACCTAAGTTTAATGTAGTACCATCACTTTACATTTTTTCCAGTCATAATTATTAGTTCAGTGTTTCTCAGATGAGCTTTAATTAAAAAATAATTATAAAGGACCCTTAATGTTGCTTTAAATATTCATATTATAATTCAATCTAAATATAAACAAAATTAGATATAAAATATTATGCAGATATTTTCTTTTTAACTATACAATACAAATCTACAAATTACGTATATAGAAAAACACAAAAACATTTAAATTAATAACATGTTATGAAACAGAAATGACTGCTTTGCTGAGACTCATGTGTTAATGTTGCAAGTAATAGTAGGGAGATATAGCATCAAACTCAAATTTATATTTAATTTATTTCTGAATTTTTATTTCAATAATAGAGTATTCCTATCAAGACTTCCAATGTAACATGCCACATTGAGCTTCTGAAGATCTTATCCCACTACAAGCATACATAGAATGCTGCATAAAATATAACTCCCCAGATATTAAGTACATAACAAAACTAAAACGAAATAATAGTAAATCCCCAGGCATGAGAAGATAGAACAATAAGGCATAACAATAAGAATATAAACTGACTCTTCAGTGGTCAAAGGGAATATCAGACCCAGATATATATACATAATCCTAAAGCCTTGGGATTACAGTTTTAATGCCTAGCAAGGACTGAGGCAAGATCTAGAAAGAAAACTCCCTTTACTAGAACCTGGAAGTTCCCTATTCATAAAGTACAGCTTTAAAAAAAAAAAGAAAAGAAAAGAAAATTCTGTCACCTCCAGCCCAAGGCGATACAAGAACATTCATCATTGCTGAGTGATGCTGTGAGTGGAAAGAGAAGTAGGACTCCTGGAATGCCCAATAAAAGTTCAATGCAAACCTCTCTTTTACGCATATATTTCTACAACGCATAACTCTCATGAAGATTAACTGACAAAGTTTACTAATCATATGAGGACTTGATTCACCAAAATGAATTGTCAGTAGACATAAATGGGTAAAACAGCACCCTCTCACCCCAAAAAATTTTAGAAAAATAGAACAATCATATTTTTAAAATAAATATTCTAGGAATTATTTTAAAAGGTAAAAGAAATAGAAACATACTGAGAAAAGAAATATCCTAAAGTGACCTCATAATGAAGAATAAGCAATTTTAAAAAATAGAACTTCTAGAAATAAAAATTATAAATTTTTTTAAATACCAATGTATGGATTAATCAACTGATTAGGTATAGCTGAAGAGAAAATTACTATATGGTAAAATGAACCTGAGAAAATTACCCAGAATGCAACATAAAAAATAGAAAACACAAACAAGAGGATGAGAGGCATGAATAGAGAAAGGCAATCATATGTCTACTTAAATAGCAGTTCCAAGAGAGAATAAGAAAGAGAAAATATTGAAAAGATAATAGTTAAGTATTTGCCATAATTTATTGAAAAACATGACAAGACTCAGCAAACAAATGAATCCCATGCAAAAATTTTAAAAGAAATCTACACCTAGATATCATTGAGAAACTACAGATAATCAAAGACAAAAAATAAAATGCCAAAAAAAACCTCAGAGAAAAGACACCTTGAATGCAACAGAAAAACAATTATTATTTCATTTACTCAGAAATATTTATTGAATTACAGGCACTGTTTTAGGCCCTGAGGATATAGCAATGAACGAAACAAAAAATGCTTGCCTTAATGGCATTTATACCCTGTTGATAAGAATAAAATTATATCTACAAAGTACAAATATGAAGTAAATGTAAATTCAGAATTCTAAACTTACATTTTCTTTCAACATTTTCTTTCAATATTCAATAAATATTCATTAAGTACTTTTTATAAATATTAAATACTTTTTATGTGCCAAACACTGTTCTAGGTATTGGAATATATCAATGAGCAAGCAAACAAAAATTCCTACTTTCATCAAGATTACATTCTGAGGGGATAAATAATAAACATAACAATATATAAAACATAATTTTAGACTATATAATAAATGCTATTTAATTAAGTAGAAAAAGTGAGGTGGGGAGTGAGAGTTGATGCTAGAGTAGGTTGCAATTTTAAACAGGTTCAAATTAAGTCTCACTAAGGTCACTTTTGAAGAAAGTACTTGAAGGATTTCCAGCTAACCTAACATTTAAGAATAAAATAAAGACATTTTCAGATAAAACGTCGACATTCGATAGACTGAAAGAGTTACTGAAAGAGTTACTGAAAGATACTAAGTGATATGTGAAGGAAAATAAATACAAAAAAAAGTAAAATGTAAGAGACAGTATTAAAGGGAAATATTCCTTTCAGGTATACATTGAATACTTACAAAAATTATCTAGATAACATGTTACGATCATCTCAAAAAATACCAAAAACCAAGAGTTAGTATGAAGCATGAAGCAATAAAATTGAAAATCACAAAAATAGAGAGAAAATCAATTTATAAATCGCCTTAAAATTTTATATAAAAATTATATTTCATAGAAATTACACTGCTAAATAATTCATTGTTTAAATTTCCATTTTATATAGGTATATCTAATATTTAAAAATCAACATAACATGAAAATAGATGTTACATATAAAGTAGCACTTAACAGTAAAAGTTATAGTCGAAAATGTGTATATTAGAGAAGAAAAAAACACAGAAAGCTATTAACCAAGATTTCAACTTAAGAAGTTTTTTAAAGGACAATAGATTAAACAAAAGAAACAGAAAAAGGAAATAATAAAGATGTGAACTGATTTAATAAAATTGAAAACAAAGAATAATATAGAGCAGATTGACTAAAACAAAACTTGGGTCACTGAAAAGAATAGTAAAGTTGTCAAACTTTTGATAATGTTGAGCATGAAAGAAATGAGAGAAAACAAAACAAACAATATTAGAAATGAAAAATAGATATATTTACAAAAAGATTTATGAATAAGAGATTATGAACTACTTTAAGTCAATAAATTTGAAAACAAAATGGACAATTTCCTAGAAAAATACAACCTACTTAAACAGACCACAGAGAAATACATAACCTGAATAGCCCTACAACCTTTTAAGAAACTGAATCAGAAGTTACAAAATCAATCTACAAAAAAGGCACCATGCACAGATGGTTTCACAGACAAGTTTAATCACACCTTCAGGCAACTAACAACCCCTTTCTTGTACAAAATATTCTAGAGAACAGAAAATGAAAAAGAGTTTCCCTAATTCTTTATGAAGCCTATGTGAACTTGGTACAAAAACTGGACAAGAATAGTATGAAAAAAGAAAGTAAAATGTAAGAGACAGTCTAACCTCACTTATAAACATAGATACCCAAATTCTAAAGACATTAGCAAGACAAAACTGTATTTTTAATTATATCAGAATTCCTATGCAGTCACAAACTTGATGATGATTCAACTTAACAATTTTTCAACTTCACAACTGTACAAAAGCAATATACGTTCCATAGAAATCGTACTTCAAATTTTGAAATTTCCCAGCCTCGTGATATGCGGTACAATATACTCTCATGATGCTGGGTAGCAGCAGCAAGCCATGGTTCCCAGTCAGCCACATAATCACAACAGTAAACAACCAATACTCTACAACGTAGTGTTAAATACATTGTCTTACAATATTTGCAACTTACAATGCATTTATCAGGATGAAACCCCATCATAAATCAAGAAGCATCTGTACTCTTAAGTATACAGATGGATAATATTAATTACTTCAAATTTTCCTGTTTTTTATTTATGTACTTTAACAAAAACATCCGGCAAACAATTCTTGAAACTAATGATGAGTTGTCACATAATAATTTCGCAAAAAACTTTGTTGTTCGCTTTAAGATAAGGTTAACATTGAGATATTGTTAAAATTAGCATTATGTGAATATCTAATACAACGTTCTAGGAATCATACACAAAAGTCTCTTCACTGTGTATTCACTATTACATTTACATGAAATCTCATTTTGTAAAACCCAAATAGAACTACTCCATTTGAAATTTGGATGGAGAATCTAGCATCTCACTGGCTTAGCATCCTTCTCACATTCTGTTAGCACTCACCCACTGATTCCAGGACTGCAAAATTCATTTTGAAAGCCACTGTAATAGATCGAAATTACTTTAAAAAGATTATATTGGGGGGAAGGGAGAAGTAGATGGGGTAAAAGAGGTCAAATATGTGGTGATGAAGAAATCTAACTATGGGCAGTGAACACACAATCCAATATATATATATGCCTTACTGCAAAAATTGTATACTTGAAACTTAATGGATTTTGTTAACCAATGTCACCATAATTAATTAATTAATTAATTAAATTATATTGTGGTCTCGTCGTGATTTATAACTTCCCTTGACATACTCAAGTCTATCATAAAAGTATATATCAGTCTGAAATTGTTCTTTAAAAAGTCAAGTTGGTTATTACTTTGTATGTAATAACCAACTTATCTGCAAACTGAATTGTTTGCAAATTAGTTTATGCACTTAATTTTCTAAATACAACAAAAGGCCTATTTTTCAATTAGAATTGACATTCAATATTATTTTATATCAGTTTCAGGTGTATGGCATAGTGGTTAGACATTTATATAGTTTATGAAGCGATCCCCCGGTTAGTCTAGTACCCACCTGCCACTATAATTATTATGATATTATTGACTATATTCCCAATGCTGTACTTCAAATCTCCATGACTATCTCGTAACTACCAATTTGTAGTTCTTAACCCCTTCACCTTTTTTCACCCAGCCTCCCCCATCCCCTCCCATCTGGCAATCACTCATTTGTTCTCTGTACCTACGAGTCTGTTTTTGTTTTGTTTGTTCATTTATTTTGTTCCTTAGATTCCACATATAACTGAAATCATACAGTATCTGTGTTTCTCTTCTGACTTATTTCCTTTAGTGTTGTCATCATGTCTTTTTGACCTTAAAGCATTTCTTCAGACTAACAGGAGTTTGTTACTTTTTATATAACTAATGTTCTTACTAATATAGAATCATTTCTCTAAAAGCCAAAAGCCTAAGGGAATCTAGAACACAGATGTGGTAGCAGATGTGATGAGTTGGACAACTGATCAGATTTAACAACTCAGGAAATATAAACCCACCCATGTGCACCAGGTAATCAGAATGACAGCAAATAACAGAAAAACCCTCACAGTACCGCAGTAGAACATTTTGAATTTCTTTAAATGACTAACTTCAATCAAAGCTTCACTAAAAAGTTCATTCTCTTTTGTAGTTACCTCAATATAGAAATGAAGAAAATACACTTCATTAGAGGATTAAATTTATGTGGTACCTGTCCTCTGAAAAGTAAGTTTGATATGATCGAAATAAAAACTTGGACAAACTATTTAAAATAGGTAAATATCATATAAAATGTTTCTTTTAAGCACTGAAGTTTCTGTCCATGTAGAAAACCAACCCCAACAACAACAAAATCAAGGTATCTCAAATCTTAAAATCTCAAATCTTTAACAACAACAAAAAAATCCCTGGTGTAGTAGTAGAGAGAAGATTTTTTATCAGCCTCAAAACATAATATCAAAAGTAGAATGAACCAGAACACATGTAAGAAACAAAAGGATAAAATTATAGACAGCATACTACAAGTTAGTAGTAACACAAGCCATGAGAGAACCAATGTATAAAAAATAAATGGATCTGTTCTCATAAATGTAGCACATGATGTCAATATTTACATATCAGAAACTGGATATAAAAACTATACATAGAACTTATTACCTACCTGAAAGGCAAACAACCATGTCAAGTGGATGTATATATATTCATGCAACTGTATTACTCCCAAACTCAAATAAATTATTTCTTTAGCTAAGTATGATTAGGTTTGCTTTGTTTTTAAATATTATATTCACGTAATACTGGGTTTTTATAGTCTAAATTCTTTTTACTAAGTCAAAAATATAGCAACTAGCTTTTCCAACTAGTTGACACTCTGGTTTTAGCCAGAGAATATCCTACATTCTTCATATATCTTATTTCATACCTCAAAAATAACTTCATGATTACTACCTTCAACTTGCAGATAAAAAACTATAGACCTCTGAGAGGTAAAGTAACTTATTTCAAGTCACATTGTAAGTGGCAAAGACGGGATCTAATCCAAAACTTCTAATTCTTTTCACTATACAATGCTCAAAGTCCCCACCACTACCCTGATTGGCCCACCTACATTTGTTGTGCCTTAGCTTTTCATTGTATTAATGGCCTATTGGCATAATGTTCAACCCAAGGTGAAGACAGGTCTTCAATGACCTCTATCTAAGTTCTCTATCTTCTTCCTATGGGTTCCAGGTGTTTGCATTCCATTGTGGCTTTATGACTATTGCCTGGATCCTATGCTGCTGTAGCTTTTTTCCTCCCAATTTTAAAAAGGCAAGCTACAGTTTCTATTTTGGTATTTTGTTCCTCAACCTTCTCAGCTAAGTTAGAAGCCAAGAGGTAGGTGGATAAACATACACCTTTTTCCAGTTGGAGTTCCCCTTCTAGTTTCCTTTCATCTGAGCCTTTAAAAGGGCGTCAGTAGCCAACCAAACTGCCCATAAAAGTGGACAGCCCACTGTAGCAGCCACTCACCACCCCTCCTTACCACAATGAGCAAGACGACATTCAGCAAACAAATTCTCTAGCCCAGCCAGCGTTTCAGGGGCCACAGCATCCAACATACAGGCCGCCCCTCCCCACAAGAGGTCTACAGCCATCCCAGGATTTCCCCTGAAGAAACTTTTTTCTCCTTTTCCATTTCTTAGGTGGCTCATCAATTGTGAATATTTCCTGGGGCCAAAAGACCAAAGAAAGAGGCTGCCGGCTCCAGAAACACATCAAGAGCCTATTAAGGGAACTTACAACAGCAGCAGCATCTTGAGCAGATCAGGACAGTGATATCCACACCCAAAAGGGGATGGGGCTTATTATAAACAGCCAAGTGTAACGTGCTAACACAGGTGCCTTGTAGTCACGTGGCTTGTGCTTGTTACGAACTGTGTAATCCAAAGCAATTAACAACTTAATAAGCCCACTTATTTAGCAAGAATATTCTTTTCAGGTGATAGACATTCCCAAGGTGAACTGGAGGTGAGCCTGCTTCATAAGATGACGTCAGTCACATTAAGTACCAGGAATCATTTGGCCTAAATACTATTTTCCTAGAGTTCGATTCAGGTCCCACAAGTTAAGAGCTCAGTCCCACAACACTGCCTCCCCACTCCCCAACTTCAGAGGCCAATCACAAATCCAGGTTGTCACCTGTGCTTCTGACCAACCACTTATAAATTGGAGGTTGCTACAACCTCCTCCTCAGGTTCAATAATTTGCTAGAACAGCTCACAGAACTCAGGAAAAGTTTACTTACTGGATTACTGGTTTATTATAAAAGGATCCAACTCAGAAACAGCCAGATGGAAGAGACGCATAGGGCAAGGTTTGGGGGAGGTGTGCTGAGCTCCCAGCATTACTCTCCCAGCACCTCCAGGTGTGCACCAACTCATCAACTCTCTGAACTCAGGACTTGAGAGATTTTTTCTAGAGGTTTCATTACACAGGCATGATTGATTAAATCACTGGCTACTGGTGCCTGAACTCAATCTCCAGCCCCTCACCCCTTGCCAGAGGTCAGGGGGTTAGGGCTCAAAAGTGCCAACCTTCTAATCACATGGTCAGTTCCTCTGGCAACCAGTCCTCACCCTGAGGCTATCCAGGAATCCCCTGCCACCAGTCATTCATTAACATACAAAAAAGCACTTATCACTTTGGAGGTTCCAAGGTGTTTGTTTAGAAGCTGTTTACCAAGTAAGGGGGGCAGAAACCAAATATATATTTCTTATACATCACAGCCATATTTACATATTTCTTAACCGAGCAAGAGCTTTTAATCTTCACAGAATGAATTAGCAGTGCTGGTATAGTCAAAAATAATTCATGATGACTATGATAGAATCAAGAATGAAGGCACAGTGCTGAGTGTTAAGGAGCCAGAGTCTAGCAGTGTGGTGACTAATAACCAGTAGTAATGGCAAAGCAGCTAATATCCTCAGAATATGCTTTCTGTGGAGAAATATTGATGGAGCTTTGTATTTCTTGGCCCCTGCCTATTTTCTGAGTCTGATATCCAGCCTTCCTGTATTTTCTGTAGGATATCTGATATCCTTCCAATAAACCCGTTTTCTACTTAAATCACATAGTATTTGTTATTTTCAATCAAGAATTCTAAGTCCAAGAGTCATCAATTTCTAGCCTTAATCTCTGTCATATTAGAAGTGATCTTGTTAAATCAATTCCAGAAGGTTTAAAAGTTAAATTCGTGTGAGTTAATAAATCAGGTGGATTCTTAAAATGCTTTAATAAGTATGACCTCTTTAAAATTTGAAATTGAATCCCATAATGCTTCTATTTATGGAAATTGGAACTCAGGTCAGTTGGAATAAATTTTTTATCTAGTAATTAACACTTTCCAGAAGTAAAGAGATAATTTGATATAAAAAAGGTAAAAGCTAATAAAAAGCTGTTCTATATCCACCTAACTGGCTTCTATATGAAATCTTAATGAAATATTTTTGCATAAAATTTGGCAAGAAAATAATTTAACACCTCAATTATGAACATTATCAGTTTCAGAGAATTTAATTAAATTTTTCATAGTATTGTGCATGTCATGACCTCTTGCTTCTCCCTCCAGTCTCATGGTTTTAAAAAAACATTAATACTTTGACTTCTCTCAAATTTAAATTTCGATCCTTGATATTTTCCTGGTGCCCCAGATTTCTATATACAACTGTATACTTAACAATCCACTTCGATGTCTCAAATTTCACACCTCCAGAAATGAACTGAACTGATCTTCCACTCCACCCTCTCCAAATATACTGCTTTTCTAAGCTCCCTCATCTCTGAAAATGGGAATGCCATACTTACAGATGATCAGGCAAAAAAAGGGGGAGGGGCGAGAGTCCTCCTTAATTCCTCTATTTTTCCCATCCCTGACACCCAATCTACTAGCAAAACTCACTGGCTCTACCTTCAAAATCTAGAATCTTACCATTTCCCACCACTCTCACTGCTGCCATACTCTAAGCCACAATCATTTCTGCCTGGAATATTACAATAAACTCCTAATTCATCTCCTCCATTTCTTTCCTTGAATCCTTTCAGTTAATTCTCAACATGCAATGCAGAGTTGATTATTTTAAACATTAAGATAGATCATATCACTCTTCTCAAAACCCTTGAACAGATTCCTAGCTCATTCACAACAGAAGTCTTTGTAATGGCCAAAAAATTCCAATATAATCTGTTCTCCTACCACAACCAAGCTCATTTCCTACTGCTATCTCTCAATCAAAAGTTCATCATGCTGGACTACTATTATTTCTGGAACAATCTAGGCATGCTCCTATCTCAAGGCCTTTCCTTGAAAGGCAAATGCTTTTTCCCCTGCAAATAGCCGTGTCTCAGTCCCTCAGCTCCCTCGAGTTTGTATTCAAATATCTTCTTAGCGGGACTTTCCTAACCACTCTATGTAAAATGGCAGCCTTTATCTCCCTCCGTGGTACTATCTATTCCCATCCCCTGCCCTATTTTTCTCCATACTATGTTTGTATATTGCTGATATAGACCACTTAACTCCCATGAGTGCAGGAGTATCTGTCTTGTTCACTGATATATACATCTATATCAGTGTTTGACACATCATAGGTGCTCCATAAATAGTTGTTCAATTAATAAATTAATGAAAAGCTTAGTAAAATACATCATAAAGAGTAATTGTTTCAGTAAGACTATTTTAGTGGTAGTTTTAAATTTCTCAAAATAGCTGAGATGCAATGAAGAATCAGAAAGGAAAGTTTCAAGTAGTTAAAAGGATATCTGACATCTTCTAGATTAAACACTATAAGCTAAGTCATATTATTAACAGAGATCCATAGTTTTATTCTGTTAAATTTTCATAGTATTGCAAATATAAATTTTTCATATTATCAGCAGTAACCTCAAAAAAGAGCAAGATATGTAAACAAGTAAAATTTGCATGTTTTAATAGGTCTAGCAACTTTAAATGATAGAGTCTTGATTGTTACATACCAGCAAACTTCAAGAAATTGCCTGGCAAAGCAGTAGCATAATTAACCCAATGTATTTTTCTGACCTCATAAATTACATTCTTCCATGCCCTGAGCTCTTGGCACAAAAACCCTAAAAGCAAATGCAAAATTCCCACTGTATTAACTATAAAATATTGCAAACACAAGAATCCTTTTTAAATGAATATCTTTTTCAACAGTACTTTTCATCTAAGAATATAATGACTTAGATTTTTTTTAAAGCAAAAACAAATAAAGTGTTAATGTGGTTATATTACCAAAATTTAAAAGCTGACCATCAGTAGTAAATTAGCTTTTCCCTCATTCACCAAATTATGTTAGCTTCTATTATATTCCATGAACTCTGCTAAGAATTAGGGTTAAGAAAGTGAAGACAACAACCAAGTCCCTGCCCTCAAGGGGATTATATGACAGTTGAGAGGGAAAGACCACCACAAATAAACAGCACGAATAAATATATGTTGATAAATTCAATAAAGAAAAATTAGAGTAAGGAAAGAGTAATGGGAAAAGCGTTGCTATTTTAGACAGGATGGTTAGAAAAGGCCTGAGGAGATGGCAATTAGACAGGCACTGAAGGAGTGAGAAAGTGGGCAAACACCAGCAGGCAGAGGAAAGAGCAAGTGCGAATAAATTCCCTGATGTAGAAAGCTTGCTCAAGGAAAAGTTCAAGGCCAACATGATTGGAGGGTAGTTGGCAATGTTAGTAGAAGTTGAGAATGTTAGTAGAGGAGGTGGTAGAGGTACCCAGGAGTGAGATTGTATAAGGCCTTAAACTCATGATAAGGACTTTGAATTGTGTTTGGACAGGAAGCCAAGAGAGTATTTTTTAAATAGTGAGATAAATTACCTTTGGTTTCAAAAGGTCACATTGGTTGCTATACAGGGAACAGATTGGGACAAGAGTGAAAACAGGTTATCAGTTAGGCAGTAGACCAGATAAGAGACAGTAGTGACTTAGACCAAATGACATGATGAAGATGGTAAGAAGTGGTAGAATTCTGGACCTAATTAGAAAATTTCGCATCAGGATTTGCAAATAAATTAGATTCAAATGTGAAAGAAAGACAGGAATCATTGATGACCTCTGGCCTGAGTAACTAGGTAAATAATGATGACATTTACTGAGAGAGTAAAGACTAGGAGAAGAAAAGTTCCAGGGAAGGGGAGAGATCAAAAGTCTGTAACTATGCAAATCTTTACTTCTTTAAAATAACCTTTTCTCTTCTCTTTCTCCTTGATTCAAACTGGCCTTGGGCTCACTTGCTTCTTTTCTTTCCTTATCCTTCTGTATATTGCTCTACCACTCCCTTAATCATTACGCCCTTAGATTAGCATTAAACACTCTTAAGAACAAAGCCTCAGATCTGTTGACCACAGAAACAGAGTTTTGGTTAAACTAAAGATAACGTCTTGCAGCACATCCATTAGCATCCCCTTGAAACCAAACAGAACAACACCATGACTGACATCAGGACCTGATGCAATTATCAACTGCCTCCTTCCTACCCAACTCCTTTAGCTACTAATGAGTTTCCCCTATATGACTTATCCCCTAGAGGTCATCGGGGATCCAGGTCTTTGAGTGCCAGCTCACCTGTGTCCTTGGGCTTAGTGCCATTTTCTTAAATAAACCTCTGCTTTCTTTGCTGCAAACACCTATCCATGCCTCTTTTGGCTATCAACGCGTGCAGGCAAAACGAACCCCTTGAGTTTGGTAACAAGTCTAGCCCATATTAAGTTTCGAAATGTCTGATAGATATTCAAGTGACACATACTACAAAGGCTACATAGAAGTCAGACTTAAGTTTGGGTGTCATCAGCCTGTAGATAATATTTAAAACCATGGGATTGAATGAGCCTATCTAAGTAGTGAGTATAAATGGGGGAGCGGTCAGGCTAAGGACTTAGCCTAGGGTACTTCAACATTTAAATCAAGAAAAAAAGTTAAGAAAGTAGAAGTGACTGGGTATGTCAAATGTTGCTGGGAATGAGATAAATCCTGAAAATTAACCAATGAAATTGGCAACATGGCAGTCTCTATAACTATTTTGGGTTCCTGGACCCAATTTCAACTGGGTTGGGAGAGGGTTTCCCACACAACAATTCTCAGAAGGATGTCAGAGAATTCAACTCAATTCTGATACAATCTACCAGGAGAGAGTGTCAGAATCCACAGGTTGAAGGTTCGGTCTTACAAGACTGCACATGTCCCAGCTCCAGCTTAGAAGCCAATAACAAGCCTGGGCTGTTATCTGTGCTTCTAACCAACTGGCCACAAATTGGACGTTCCAACAATCCCCTCCAATTCAGGATGCCAATTTCAAGCCCAGGTTGTTACCTGTACTTCTGACCAACTGGCTATAAATTAGAGGTTCCCCCTTCCTCCTCCTTGGGTTTGATTAACTTGCTAGAGTCTTACAGAATTCAGAAATATTTTACTTACAAGGTCACCAGTTCATTACAAAGGGATATGAGGCAGGAAAAACCAGATGGAAGAGCTGCATCAAGCAAGGTGTGGGGAAAGGGTGTGGAGCTTTCCTTCCCTCGCTAGGAGCATCTCTCTCCTCAAAGCTCCACATGTTCACCAATCCAGAATCTCTCTGAAGTCCTCCATTTGGGTTTTTATGGGGGCTTCATTACATAGGCATGATCGATTAAATTACTGGCCATTAGCAGCTGAATTCAACCTTCACCCCCTCTCGGCTCCCCAGAGATAGGAGGAAGACTGAAAGTTCCAACACTCTAATTACATTGTTGGTTCTCGGGCAACAAGCCTCCTCTCAGATTACCTAAGGGCTTTCCAAAAGTCACCTCGTTAACATAACAAAAGATGCCTATTGCTCTTATCACAGGAAATCCCAAAGGTTTTAGGAGTTGTGAGCAATGACAGTGGACCAAAAAAAACAAATATATATGAGAAATATATTTTGGTCATCTGAATAACCAGATGTATATTTTATTATAAATCACAATATCACAATACCCTTGACAAGTACAATCTCGTTAGGGTGGAAAGAAGAAAAGCCTAATTTGGAATAGCTTCAAGAGAAAACGGGGGATGAAGAAGCATAGACTGGGAGTATAAACAACTCTAGTGATGTATTTTGCTCTAAAAGGGATTAAGAGAAATGGAAGAAGGGCTACATGACAGAAACTATGGCCTTAAAGAGAAGAATGGCAGTCACTGTTAAATCGTGGCCCAGAAGGAAAGGGACCAGAAGAATAAATATCTCAACCCCTCTTTCTTCCCCATCTTCTAATCTCCTGTTAATACCTTCCATTGGCCAACTCAGACAGAAGCCAGAAGACAAGGGAAGACAAAGTGAAGGGATGAAGAAAATAGATGTTAAAAATGACAGCAATAGCAAACATTCAGTACGATCTAGACATTGTTTGAAATGCAATACATATATTAATTTATTTACTCTCACAACAGTCCTACGATATAGGTACTTTTATTATCACCATTTTACAGAGAGGGATGTGGGGACACAGAGGGCTTATTAAACTTGACCATAGTCACATAAGTAGTAAGTGGAAAAGGAATCAGGATCAAACCCAGGCAATCTGGCTCCAGAGTACATACTCTTAATCCTAATTATAGATTGTTTATTTAACCAATGTTTGTGTGCTAACAGGAATAATTGAGTAGGAAGGTAAATTAAGTGCAAAGAGAAAAAGAATAATAATAGTAGCACATTATCTGAGCAAATGAGGAAAAATCAGGACACAACCTGTCCTGAATGTTCTCTAATTGCCCTTCCAAATCATCTTTTTTTCCCTTATACACCCTGCTATATGCCCTGGGAAGCTGACCTTAACAAACTATATCACCCAGCTTCCTTGTCCTCTGGTGTCCTATTGGGGTCCACTAATGGGAAGCACCAGCAGAAGATCACAGAAAGGAGGAAAGAGGGGTTGGAATGTTTATTCCCCCAGCTTTCTCCTTGCTGAGCCATGGTTTGGTATTGGCCGTGTTCGTCTCCTTAAAGCCATAGTTTCTGTCAGGCAGCCTCTCCAATGTTTACAGCTCTCTGCGTTACAGAGACAGCTCTCTCTCCCTGCGCCTTCAGGATTCTCTGTTCTTAGTCCCCAAGTGTTCCTGGTTAGTCCCCTTAACTCTGCCCAGACCTCTGTAAACAGATGCTTCGTTAAACTCTCTGAAAAGGCCTTCTGTTACCTTTCAGGACTCTGACTTCATACCTTACCCAAGAAGAGGACTTGACCTAGGATAAAAGGAAAGACAGTTTATCTACTATAGTAAAAAGGAAGGCAAAGTATCTGGATACAGATGTAGGTAGATTGGTAGATTAAGTGGTGAAAGATGAGGAAATTCTCTTTTGATAGTTTCCATTGCCTCAATAAAATAAGAAGAAACATCAGAAATTAACATTGAAGAAGAGGAGGTATATTGCATTTGAGGAGAAAGAAGGTATGAAATGTTCCCTGTGAGAAAAAGAAAGTGAACTATCCAAGGAAATATAATAGGCTTTTTGATCATCAGTTTAAAGTGAAGCCAATTAACAAGGTTGTGTGTATTGCTCCAGCAACATTTGACTGAATTAGTGCAGTCATGAAATAGACAGAGATGGGTTTAACCAGAGGTTGTTTTTTGCTAGCAGCTGAAGAGCACAACAATAAAATTGAAGATGTATGCAAATAAGTAATTACAGCAATGGATCATGTATTTTAAGCTGGATAAGGAAGAATATAAAGACTTACGATAGCTATCATGAAAATGTACAGGGCTGATGGTTCAGCAGTGCTTACAGGATCAAAAAATGATTGACATGGGAAATATAAAAATAAACTAGATCGATAGAAGGTGATGAGTGGTGGTCAGAGTGTGGAGATTTTAGAGGTGTATGGTTAATAATGATAAGATACAGAGTAAAACATAAGAGTGGGCATATGTGATGTAGTAAAGGAAGAGATTATTACTAGAAAGGAGATAAAGGGGCTGATCGAAGACATAAATCGTCCACAAAGCCAAAATAATGACAATAATTCTAATTTGAAGATACAAAATTATCATGTAGACTATTACTGTCCATTTTCCTATAACCTTTGTCCAATATGCAGAGTTCCTCTCCATAATCATCCATGTTTGCAGAGTTCCTCTCCATAATCATCCATGTTTAGAAAGAAATCCATTGTAATAGCTCACCTCTTCTATGTCACAATTATAAATACTCAAATTCAGGAAATGGACGTATCCTGCATCAAAACTTGTTTAGTACTTGCAGAGAGAGCCCTGTTAAATATGTTAAATTTTCCATATTTCCGGGAGCTCCATTTATAGAAAAAGATATAGTTAAAAAATTAGATTTGTGTAAGAAAAATGGCAAGAAGAACATAAACACATATTCTGAAAAATTACTAAATGTACCCCTCTACCTAAAATAAACAGGTTTTATTAATGATATTATCTCAATTAATGAAATCTAAAATTCACCTTTATATTTATAATTATTGTCCTATTTTGATCAATTCAAGAGCTCTTAAACTCTTCAAAAACCTCTAGTAGCTATCATTTCTAAAGCACAGGCTTATTTCTCAATTGTTTATTTTCAAATGGCTTATTTTCAAACACAAGATTTTTCTTAAAGAATTATTTAATATTCAGTATAATTTGTGTTCATAAGTTTTAAAATGCTTTAAACTTTTAGAGATTCATGATTACGGCATTTTGTAGGAACTGGCATGCCCACTGGAGTTTGGTGACTCTAGATACATTTGATAACTCAATTAGTATATATGCAGTCTTACAAGAATCCTAATCTTATGGTTTCATGAAGGTTAATAATAATTCCGACACCAACCTGGAAACTGAGTATAAGGTAGAACCCTGGGACTCAGAAACTAGAAATCAAAAAATTTATTTTACATAGTATATCTGTAGGCTATTATTGAAATGTTTGGAATTCCTAGCCTAGCCTAAGAAGTTCCTGGGCTTCTGAGCAACAAGTGACATTGATGATAAATGTTTTCTTAAGTAACTCTTAGGACTGACTCATGTAAACAAACTAAGGTAGACCAATGCCTCTCATTCTCCTCCACTTCTATATTTGCTAGGAGCCAGAGCTAACAGGATGAAGAAGCCTCTTCTATGAGATACTTGTGGCATACTTCTTTTTCCATTGCTCCTCCTTGTGGTTAATTCTTTCTAACACTCAATACCAAATTTAAAAGGAGTATGAGAAGGTAAGAGAAGGTAAGTATGAGATCTATGCTTTAGTATAGTGGGCTCACACATACAACTTTCACCATACCATGAACCTGAAAACAAAATGTATAGTTCTTAACAGTCCTGTTGTTTAGCCACATGCTTCAGAAGCTCTTAATCCCTGGTTAATGAGAAAGTGACCATTCGATCCAGTTTAGGGACTGATTCAATAATTAAACAGTCTCTCTCAGCTCAAAGTGCTCATTCATATAGCTTATCCCTCTCCTACTTCTCTCTCTCTAAAATAATACCCAGTTGTATGGGAATAGATAGCGGGGATGTGGAGGCGTGTAATATAGTTTATCCACCATCAAAGTCTTGAGAGTAAAAATAGGTTTGGGTCATTGGACTACATGCTGTCCTTTGGTTGCTCTAGTCCTTGACCATTCTCCCTGTCCATCTGGTCACTGGGCATACTGCTGGCCTCTTATGCAGAAGTATGTTTGGTGGGACCTGGTGTCCTTTTTTTTTTTTTTGGCTCAAGCAGCTCCTAGGTGCTCTGCCTAGCTGACAACACTCGTCTTGGGCTCTACTGATACTATATTCCTACATTCCTCCTTGAGGTTGTGTTATAATTCCCACTCAGCAAAGACATTGACCAGAACTTCCCTGAGATGCCACCTTAATGCCAGCAACTGCCTACCCTCACATTTCTCCTTATGTAGTAAAAATAAAACCCTATTTGTATAAGCTTTCTGCTCCTTCCAAATGAGTATATTTCTAACTTAAACAAGAATCTAACACAGTACCAAGCATGCATCAACACTCACTTAGTCATCCATTTATTTAACAACTATTTATTTAGTAGCTATTATATGCTAGAGACTAAGCTAATATAAAAGATACAGCAATGAATAAGACAGGCAAAACAGCTGTTCTTATGAAATTTACATTCTAGTGGAGAAAGTAATGCAAAAACACATAAACAAAATTTCTCACAGTAATACACAGAGTGACAAAATAAAACAGATAATGTGATAGATGTGACGGGGTGAGATGGAGGTGGAGAGAGAAGTGAAAAGGCACTTTAAAGGTACTGAGTCTTAAACGATGAGATAAGCCCATAAGGCAAAGATCTGAGTAGAAAGGTACTCCGAATTAAAGAAAAGCAAATGAAAATGTCCTGGGCAGTATTTAGGAATGGAGAGAAGGCCAGTGTGGCTTGAGTATAGTGAGGAGGGAAGAGTGGTAAGAGATGCACTAAGAGGTAGACAGAAGTGATGGGGAACCTTACATGTGAAGTCTGAATTTCATTCCAAGGATAATAGACAACTACTAGAAGATTTCAATTATTAATAAATAGCAGCTAAGTATATTTAAACAAACATAATACAATATGTGAACTTGATCAGTTCAATTAATTCCTTATGAATTTACTGTTTAATCCAAATAACTATTTATTTCATAGTACTTATCACAATTGTATTTGTTTAACATCTGTCTTACTTAGCAGAGCACGAGCTCTATGAAAATAGAGTTCACATTTCTCTTGCCACTAAATCCCCAGAGCCTGACACAGTTTCTTTTCGATCATGGGGATTCAAAATATATTTTAGCAAATGAAAAAAATATGATGATGGAATAAATATTCCATGGCAGACCCTGTGCTCTACCCTAAATTAA
Organism: Pteropus medius; assembly: GCF_902729225.1. Taxonomy (NCBI): domain Eukaryota; kingdom Metazoa; phylum Chordata; class Mammalia; order Chiroptera; family Pteropodidae; genus Pteropus; species Pteropus medius. The sequence goes on from NW_024352784.1 coordinate 13,108,282, forward strand.
AACTAGTCCCTGCATTCAAGATGTTCAGTCTACTGAGGGTGACAACATGTAATTAATTAACAATACAATAATTAGTGCTGCCCCAGACATATGACCAAACACTATAGGAACATAAGGGAGAAAGTGACTAACGCTGCTTAAAGGTAGAAAAAGTATTAAGGAAAAAAAAAATTTTTTTTTTTTGGTTTTTAAAAGTCTCATAGACTTTATTTAATAGCCATGTAACTGCATGCTGTGAGTCTTATCAAAATGTCTCTAAACCAAAGATATTTCTCTGCATATGTGGAATCTTATGAATCTATAAGCAAATAAACTATTTCCAAAAGCCCAGATTTGTTCTTGAAATAAATATATATGCTATGTTTCCCAAATCTTTATTTAAAATGATGCAAAGAACTATTTATAAGATACAGGACACCGAAAAGAATATCAGCATATCAAAGAGCTGTTCTTCTGTCCCAGAGCTGGAGTAAACTTAGTGGCTGACTGACTCCATCATTCACTTCAGAAACCTTTCCCAATTTCTTTATTAAACTTTCACATTTTTTTGTGTTTGTAAACATTAAAAGTTAAATTCACTGCAGAAAGCTTTCCCAATTTCTTTTGTACTGCAGAAAACTTTCTCAATTTCTTTTTTAAACTTTCATATTTTTTGGTGAAAAAATTAAATTTTAAAAGTTAAATTTTCATTCGATCAAATTTATGTAGTTTTTATTTATTTCATTCACTTATTTTATAGAACAGTCAGACATTTCTAACCCAAATTCAGTTAAAGAATTATCACTATTTTTTCTGGGGTTTTTTGTTGTTGTTGCTGTTTGTTTTTTCCTTTTAAATATATAACAGAACCCTACACAGTCTATATTGGCACACGGCATCAAGTGAAGAGCAATTCATTTTTCTCCCAAATAGACAATTTCTTAACACTGTCTTATATAATCTATTTCTACATTGGTTTATGAGAATTTATATTTTAAAATATCTGAGTTTTAAAATATCTCAGAATCTATCTGTTGTGTCACTTCTTGTGCCAGTTTTTACTATTGTTGCTTTCTTCTTAGTGTTTTTCAAAAAATTCCCAGCTTCTATTACTTGTTTACTTTTTCAGATGAACTTGGAGATTTTTTTAAATTTTTATTTGATTTTTATTTTTTATTTTTTTTAATTTTTACTTTTATTATGGTGACATTGTTTAATGAAATCCAGTAAGTTTCAGGTGTACAATTCAACAGGCATATATATAGACATTGCATTGTATGTTCATCGTCCATTGTTAGATTTCTTTCTGTTACCACATATTTGACCCCTTTTACCCTATCTACCTTCCCCCTCCCCCACCCTCTACCCTCTGGTAACCACTAGTCTATGGCCCATGTCCATGAGTCTCTGTTTGTTTGTCCTGCTCATTTGTTGCTTTTAGGTTTATATCCTATAAGTGATATCATGTGATTTTCAACTTTTTCTGTCTGGCTTATTTCACTTAGCATGATTATCTCAAGGTCCATCCACGTTGTCACAAATGGCAGTATTTCATCTCTTTTTATGGCTGAGTAACATTCCATTGTATATATATACCAAAGCTTCTTTATCCAATCCTCTATCATAGGAAACTTCAGTTGCTTCCATGTCTTGACCACTGTGAATAATGCTGCTATGAACATCGGTGTGCAAATATCTTTTCAGATATGGGTTTTCAAGTCTTTGGGGTAAATATTCAGTAGAGGGATTGCTGAATCATATGGTAGATCAATTCTTAGTTTTTTGAGGAACTTCCATACTGTTTTCCATAGTGGCTGTACCAATTTGCAGTCCCACCAGCAGTATATGAGGGTTCCTTTTTCTCTGCATCCTCTCCAACATTTGTTATTACTTGTCCTATTGATTATAGCTATTCTATCAGGTGTGAGATGGTATCTCATTGTGGTTTTGATTTGCATTTCCCTAATAGCTAGTGATGCTGAGCCTCTTTTCATATGGTTGTTGGCCATTTGTATGTTTTTTTGGGAGAAATGTCTGTTCAGGTCCTCTGCCCATTTTTTAATTGAATCAGTTGTTTTTTGTTGTTATTGAGTTGTATGAGTTCTTTGTACATTTTGGATTTTAGGCCCTTATCGGAGGCATTGTTTGCAAATATATTTTCCTATTTGGATGGTTATCTCTTTACCTTGCTGATGGTTTCTTTTGCTGTGAAGAAGCTTTTTAGTTTGTAGTCCCATTCATTTACTTTTTGCTTTTACTTCCCTTGCTTTTGAGGTCAAATTCATAAAATCCTATTTAAATCCAAGGTCCATGAGTTTAGTTCTTATGTTTTCTTCTATGCAATTTATTGTATCAGGTCTTATATTCAAGTCCTTAATTCATTTTGAGTTAATTTGGGTGTATGATGATAGACCATAGTTATTCTTTTGTAGGTGGCTTTCCAGTTTTCCCAGTACCATTTATTGAAGAGAATTTCCTTTCTCCACTGTATGTTTTGGCTTTTTTGTCAAAAATTATTTGCCTATATAAATATGGGTTTACTTCTGGACTCTCAATTCTATTCCACTGGTCCGTGTGTCTGTTTTTCTGCCAATACCATGCCACTTTGATTACTGTCGCTTTGGAGTATAATTTGAAGTCAGGTAGAGTGATGCCTCCAGCTTCATTCTTTTTTCTCAGGATGGCTTTCATAATTTGGGGTCTTTTGTGCTTCCATACAAATCTGATGATTTTTTGTTCTATTTCTTTAAGAAATGCTGATGGGATTTTGATGGGTATTGCATTAAATCTGTATAATACTTTTATAAAAAGTATTAAGGAAATTTTAACCAGGAAAGTAATAAATATTTATATCCTAGGATGAATGTTTATACTAAGAAAGAACATCTATATCGTGTTCTATTAATTATGTTAGTTTTACAGTTCAATAGAATATATAATCTATTGACAAATTTTTTTACCATGTTATTGCTATAATATTTCAAGAGATCTTGAAAGAGTTTCTTCCTAAAATCCTTTAGAATCGTCTCTATATTTTTGATATTTTGTACATCAAATCCCTGCATCTGAAAGTTAAATTCAAGGCTAAAAAATTCATAAAATGTCCATGCTGGCTATAGTAAAATCTAGATGGAGAAACCTGTTGTATTCTGCTTTTTTTGCCAGCTACCGTATATTAGTGATAGTGACCACCACCGAATTTTCATTTTTTATGTACTTAGCAGAAATCACCAGATCATTTAATGCTCTCAACAAACTTTTGGGGGTTCATTACCTCACTCTGTATAGAAGTCTCATATGCCATCAAAATAAATTAATTTTTCCTATTTCAGTATAGCATGAATAAAAGCATCCTTCATTTAAAAACAACAAACCTTATAAGCAGCCAAAATACATAAATTTAGTTAAATGGTGCCATCTGGTGACATAAATCCTGCAGCAAATACACAAAATCCAGAGCTAAGAATGGCAATTAATCCTCTTGATGGCACCCAATCTTAACCGTCAAATATAACTTCAGAAATACTGGATCCTGCCTGACATGAAAAACGTAACTAATCACACTCAGTATATGGCAATTTAACAGCAGAAATAAGAATTGTTTGGGTCACGATTTATGCTTACCACACTTGTTTTTCAAGTTTACCTTCAAACTTAAACAAGTCTTTGGAAGAGATTTAAGTCTAATGTGATACCTTAGCCAACTCCTAGAGGGTATTTTAAAGTTATATATATGAAAAACATCTTGAGCCCCTGTTCCATTCAAATCCATTTCCTCACTCTCCTTCTTACCTCAATAAATCTGTGTAATTTCTTTGCCTCGAATACCATTTCCCTAAGAAGGCTTTCCCTGATTCCACTGCTAAGGTTAAGCTACTTGCTCATGGCACCCTTTGCAGCATTTATCACAACTGTAAATAAATACTATTTATGCAATTTTGTTTAATGTTTATGTTCCCAGTATATACATCATAGTGCCTGGCACAGTTTTCAATAAATATCTTTTGGATGAATGGATGGATAGATGGATGGATGGATGGATGGATGGATGGATGGATGGATGGATGGATGGATGGATGGGAAAAACATCCTTCGCTATCCTCTCTCTTCTTACTCGATGAATGGATGGATGAATGGATGGATGGATGGATGGATGGGAAAAACATCCTTCGCTATCCTCTCTTCTTACTCGATCCTATCAGTGACAAGATCTAGCTCGTTTACATTTTATAAAATAGCTTCCCTAGCAACACCAATTTATGATAATCTCATGCTTTTCTGAACTCCTAAAGCACTTTGGTCTAGCCTCAGATTTTAGCCTTTGATTATATCCTGTCTTGTACTTGTTTGTATGCATGTGTACACTACCTTCTCAATTGACCTTAACTTCCTTAAAGGTAGGGATTTGGCCTTTAATAATATCCATCTGCATATATCAGTGTAAATAGGTAAACAATTCATAAATATTTCATTATTTTTTACTCACTGCAATAACTAAAATACCTGTACTCTCTTTACTTAAACAGGTATTGTAAAAAAAAAAATAAGTGGGAACATACTAGATCTTAGTATATAAGAATTTAACAGTCACCGCTTTGACCAGTCAAGACTTATTTGAAGGTCCATGACATGTAGTAATTTATTTGTTTCACTGGAGTACATGCTTTGAGGTTATGAATGGCAGCAACCATTTACCTAGTAAGTGAGCCTCAGAAGCACTGCAGTGTTGCTTTGCTGTTCTCTATTCATAGCTCCATAGCTAGAAACTACCATTAAGTATCTAGAGGGAAAAAAGTCACTTAAATGTTTCCGATATACTATTGTATTTTTAAAAGGAAATTGGATCCCATAATGATATTCATTAATTTATGGATTCTCAAAGCACTCAAGCTACATCCCAGAATAATAATGGCTCATTATACTTGTTAAAGATCAAATCAAATCTTTATAAAACCCAAGAATGAAAAAACGCCATTGTCATATTTTCCTGTTTATTAATAATATTCACATACCATATCACTTTTCTTGAATGGCCAAATATCCTATTTAAAACATATGTTCTTAAACTTTATAATGCCTCAGAATCACCTGGAAGGCTTAGTAAAACACTATCTGCTAAGTCCTACTTCCACTCAATCTGGAGTGAGGCTCAAGAATTTGTAGTGTTAACCAAATGCCCAGGTGATGCTGCTGCTGCTGCTCCAAGAAGGACACTTTGAGAATCTCTGGTTTGGAGGGTTAAAGCCAAATTGTTCCAAATTCACATAACTGTGTGGGCCTTCACACTTACTATAACCTATGAAAAATCCTTTGACTTTCTTATGATCAGATGGTAAAAAAAATTATACATTAACAATAAATAATTAAGACCAAACTAGCCATGATGTTTTCAAATAGATGTTTTTTTGAAATAAAAGTATTATATTAGAATTACTATATTAGGAAAACATGCAGTTTTTTATTCAAACTAAAATGTGATAAAACTTTTATACAGATTGATTTTGTAGCACTTGTCACCATTATGTTTAAATAGTTAACTAACTGCATACCTAATATCTCTTCTCCCCCACTGATTATTCTCGCCCATAGGGCAAGGACTAACCTCTCCTCTATAGTTGACTATTGTATCTCTATAGCCTGCCACAATGTCTAATGCATAACAAGTATTTTAAAAATAATTGTTGAGTAAATGTATAAACAAAATTTGACCATCTATTATTATTAAAGGTCCACATACTGGTGCTACAAAGTTTAATTAGACATAACTTCAACTCTCAAGCTACACACAGTCTATGGAAAGGGGCACAAATATATTCAACTTATAAGGCAATGTAATAGTGCTTTATAGTAATATGAACAAAATACTGAGAGATGCAATGAAAAAGGCTGCTTAAAGTTGCTAGCAAGTAGAGACATGGTACAAGGCTTCAATAAGGAGGTGCTAAATCCCAATATGTGGTATACCCACTGTCTCATTCCTATTGGTAGCAATCTCAAGTATCCATAGGGTTCTATATTAAGCTTTATGGGAATGAAAAGCATTCTACTCTAGCACAAAGTCTAACATGCAAGCTTCCATTAAGCAGAACAGCACTTTTCTAAGATGTTGCTATTGACAGGGTTTTAAGGAAAACACCAGTTTACTGTCCATTCTTTTCTAAATCTTTCCAAAAATTTCCTCCTCAAATGCTATACAGTGAAATGAAAATTCCAAAGTATCTGGAGAAGTATAAAAACAACAAAAACATTTTATCTTGTTCCTTCTTTACTTAAATGAGTAAATAACCTCTGTTCCTTGAAAATCTGAACAGTTTAGCTATACTCAATAAAACAAACCTAAATTAATTTGTAAAATGTCATCGAGTTTCAATTCATTTCTATTCAAATTCTGTATTGTTAGTAATGCAATCATCATAAAACTGTAATTATCCATTAGACAAAACTTTTTCCTTACTGTTACCACAAGATGTCACCCTAAGCCTAACATCTAAATGTTCAGCTTCTAGCACATTGCTGTTTTAGGCATTTTTCTTTTCTTTTTTTTTTTACATTAATGAACACTAAGTACTAACTTTTAAAAACTTAAAGTGTCTTTTTCTACTGTTGTTATTAATAAATGGAAAATAACAAAATACAGGGATTCTAGAAGCAAGGAGGTAGAAAGTTAATCAAATGGTTCATCTTTCTCCATGTTTACCATGTAACCTGCTATTTAGCAACTTTCCACCCTATTATCATAGAACCCATTTATAAAATGGTTTTTTTGCATTGTAATACTAGTCAAAATTATATAAACAGAATTCTGTCCTCAAAGATTATACCACTTAAGACATATTAGCATTTTTTAAAGCATATGATGAAGGACCACAAAAGAAGGGTAGTATTCATTTTTAAAGTGATTTTTTCATTTGTAGAGAAAAGGCTTGGTTTCCTGGTCACATGTAAATGTTACAGCACATTCTGCAACAATAGCATTTTACTTTACTATCCATTTGAGTTGGGTTTCTGAATTATGGTTCCCTTTTATTTCTTCAGTTAATTGAGATTCATGAAAGTACATTATTTCAATGTACTGGCTATCTAAATATCAGAACAATGGGTAAAGCCACTATCTTCCCTTACTTATAAGCAAAAAAAAAAAAAATTTGATGAAAGGAGTTGATTCAAACAGAAAGCAAGTAATAGACCATAAACAAAGCTCTATTTATCAATGGCTCCCTACTTATCCTTTTATAAAGATATAATCCCCTTCAAGATGCACAAGGCTACATGGTTTTTCTTCTTTCGTATCCTTAAAGAAAATGCACAGTGAGGCCACTCATTCAATAGTAATAAATTAGTAATCAGTATTTAGGAACCCTCATAGAATTGAAAAGAAAATTATGTTTTGTTGTATAATGTTGCTCCATTCTTTGCAGTCTATTTTATCCCAAAATGACTTTTAAAGACCAGACGATGAAAATTTATCCATTCAAAGCTGGGCACAAGGATTACTTACATAATAGCTTTTTACAGATTATTGTTGCCTCTCATTTTTCAGAGAAATTCCAAGTACACTATAGGCTTTTTGCCACGATATTTACCACTCACTCAAAACAATTACAAAATGCATCTCTTTGTCATTCATTTGTCCTTTTATTCCCCATATAATAATATTGCAATACCAAAATATTGCATTATCGAAGTACAGTAGAATTGTCTAAAGCATCCAACGATACTCTTCCCAAGTCAAGTTCAAAAACTCAAATTCTCAGAAGACTTGGCCAGTCTGAACTAAACACATCATACAAATCTATTAGAGATATTGCCATTCAGTTAATGGCCTTTACTAATTATCAACTAGATAAAACTATTAATTTTTAATTGACAAATTTGTGCCTTAAAAATGTTCTCTAAAATGCTACTCTCTAATGAAAGGATTTAAATTCTGCAAGAGTCCATTTAGAGTTGTTTTTATTTAATACCAACTAAGATGATTATAGTTATTTGTGTCATTAATTCTTACAGGCCACAAGAGAATATTTTAAAGAACTTAATCCACAGGCAAAATAATCCTATAAAGCCTTTTTCTTTTACTTTTATTCAATAGACTGATCAAATTTTCAAAATTTAATGGTTTTTAAAATTACATTCAAAACATAAAGTGGGAGTTTTGTCAATAACTGTAGACATTTATAATAAAAACATAGATAACATATTTGAGATTAATCTTCATAAATTCCCATTTTTAGGTTTGTATATCAGTAACCACCAGACCTAAAAAAGTAATAATAATGTCTGGTAGACTCAGTTATTTCTTGTACTATTGTACTATTTAAGCTCAGTAAATTATACAATATAATCGAGTGGGTTTTTTTAAATTGTTTAGTTGGTTATTTTTGTTGAGGGGAGATGTTTGTTTATATCTTTTACAACTTTAACTCTTAAAATATTAAAAGGATTAAAAGTTATCAGTAAAAATGCCAAATATATATGTATGAAGACATACATAAATAAACCAAATCCTTGATTTTCTTCACAATCTTTAATAGATTAGAGAACAAACATAAGATTAAACTTTATGTAGTTAGATTCATAACAAATTGACAAAAAATTCCAAAGCACAGAGATTTTCATCAATAAATTTTTCAATTTGGACCATAAACTTTCACGAGAAGCAAAAAAAAAAAAAAAGGAAAAGAATATTTTAATTTTTGTTTTAAAAAGAGAATAAAAGTAGAACTATGATTCTGACTGAGCAGAATGTGAACCATCATTTTTTGCGCTAGGCAGTTCCTTCTCTAGCATGTTTTTCCACAATTTTCTGCAACAAACTACTCAGGTTTTTTCCTGCGTTAACTTTCCTTCTTATATAAAACATTCTTTCAATATTTGTTTTTTAATAACTTGTACTTTATTTCTATTCTGTAACAGTTCTTTTTTAGGTTAACTTTAAATAAGAAAAAGAAAAAAAATCTTTCCTTCTACTATCAAAGAAAATTATTCCAATTTTAAATTTGGTTAAAATCATGTTCTTTGACCACATCACTCAAACTATTAAAGTTCAGTTCTAACCATTAAGATAATACATAATTTTTAATACATACCTAGCAAAGCTTGAAACAAGCTGCTCCTAAAGATACCCATCACCTTTTTAACAGCACTTTTCAACTGCTGCTCCTCTGGTTTCCTTAATTTTTTGCAGTATTCTTCTAGTAATGATAAAGCTCGGTCAGTATCTGAAAAACATGATTTTAAAATTCTATCTTATGGTCTGAGAAAAATAGTGAGCTAACATTAAACTATTCTATAGTTATGTTCTTAATTTTATGACACAAAATAATTTAATAAAATAATCATAAATTCAATAAATTACCACATGAAATTGAGCATTACATTCTCAACTCCTAATTTTAAAAACCCACTTTTATTTCTATAGTCCTGTCTTTCAAAAGAATCTGTAACTATGAAACAGAACACAATGCTGGCCAAGTGATGTTCACATAGTAGATGTGATTTTGTCTTGTCAGAAAAATTATCTTAAAGTTGATGACTTCCTACAAAATAATGTCCAGATCCCTTAATTTGACCTCCCTCCCATGGTCTTTTTACAACTTATATTTTCAGCCTCATTCCTACTACATATTCCACCCTCTTTATACATACACACAGTGCCTAAGTCACATTGGATTATTCACTTTCCCCCTCCACTTCCCACCATACACACACATTCTCTATTTTTCTTACTTTTGTACTTTTATTTGCTCCTACTGTTCCCTATATTGGATATGCTCCCCCATACCACTACTACTCCCTAGAATCAGTGCACTGTTTGGGAAAGGGTTTGTTGTCAGCTAGATCTCGGTCTAAAATCTACTTAGTAGCTGTGTGTGACCTTTAACAAGTTGCTTAACCTCTCTGAGCTTCAGTTTCCTCACAGGTAATAGGATTATATTACACAATACTTAGTACAATGCCTAGTATGTAGAAAGCAATCAACAAGGCAACCAAAAAACTACTTTCCCTTAATTTAGACCTAATTCAAATGCTCTCTTCCATAAAGCCGTCCTGACAATTCAAAGTAATCACTATCACCCTTCTTCCAAACCATTTTATCTACCCAAATACTATAGGCATTCTTAACACATACTGTTATATTATGGCTTCTTAAATACACGTCTTTATCCCCCACAAGACAAAATATCCTTGAAAAAATCACCAGAGTGACTGTGCCTTTGTGTGTAATACATGACAATTGTCTTTGTTTGAGGAGCGGGGGCAGGGCATGAGAAGATTCAATATTATTGCTCCAACATGATGATTTATTTGGAAAATGTCAAGTCACATATTTTTAAATAAACAATATTTACATACCACAAAAAAAACATAAAATAATGACTGATTTACTCTGACCTGAAATGCAGTACAAAGGAGGGCAGCACTCACCTTAACCAGTAAACGACTGCTTTCACCATTAACTTTTGTAAAAATATGCTTAGAAAGCTTCTGAAGAAAATGGCAACAGCTAAAGAGACCAGACTTCAGACGTAAATTGTTTTTCTGATTTTATGATTTATATATTTTTTATTTGTACTCTCTCTAAGGAATGAATATATTGAGGAGTTCCTGTCTGAAGAATTAATATATGCAAACTTTTAATATACAAGCCACATTTATAAAAATGGTTTCTTATGGGTTATCGTTGGGATGAAAACCAACTGGAACTATCATTGGTTTCCCCTAGTACATCCTTTGCCCAGACTCTGACATGAATAAGAGCTTTACTTTGAATGACTGTCACTTCCTTCAAATATATCTCTTGGTATTCCTGGCGCTTCTCCACCTGACCAGAGTTCTTCTCTCATTATCTTATATTCAAATCATATGATGGATCTTCATCAAAATTGCCCTGCTTTAAGGTTCATTCTTTTTCTTGCAGCATTATTTAGGTATGATTGACAAAGAAAATTATATGTATTTAAGGTGTATAATGTGAAGTTTTAATATACATTTACCTTGTGAAATGATTCTCACAATCATTACCACAAAGACAACTAATTGTTTTTTATTTTAAAAGCCCTCTCCCCCTTCCAATCTAACCCTTTTGCAGACTAAATACCAATTATAATAACAGTTTACATGTACTGAGCACTTTATTTACATCTCCTTTCTCCTAAATCTTCCAATTCTTCTTCCCCACAGCCATTCTCAGCTGATGATCTGGCTGCCCATTTCATGGAAAAACAGAAGAGAACTTCCACAAGCTCCTAACACAATATCTACTGATTTACCTATAACTGCACCCCTATATTCTGCCTTCCCTTTTGTTACTATGGACAAAATATCTGTGTTTCTTTCTAAGGCCAAATCCTCTACTTGAGCATCTGAACCTCTTCTCTTTTGCCTACTCAAAGACATTGCTCCATCCATTGCTTTCTTCTCCATTCAATCATTTTCATCAGCACAGAAATAACTGTGTTATCAGTGATTTTTAAAAACCTTCCCTTATCTTTGTTTCTCTCCAAATGACTATAATCCCCATTTCTCTATTCCCCTCTATAGCAAAACTCCTTGAAACACTGTCTCCATTTCTTTTCCTTTCATTCTCTCCTGAGACCACTCTACTCGGACTTTTCTTTCCTGTTCTTCCACGAAAATAGCTCTTGTCAAGCTTACCTATCATCTCTATATTACTAATTCCAGTGGTTGCTTTTCAGTCTTCTCACTTGACCCATCAGCATTTGATACTGTTCCATTCCTGAAACACTTTCTTCATTAGGCTTGCAAGCAGAGGTATACTGGTAAATGTTTAGCAACCAGTTCTTTGGATTTAAAAAAAAAAAAAGTGTTCAATAAACCATACATCCATAACTTTATTATAAATTTTACTGGTATAAAGGATGTAAAATATGAAATGTACAAATGAGATATGCAATTTTTTATTGTAAATTCCATATAGTTAGTTGATTCTCAAGAATATTTTTATTGATGTTTGCCAAATTTGTATAATCATAGACAATTTAAGCTTGTAATTGATGAATGAGTAGTTCCAACATGAATGTTGGTTGATTTTTTTTTCTGTTATATTAATGAGTAAGATGAAAATGAAACAACAAAGATGGCTTAGGTGATAAACCTGGTATGAGCCCATTCCAGCACACCACTGCTTCCAGAGAAGCATTTTCTTCTAGGTTCTCCTCCTATGTCATGGATGCCCCTCCTCAATCACATTTACTGGTCCTCCTCCATCTTCAAGCCTCTAAATATCTGGAGACTTCTATCTATCCTTACTCCATAAGTAACCTTATCTAGGCTTCTGACTTCAAATACTATCAACACTCTCAAGACTCCCAAATTTATATCTTCAGCTCAGACCTTTCCCTTGAATTCTAGACTCATATCAAACTATATATTCAACATTTCCATTTGGATGTCTAATAAGCATTCGAACTTAACTTGTCAAAACTGAACTCCAGATCTCATCCACTACCCCCAATCCACTTCTCCTACAATGTTTTCCATCTCTGATCCTTTCAGTTGCAAAATCCCTAGAGTCATCATTCATTCTTCTCCTCTAATTCTCTACATCTCTACATCAGTAAACCCTATTGGCTCTAACATCAAATTACATACAGAATCCTATCACTTCTCACCATCTTCAATGCTATCAGCCTGGTCCAGGCCACCATCATCTATCCCCTGCATTATTTCAAGAACCTCTACTAGTCTAGTCTACATGCTGTCACCTTTGTACTCCTACAGTCATTTCTAAGCACAGCATCCAGAATGATCATAAGTCACTCCTGAACTCAAACCCTCCAGTGACTCCTCATCTCATTCAGCAAAAGCCTACCTCTCTGATGTCAGCTCTTACACTTCTCCTCTTGCTCAGTCTACTCTAACCACAGTGGTCTCAGCTCTTTCTCAATATACTAAAAACTCTCCTACTTCAGGGCCTCTATACTTGCTATTCTGCCTAAACAGTCTTTCCTCAAATGTCCATAACTTACTCCTTCACTTCTTTCATATATCTGCTCATATGTCACCTAATCAATGAGGCCTTCTCTAATACTCCTATATGATACAGCAGACCTCAAGCTTACTCCTTTCAAAGAAGGGAGAATTTCAATAGGTGGTAATGAGAACATCATGTTACTAGTTCTTTTTTACCTAAGAATGTTAGAAATATAAAAATGAATGTAGATGCACAGGGAGCCCTCTCCAATTTTAAAATAAGACATATTAACAGGAGATAATGACATAAACATATGCTAGTACCTTTACATAGAACTTTAATTTTTTGAATTAAAAAAATTAATAAAAATTATAATATATTTTAATAATTGTAATAACCTCATACTAATTTCATAATTTTATAAAATTTTATTTTTGAAAATTATTAAAATTTGCTTTAAATTTTAATAATTTTTTAAATTAGTTATATTTTATCTAGCAATATTTTTAACAACTCTTTAAATCAAGGACAAATATTTGAATCCCTATTTTGTCAATAATTAAACAATCGAGAGTTTCCTCAAAATGATGGTGGCTTACTGACCTCACTTTCTAATCCATTCCTAATCACTAATGTAAGTAATCAGTAAGAAAATAATTATACTATACCTCCCTCAGTACTTATATGTACCTTTGGATTCTAATTATCTGATTACCTCTAGTGCCTCAAGCTTTAGTCTTTTTCATTTTTTAATTTGTTAGTTTTCGAAAATGTACTAAGTACCAGACATCTTTTTTCTTTTTTTTTTATGATTATAATTTTTCAGCCATTTTTTACTTCTGCGGTATTTTTGTAGGTATTCACTTAATCTGATTTTTTATTCTTATGAGCAGCAATTCTCAAAAATGTATTAATAATTTGCAAGCAACAACTCTGATAAGGGGTCAATATCCAAAATATATAAAGAACTCATACAACTCAATGACAACAAAAAAAAAAATCTAAAAAAATGGGCAGAGGACTTGAACAAACATTTCTCCCAAGAACATACAAATAACCAAAAGATATATGAAAAGATGCTCAACTTCACTAACTATTAGGGAAATGCAAATCAAAACCACAATGAGATATCACCCCACACCTGTTAGAATGTCTATTATCAACATAAGAAGTAATAAGTGTTTGAGAGGCTGTGGAGAAAAAGGAACCCTCATATACTGCTGGTAGGAATGTAAATTGGTACAGCCACTATGGAAAACAGCATGGAGGATCCTCAAAAATTTTAAAGTAGAGCTACCATTTGACCCAGGAATCTCTCTTTTGGGTATCTACCCCCAAAATTTGAAAACACTTATTCATAAAGATATATGTACCCCTATGTTCATTGCAGCATTATTCATGGTGGCCAAGATGTGGAAACAACCAAAGTATTCTTCAATAGATGATTGGATAAAGAAGATATAGTACGTATATACAATGAAATACTACTCAGCCATAAGAAAAGATGAAATACTGCCATTTGCAACAGCATGAATTGATCTTGAGAATATCAGGCTAAGTGAAATACGTTAGATGGAAAAAGTCAAGAACTATATGATTTTACTCATATGCGAGATATAAAACAGAAAGCAACAAATGAACAAACAAAACAAACAAAAACTTGTAGACACAGACAATAGTATGGTGGTTATTAGAGGGAAAGGCGGGTGAAGGGGAGGCAGAAAAAGGTAAAGGGGTCAAATATATGGTGATGGAAGGACACTTGACTTTGGGTGGTAAACACACAATGCAATACAGATGATACATTATAAAACTGTACACTTGAAATCTATATAAATTTATTAACCAATATCATCCCAATAAATTTAATACAAATTTTAAAAATGTATCAATAGCATTTCCGTAATCACATCCACAAATATAATTTGCTAGGTAAGGGGACTTTCACTATTTCACTCAACACATTTATTGAGTAACTACTTAGAGAAGGCACTGTATTGATTCAAAGCAGCTACATGTTCTCTAAATGAACAAGGCTTATTATGCCTCTCATCTCTGTATGAGAAAAATCTGAGACAGAAAATAAGATGCTAGAATATTACAAAAAAAAAAAAGACAAATGGTCAAATACGGTCAAGTCTCTCTTAAACAACTTAGGCTTTTGAGTGCCAGCATCTAGTGCTAAAATTGTGGAGTCAATTCTATCATGCCTTTTATCTCTACTTAAGTTCTTATTTCTGTTTAATGAAAGCTTGAGCTTGAGGGTAATCTAAAACTATATAGCTATGCAAAAAAATGATAAATTAAGCAACAACAAGAACAAGAACAAGACAAGACAACACATATCCTGTTGTACAAGTCAAAAATCCCTAGCTAGATGTTGACAGTTGACAGGTGAATCAAGTAGAAAGTTGAAATAATTATCCAAGTAAGTCAGGACTAATATTTTAATTAATGTTTAAATAATCAGAAACAAGTGGAGAATATTTTAATTAATGTTTTAATAATCAGAAACAAGTGGAGAATTTTTCAACTGAATTGCCAATATAATGGCCTCAATCCTATTTTCTTCATTAAAGGAAATCTATCTTCATATAATTCTTGAGTCTACTGAAAGAATGAAACTGAATTTGAATTACCTGAATGCAAGAACAGGAGGTAATGGTGGGGGGGAGAGATTTTTTTTTTTAAATAAAAATTTCTTGCATGAAATATACAATCCAAAGGATATGGTGAATGTTACATAATTGAAATTGTAGGTAATCATGTGTCTGTTAATAAAGTTCAACTTTTTTTGGTTTAAGAATAGGATGGCCAAAAGTTATAACTAATTTAGGACAGTTAATTTAAATTTGAAACAGCTAATGACAATGGTGCTAACAAATGAACTTTTAGAAAGAAGAAAAGGATGACACAAAATTATTTGCTATAATTAAAAAAAAAGAATTGTAGAATATATATTAGGAAAATTAAGATAAAAGTATAGTAGAGGAAAGGATAAAATTAATATACAAATCTTGGAGAGCAAAGCATTTAGAATAATGAAATTCTTTACATAAATTTATGCAATTTTTTTTACAGTTTAGAAAGGGCTTTTATATGCATTATTTTATCTGATTCTCATCACTAAGAAGTCATATTATACCTATTATACATAAAACTGAAATTCATAGTGGCTTGTCCAAGATCACAGAGCTACTAAATAACAGGTTTAGAGCTCAATCCTAAATCCCACGTATAGTGTTCTCTCCACAATATCACCCTTAATTCTTCAGAAAGAGTTGAACATATTTATTTTTTTAATTAATTAATTATTTTAATTCTTTAATGACACAACAAGTTTGACCCCTTTTACCCCATCCATCTCCTTCCTCTCCCCTCTCTCCTAACCTCTGGTAACCAACAGTCAAACATATTTCTATGAAATAATAATAATAATAAAGCAAACCAATCAGACATAAATTGTATCACTGAATTTTAGAATCTAGGGTTAAATGTTGAATCACTAATTTCCACATGTGTCTATTAATATAAAAACATATTCATAATATACAAATTAAAATGGTCTTATCTTTAAAAGTCTGATAAAAATAACAACTTCTTTCTTTCATTAATCAAATATTTATTGAGTATCTTACTACGTTCCAGATATCAGAATTTAATACGGAACAAGATAGGCAATATTCTACCCTCTCAGAGATTTTTGTCTGAAAGTAAAGATAATTAAATAGAAAAGTTCGACAAAGTAAAAAAATCAAAATAGAGTGCAATAATGCTATGAAGAAGTACCAAGTACCATGAAAGCAGGGAAGTAAGCTGATGCCATACAGACTATGTTAAGTTTGGCCTTATACCCAAGGAGGACTAACAAGCTATGGAAGATTTTTAAATGAAAATAAGCATAATCATTCTTTAAAGTTTTAGAAAGATTGCTTTAACCACAGCATGACTTATATCAATTGAAACAAGCAAAAACAATTAGGTTTTCTTTTCTCTCATATCATTTTTAGTGAATGTATGCAAAATTGCATAGTCATAATTTTGATCAGTACATATGAGACATTCTGACTAGCAAATAGAAATATTTTACTAGCTGAATTCTTATTATTGATGTTAGTGTTTTTGTCATTTTGTAAATTAAGAATATTCATATGAAAATAATAAAATGATGAATGCCATTAGAAAAGTTACCCTTGTACCATGTCTTTAAAAAGAAGTTGTTTAATATTAAAATTTACAGTTCAAGGTGATAAAACAAAGGTGTCATTTTATTACTAAGATTAGCTAGTGTTTGTTGAACAATGCTAAACTTTCTGCATAGAACACCTTATTCAATTTTTACAAGAACCCTAAGAAATAATATTATGCATATTTTGTAAGTGAGAAAACTTAAATGGAGAGAAATGAATTAACTTGTCCAAGGCTACACAACCAGTAAGTGTTAGAACTGGGATTCCAACCCTGGTCTGTCACCAAAGCCCATACTTTTAAGTATTATGTCATACTGAATTTACTGGGAAAGGATCAGCGTTTCTTTTTTCAGTCACTGTACTCAGCACTTACACTTTATTCCTTCATCACCCCCAAAAGAAATATTTAATATACTTCAACAAACACCTGTTAATCAGGATATTTCCCTTGTTGAAACAAAAAGATATTAGCGTAAAATGGTGAATTTATATTACTACATTTCAGATAAGCCATGTTATCAGATTTTCTATAGAATTGTTGAAGAGAACAATGGGAAAAGTACAAGGTTAAGTCATAATAAATAGAAAGGAACTGCAAATTGTATCTTCAACTAAATGGTGAAATATGCATCATTCCAGTTGTAACCAACTAGAAAAAGGAAATTTAAAAAAAATGATAAAGCTTAAATTTAAATTGTGGAAAAAATGTCTAGCCAGACTTAAAGCAGATTTAAAGATTGCAATCATTTTGTAAATACCGGATGGTTTACAATTTACTTTAGCATCACTGAAAGAGAAAAACACTCATAAGAAATGTTATCACAATCTATAAAAATGTATAGGATGGCATTTCCTGTCTGTAAGCAGAAAGCAGATGTATTCTTGCCATACCTAGGCAGGCTTGAACCAGGAGCTGACCAGGAAGCTGGACCCAGATCACTAATGGAAGGGGATTCTGACTCTGAACACAAATTTCCTTTTCCTTGGACCAAAGGAGAGGGGAAAAAAAGTATTCTTTCTGATGATAAGCATTTGTGTAGTGCTTTCTTATTTACAAAACAATTTTTACATGGACTAGATAGTTTCATTGCCATAACAATCCTAAGAGGTGGGTATTATTAGTACAGTTTTTTTTTTAGATGAGGAAGTTGGAGCTCAATCTGCTGATTTTCTTTAAATGACATAGCCAGCATAGCCAGCTAATGGTAAAGACTAGATTCCATCCCTGGGCTCTCCTCCACCGCGACGTGATGCTATTCACTTGTTCAAAGAATGCTATACTCATACAGTGAAAAGAGCATTGGATGAACTTCTGGTCTTAATTCTATCACTAACTTTACAAAAGTGAAGTGCATATACATTATCTTATTTGATGTTGAAAAGAAACATGTATTATAGGAGAAAAAAGTATTAAACCCCTTTTAGAAGAGGAAATGGCTCCAAGAAAAAGAAGAAATTCTCTTTTAAGGAGGAGCTGCTCAGCAGTGAACCTGAAGAAGCTGCTGGCAGCAAGAGTGGTAGCTCCAAGAAAAAGAAAAAGCTCCAGAAGCTCTCCCAGGGAGTTTAGAATGGACAGTACCCTGGTGGGGCATAACTACCCACAGTGACATTTCCCAACCCATCTCTTACATGCCAATAAAAACGAAAGAAAGAAAAGAAAGAAAAGAAAAGAAAAGAAAAGAAAAGAAAGGAAGGAAGGAAGGAAGGAAATGAAAGAAAAAGAAAGGAATAGAAATAGAAGGAAGGAATGAATGATGAAAAGGAATGGGAAGGAAATAGCCGAAATACTGAAGGAAGGAATGGAAGAAGGAAGGATGAAATGAATGGTTGAAAGAAAGTATTGTTGTTGTTGTTGTTGTTGTTATTGTTGTTGTTGTTGTTGTTGTTGTTATGGAGTTGTTGTTGTTATAAGAGGTTAAAAGAAACGGAGGGAGGGAGGAAGGAGGAGGGAGGGAGGAAGAAGGAAGGAGAAGAAGAAAGAAAAGGAAATGAAAGTTCAGAAGGATTACATGATTTTCACAAGGTCACCTGGCGGCATCATCATAAGAAGGCATGTAAACTCAATTGTACATGTGGGAGATTGGCATTTTAAGATATCAATTTTTTTCTATCCCTAAATTTTCCCATTTCCTTTTCTCTTATTCAAGCGGGTAACTGGTTTTGTACTTTATTGCCACAGGGGAGGTATGTGCTAGGACAGAAACAGCTATTCTACTTTTTGCTTTCCTAAAGCCTAAGACCTCAAAATAAGAAGAGTTTGTTACAGAGATAAAAGAGAGATCCTCAGGTATATGCAGAGAAAAAGAGACACTTTGTAGCTCCTCCCACATCTAGAAAGAGATTTTCTCAGCTGAAGAAGAGAGAGAAATCTTTGATCCTAAGGCAGCAAGGATCTAGGCTCTGCTTCCAGGCAGCATTGCCAGGAAGGCAGTAAGACCCCAGAAAGAAATGACATCATAATACATCCAAATAAATAAAAACAAAGAAATACTGGGCAGTGGGGGGGGAATATCCATGTCTTCAAAGTAGCAAATTGCTGCCAGACCAGAAAGATCTAGACATAATGACTCATGTCTCAGAGATAAGTGATTAAATACAGATAATCAATGACCAGAGTTTACTCCCATTCCAGGTGGAACTCTATCATAACCCTAGGGAAGTAGAGAAAACCGCAAAATAGATTGGAGTGATTTTGCCCACTACTCAGTAACTTAAGACTCAGAAATAAACTTGAACTATAGAAAATAAATGGATATTTCTTACATAGCTAAATTTACAGATTGAGATCCATTTCAATGATTATCTGGTGTCATCTCCTCTCTTAGAAGCCAGGTCTTCTGACTACTATTCTGACCACAATATTAATGCTATTGATGATGATGATGGTGATGATGACAAAAGTGATGATGATGATGAAAGACATTGTGGTGATATAATTCAAGACAAAGAAAATAAATAATGGTCTGAAACAGCATCTTACCATTTCCCTCATTGTCTGGTAAACTACTAGTCTTTTTTGTCTCATGTTAAATGTCACATCTCACAGAAAGCATTCCCTGACTCCTCCCCTAAATGAAGTCGGGTACTCTTCACGTTTCCATGACACAGAGTATTAACCTCACCACTCAACATTGAAATTATCTGTCTCCCTAATAAATTTTAAGCATCATAAAGGCAAAGACTGAATATTATTTCCTACTGCCAAACACACAGCTAGCACAGTGCCACTACATAGCAGGCACTCAATAAATTTTTGTTGAGTAGATAAATAATTGCATAAATAAATGGAAGTATTTTATAACTGAAATACACATATAATTCACCTTTTAAAAGAATTTATAGTTTATTACCTTAGGGAATTTTAAATAGAATATAATCTAACAGGTTTATTCCAAGTTTTATCACACTTTCAATAATAAAGATGTTATAACTATCCAAAATGATAGGCCCCCCTATAAAGCCTCAGAATCGTATCCTAACAGAGTTAGGGCCTGAGTGGCTAGTAAGATGGTGTCATCAGAAGAAATGAGATACATAATCTTACCCATAATCTTTGAAACTTTTAACTTAGTAATACATTTTCACAGGATTTTCTACTTTAGTACATCATTCCTCTTGGTCTTAAGTCCTAAAACAAACAGGGTCAGGAGAATTGTTTCATAATGGAGGTGATTAGGCCATAATTCTTGAAATAGTTTTGAGACTTACTGAAAAATGAACTTATGTAGAAAGCTTACTACTTGGAATTCAGAATAACTGACTGGACAGAAGAGACTGGGTAAAACTCATGATCTTTTGCTGACAAAGCAACCTACATTGAGGATACAGAGCCCTCGTGCTTTGACTGCTACAGATTCCTGAGCAGGAAGTACAGCTGGAGAACAGGTCCTTCTCTCCCAGTAAGGAAAAAAAAAATTGTATATATCTCAGCCTCATACTAAAAAATATTTTATAATCACTGACATGGTTACACAGTAAATATTAGAAATAAGAGCATCTAAAGAGCATATATAATTAAGAAAGAAGAACATTCTTGTAGTTTAGTGTATATATTGTTTTATAGAAGAGTGAGGGATTGCTTGAGCGATTGATTGATTGATTGGCAAAGGCATAAATTAATTGAATGCCTTAATTCAATGTTTTAAAAATCCAATATTTGTGTACATCTTCTCACTGAACAGACTCTTCTACCCAAAAAAGTAACCAACAATATTCTATCACATATGGAGCACTTGAGCAGTTTCTCAAAAACCTAACAGTTCAAATATTTTTTGGTATAAAGTCATTATCATATCATTTGCACACTTTATCAATACATAAGAAATGTAAAATAATTTTAGTTAACAGATAATTTTAGTGCTATGACTATGGTTTGCTTTGCTTCATAACATACTCCTAATCAATAGTTGAATACAAAAAGTATTCTTATTTCCCTCTGCACATTCTCTGTATTCAGGCTCCTTGGACTGATGATGAGTATTTTTCAATATCAAGAGTCTTTGACCAAGGTCAACATGATCCTTTTGAGAGATTTTTAAATCTAAAAAAACAAACAAACAGACGAACAAATAAAACCTTTGGTAAATAATCTATTTTACACTGGCTTACAGAAACTGAAAAAGTTTGAAAATTGTCTTTTTCCACCCCTCTCTGGGAACATTCAGTGCTTAACTCTTTTGTGTTTTATTAGCTGGGAAAAGGGGAAAAAAACATTAAGTTTTGTGAAATGAAAAAAGCATCTGGATATAAAACTAGTATAACAAACATGAAAATTTAAACACAAATTTAGTAAAATATGTGCAAAAGGAACAAAATAGCTCTTCAGGTACAGCCAATAAATTCGGGTACATATTTTCCCCTTTAGAAAATCTGAAAAAAAAAATTATTTTAAGAAATTAAGAAAAGCTTGAGATAGAGAGTATATCCAAATAACGAGAGGCAAATACAAATTAGTAAGATACTACCAAAAAAAAAAAAATTAAGTCACAAGTGCAGGAAACAGATAATAAATAAAGAAAACTTTAAATGAGGAAAGAATAAACAAAAGAGTTCTAAGGCAGTCTCTTCTCATGAGAGAGGAAGAAGAAAAAAAAAAAAATAGAAGTGACACTTTCATGAAGTATACAGTCAACCAAAAGGAAAGACTGGGAACCCAGGAAACAACAATCTCAATTTCAAGGAAGCCCATGAGCTACGTGGCAATATCACATATCATGTCTGAATTTTAATTACACAATATTCTTCAGTTTTCTTTAAAAAGAACAATGTCAAAATGTATAAATCATTAAAAAGAAAATATTTAATTTTCAGTACCTGTTAAAAATAAGTTTATACATACTCCATTATATCACTGAGAACAGGTGCAAAAAAAGAATACATAGGAAATAAAGTGTCATATAAATGAAAAACATCAGGTAGACTTCTATACTAATTTAAACAAAGCTCAGGAGATAATTAATAAGACAATTTATTAAAAATACAGAAATGAAATGAGCATCAAACTCAAAGTACTAAAAGAATTGATTTCTTTCACATATTTAATGAAAAGAGAACCGAAAACTGCTCAAAAAAGAATCTGCAATATACTAAAAAATTCTGGTGAAGCATATTTTGTCCTTAAAACAGCAACTTTGCATTGAAAACACAGGGAAGGACACAATTATCAACTTTTACTTCTTATATTAATCCAACATGAAATCAGATCAGATCAATTCAACAAGTCTTGTTGAAATAATCCCTTCAAATACACCATAATCTTGAATCACACCGAGGAATGCTAATACAACTTTTATCATGGATTCGTCCTGAATTTTCACAAATTAAAATAGGTTAAAGATGTCCTAAAAGCTCAGTTAAGAGCAAATCAAGTTACCACTGTGGAAAAGAGAATCCTGAATGAAAAGCGACTCTTAGGGAAAAAAATCTCTAACACAGAAATGAAGAGTCCTCTGTGGATAAAACTGAGATCTATAAAAATGTGAAGAGAGTAGAATGGAAGAGATAGGAAATAATGTCATAAAGTAAAATGTCAGTGAACACAAGGGGTTGAGATATAGTAGTTTCAGTTCTTCTAACAGCAAACAAGAATAGTGCCTAAAAATGGACTTTGTCAGACCCATTCCCACTTCCCACCATGGCTATGTGTTACCAGTCAGGGAATCTCCTCCATACTTTTACAATAAAATACAAAATAAACACTGAATGAAAATTTGTTTTATGAAAATTTCTTATTTTAATAAGACTATATTCAACAATGAATAAACACTTGGCTCGATGAAGATAGTTATTGTTAAAATTACATTAATCTAGCTCTTCCATCATATCTATCAGATGTAACAATGAAGAAAGAAAAAAATTCAAGATGGCAGAGGACAATCTCTCTGAAGAATAAATCTAGGTTAAACTTTAAAATCTTTTACTTATATTTTAGAAATAGTACAAAAGTAAGCTTAGCCAATTAAAAATGTAATGCACATATATCATAGTTCATTCGGCTAGTTGTGTTGTGTATAAGATTCAAAAACATATCTTAATACTAATAGTTTTAAGATATTAAAAACAAGATAAAGTAAATTACATAATGCATATACTTTAGTATAACCCAAACATATACTTGTTTTGCTAATTAGAACATGTTGATTCCTTAAAATTTGATCCATTACAATCAATCTATTGTTAAAGAAGGAAGAGAAGGAGGAAAAGAGGAGAGGAAAGAAAAGACTGAAAGACAGAGGAAGAGGGGAAAAGAAAATAAAAATTAAATTATTTCTCAGAAAGTATGATTTTCAATAATGTGTCAGCAATTTTTGTAACTTTCTTTAAAAGTAGAAACTTTTAAGAGACTTAGTCTATTGAGTGTAGAAATCTTAAGATCACTCTGCTTAGTTAAGTTACACCTAGAACATCAACTGCATTTCAACTCCTCCTCCTTCCCAGATACCTTTTATCCCTTTCTCTTTCTTTCTTCTCTCTCTCTCTCTCTCTTCTCTCTCTCTCATCTCCTGTCATCCCCCTCCTTCTTTTCCTCCCTCCCTCCCTTCCTCTCTCTCTCCAGACATACACGATGTATTTAATTCAAGTATTAGTCTAAAATAAGGTAGTCCAAAAGGAACAATGTCTTGAGAACAATAAATGGTAGAAAGAATGAAAATATATTGTAAGTTAAATAACTCAAAGAGCCGTATCATTTATTGACTACAATACCAAAACCATTTTTATTCCAGATAAGCCAATTTTGTCAGGTCTAGACAGGTGTGCCTCCAAAATCTCATAGTTCACTCTCCCAGTGACACAAGGGAGAATGAGAGAAGGAAAAAATCCCAGTCTTAAATCCCAATGTCTAAAAAATTATTTCTAGGTATTTCAAAGGTTTTAAGTATCATTGTCCATCTCTACAGACACCAGTCAGATAAAACATCTCACTGATCATAAGTTTCCTCAATGTATCTTCCAAATCCACAGGTAGAAGGATTAAACATCATGCAGAGCCAGGCCGCACTTTAACCTTCACCTTGAACTTTAGTTTCAGATTCTAACAACTCACATAACTGGTCAACATTTGGATCTATGCTAGCCCAGTATAGTAGAGTTCAAAGGTGTTCATATAAATTTGGTTCAGAACTCTTAAGAAAACTCTTTATAGTTCATTTGTCTTCTATACCATGTCAAAACAAACAAACAAACAAAAACTAATTTCACTAGGATCCTTGGGAACAGAGTTAATCTGGGATAGATATAAGCTAAAGTGAATCCCTAACATCTGAGCTATAATAAACTATATGTCATGATCAAAACCACTGGATCTTGATCAATTCTAGGGAAGGGCCATGGTGGGAGGTCAGGTGTTGCCACATTTGGGGAACTGGCCAATCATGTTATTGGATATTGCCTACATCTGAAAAAGCACAGTTATCAAAGTTGTGCTTTATCACAAAAGTGAAGATTTGCACTAGAGTAAACCCAAATATGAAATCTATTTTTCAACCAAATGATAAATAATAAATCTATAATTTTGTTCAGTGAAAACAATTTTGCTCTTTTACAACTATGTAATTCACTTAATAAATATTAAAATCATGAGGAAGAACACTGAACAGTTAGTTTCTTTCTTAAAGATTATTTAAAAGTGACCATTAATAAGCTAAGAAAACAAGCTAAAGAATATTCCAAATCTATGATACCAAATGTACACTGATTATAAGTGGTGATTTAGATAATCTGATTTATGAAATCACCAACATCTATAATTAAATACTATAGTTCTTCATTTCACTTTAGCAAAATAATATTACTGAGTGATGTGTCACAGAAAAGACATTACAATAAATACTTCGCCAAATCCAAGCAAAATTTTACTCTTAAATGGAATATAATTTAAATTGCAAATACCATAACAAATAAAAAAGAAAAACATATATTATATAGGAAGCCTCATAGCCCACCTTTCCTCTTGACTGGCATTCTTGGGTCTTTCCACTGCCACAGGATTCAAGATCTCTTTTCAGGTTTCAGCTTGATCCAACTGGATATTGAGGCCAAGAGTCAGGTAACTGTTGCAAACCACTTCACCTGCTTAGTTTTGAAATTCAGGCTGTCTTCTCTTTCGATAAAGAAAAAATAATGTAATTTTCCACAATTAAACTTTTGACACTGCCCACAGAGTTTAGAGAAAAATAATTTTCAGTCTTTCAAGTTATCCAATTTTTATAAAATGTGTTTTTTAAAAAGCTGATAAAATTATTGTAAATATAGAAAACGTTATTAAAACTGCTCTTCAGGCAGCAACATTTTTGGAGTTCGATGTCTAACTCAATTAAGGCACAAACCAAATTTACACAGTTGTTTCATTACTCAATACATGTTCAAATTCAAAGATGAACTGGTTGATGCTAAAGAGTCTCAATTTTTTTAGAGAAAAATTTAGATTTCCCCCTCCAAAAAAAAAAAAAAAAAAACTCTTAAAAACCTCTTTGACTCTGGTCTCTAAAAAGGTGGATGAGTTTGAACAGTTTTCTGGGGCAGAACACAGACTGAAAGGCCCCTTTCTATTTACTGGACTAGAAGTTCCAGATCTCACCCCTCAGTAAGATGGGATCCAGCTTGCTGTCACTTTCATTTTTTTTCTTCTGTGCTCTCCAAGCCCCTCAGGCTTGATCCTTAATGCCCCTCTGATTCTGATCCTCCCATGTATTAACCGAGAGGATTGAAAAGAAGGAAAGCAATCCCTTGGCATGGAGACATTAAAGTGACAGTGCTACTCAATGGGCACTTGATGCAGGATGAGTTGGCGAAGCAGATTTCTTCACACTGGAGTCATTCACATCATGCCATCTCTTCGCATCCAAACAGCTGCCTATCCAGCGAGGAAAAACACTGAGACTGTTCCAGAGAAGTCAAACCTTCCCGCAAAGGTGTTTTCTGAAACGCTGTAGTAGTATTAGGCATGTGAGCACAAGCTGTGCAAAGGGTTTGCGATTTCCTAAAAGAAAGAGTTCGGCTGCTTGGCTTCCACATTCACCCTTTCTCTCAATCTGTCTCCAAACTACCCACCTTCCTTTTGCAGAAAAGACAGGAAATCTCTGCTACCGGTGGCCACCCCTGCCTACACCCCGTTCTTATACAGAAGAGCATAGAAATGTCCTGCACCCTCCACGCGATGAAGTGTTTCCTCAGGCAGGAAAAACAGCAGCACTAGAAATTATATAACTCTCGAATTTGGCTTCTCTAAGACATGGAGACTGGAGGGTCGAGGGTTGCTGGTTGGGAGAGACTGCTGGGCACGGAACGTGCAAAGACGGGCGCTGGGCCTCCTCTCTGCGCCACCTCCCCCCGCCCCGTCCCCACCCCGAAACTCTAGCTGGCAAGGAGGTCTTCTCAGGAATTGGGGGCCAAATTTCTCTCCGGTCCCTTTCTAAGTGGAGTGAAAGGATGGAATAAGAGGGCACTAAAGATTGGGGAGAAGAGTCAGACGGCTGAGAAGAGAGGCCAGTTGGGGCTGCCCTGGCGGCCGGGTGGGGACTTAGGGAAGGAGGTGCTGGGGAAGCCAGAGCCTTAACACACGGGCCAAACCAGAAGGGCGAGCTCCCTAAAGGAGTGAAGGGGGCGGGCAGCTTGGACCAAGCTAACATATATGCCCTGAAGACAGGGAAGCGCGCAGCAACATCCCTGAACTCGGACCGCCCCACGTCTCCCTCTGGGTGAGAGAAGAGGGAGCGAGGTTAACAAATAGCATGTAGAGTGGGCAGGGTGGCGGGCCTACAGGCGTCTCTAGACCTCCTCGAAGCCAATGAGCGGCCGTAATTTCAGGACGCCGCGCCCAATCACAGCCAGGATAGAGGGCGCGGCTTTTGACTGGGTCGGGGAGGGCCGGGACTGCAGGAGAGAGGCGTGAGCAGGCACCACTTCCCACCCCGGGCGTTCTGGGTCCCCGCCCACCCGCTAGTCACGTGAGCCGTCAAGATGGCGGCGCTCGGGCGTGATGCTGGTCCTGACGTGAGGCATGGAGGTGGAGGTGTGGTGCCGGTGGGTGCTGGGGAAGTGCCCAAGGTAGGCGGAAACCCGGGGTGGTATGGGCCTTGATTTCTGCAGTCTCCTAGTGTTAACGGACTCTTCTGAAATGATCCATATAGAAGGGATTTAAAGAGAACAACCCCCAAGTCCATGCAGGGTTCAGTCAATTAAGTCCCCAGTTGCTTTGGAAGGAGGCGGAGAGAAAGTAGGAAACCTAAAATCTCGTCTTGATTACTCGCCGCTTGTTTTCTCTTGCTTCTGGGTCTTTGCACTGGCCTTTTCTTCAACTTGAAGTGCCTTCCTATACCTCTCCTCCCCACCCAACTCCTAGCAAATTCTCTTCTTTCAGATATTTGTGTAAATGTCACTTCCTCCGGGAAACCGTCCCACACTTCCCCAGGTTAGATTAAGTTTGGCTTTTCTTATATTTTTTGTTTTGTTTTGTTTTGTTTTGTTTTGTGGCATACACATTCCGCGTTTAAATTCCCTCCCTGCCTTTTTGTCCTGACCTCCTCCGCTGGGTTGTGTGTTCCTGAGGGCATGACTACATCTTGATGATCCCGCAAGGGCTGTCAAATGATGAATTAATGTTGAATAAACTTATGAAGATTAGGAGAAATGATATGCATAAAAGCAGTACAAAAAGTAAAACATTTTGCAAACTATAAACCTACATAAATGCACTCTTTCTGGTATGGTGACCAGTTGAGTGGCCTTGGACTAATCCGTAGATGAAGTATTGGTTATAGGAAAATCTTTACATTTCACGACTTGTTAAAAGTCTATCAGAAAATTACCCATCCATTTTTCTGCTTTAATAACAGTACCTTCTAAAGACTAGGCACTCAGTAAATATTTGCTGTCCTATTTGAGTATTCTAGGATCACAATCCTTGTTTCCCTATATACTTAGAATGTAGACAAGGTAGGAGATTGATACAGATCATTGCCTGAAAGTTTTCTTTGTGAAGAGTAAGGGACTTTGATGAATTGGATGATAGCAAAACAAAAATCCAAGATTTCTTGTTAGTTATCATGTTACTGACATCTGCCTTCATATAACATAGAACCTCCCCCAGATATTGTTATATCTTCTTTTCCATTTACTGTTAGATATCACAGGCAAAAGATTAAATCTAGTCCCTGAGAAATTATAAATTGTAAAAGAAAAAAAAAAATTTCCCTGGCTTCCCATGTATTTTAAAGAAAAATATAGAACTAGATTGAGTAAAGCCTGAAATGATGCAGGGAGAAAAACTAATCTCTTATTAATCACTGTGCAATACCATATGAAGGTTCAAAGGAGCCCATATTTTCAGGATGTAGATATCATGAATGAATTGGCCTTTCACTAGTTAGGGTTAGGATTAGAACATATCACTTATTCAGCAAATGCGTATTACAGTGATGTTCAACATATGTCCATTGACTGCCGGCATCAGAATCACTTGATGCTATTAAAATGCAGAATTCTAAGTTTCACCCTACTCCTGTTGAATCCAGATATCTCAGGAGGGAACCCAAGAGAGCACATTTCAAATAAATTCTCCATATGATTCTTGTGCACACTAAAGGTTGAGAATTACTGATTTAAGTATCTTCTGTGTTCATTATGCTTAGTCCACTGTAATTCTCTTGCCCAGGACTCCTGAAATTTGAGATTTAGTCTATGCCCTTGACAAAATTTAATGTTGTTAAAATGGAGGGCCATAGATTTTTGGCTGCTCTGGAATCCCATAATGCTAATGTGGCAAAAGATTTTACAAATGTTATTAAGACTTTTCACAGAGATCTGAAAGTCTTGTCCAGAGCAAAACATTCAGAAAGGCTCTTTTCTGAGATCCAGGGGGTTTACTTTGTTTTACCACTGGTTTCTGTGAAGATGGTACTAGCCAAATCCTCATGGTCCCTTGACATTGGCAACTGTCTTCATACATTACGCTTGGGATACTGCAGCCTTCCAACTCTGGAGTCCAGTGCCATGAGTCCCTACTCACTGGTATACCACATAGCAATTCCCACGAAAGGCCCCGCTTCGGCCCCAAGTAATAATAGAGAGCTGGGTATATAATTTACATAATCCAAGGTAGCCATGATCCACTGCTGCTTCCTATCCTGAAACAGTGTCTCTCTTACTGATGTTCTCTTTCCCTATTCTCTGAGGCAATCACTGCTCTCTCCCATCTCTCTAGGAAACTCAACATAATCTCCAAAATGAACTCAGGCTTTCATGAAACAGGATATTGTTGTCAGCAAGTAGCTACTGTTTTTTGCCAGCTCTGAAAAGCTAGAGCAAGAACTACAAAGGGCCTGGCTACCTTTGGGGAGAACTGTAAGAAAAATAAAAACTCAATATCTCAGTAAGTTATCTTTCTACACTAAGTGCTAAGGCAAGTCAGCATTTCTGAACCTCATTTTCTCATCTTAAAGTAGAGATGATCATTATCTTGCCAATTTCTCAAAATTTTGTGTGAATCAAAAAGCCATAGTCTAGTAGATAATAAGAGCTCACTAAACATTGACTGAATTATTAACAATGTATGCAAAAGTAGATGACAGTATCTGACACATTACTAAGGTCTAAATGTTTTTTAATCGGAATCTGTAGAATTTTTAAGATTTAATATTAATGTCATTAGCTATTATGGTGCTGGAATTTTGTGTTTTCCAGGACATCAAGATGACAACATACACACATGGTCAGCCCAGTCTTTCTCTAGGAGATGCAAAACTCAGAAGACCAATGGTCATCGAAATCATAGAAAAAAAAATTGAATATCTTAGAACAGAAAAGTAAGAGACACACCCAGATCGAAAATCTTAAAAAAAAAAAAGAAAAAAAAAGAAAACACCTTTATTTGCAGATCTTCTGTATTGCCATTGTTTCTGGGCATCTAAGATCTTATTAACTTTATTGAGTTGGTCATGAAGAAAGCTTATTTAAAAAAAGAACTGAAGGGAAACATGGGCAGATGAAAATAATGGTTTGTTGG
Source organism: Pteropus medius (assembly GCF_902729225.1). NCBI lineage: Eukaryota > Metazoa > Chordata > Mammalia > Chiroptera > Pteropodidae > Pteropus > Pteropus medius. The sequence goes on from NW_024352784.1 coordinate 13,138,886, forward strand.
AATATTGGGGTTGTGAATAATTTCTTTAATTTCTTTTGCTTCTTAAAAAATATCCAAAATTATTACTGAAATTCTTTGCAAGAAATATTTCTTGTGCAATAAACATTTTAAAATTAAAAGTAATTAGGAGAATACCATTTTGGGAGCTACTTATATTTAACTGATTATCAACTATAATTAAATTCAGTTTGTAACTGATTGCCTCAGCCACAGTGCTGAGTTCAAGAAAAAGAAATACAGATCCCATGATGTACATACAGTTTCACATTACCATTTTGACTTTTAGATTATTAGAGCTCAAAAATAAGATCAAAATATGTCGATCTTAGACCTTAGACATTTTAGATTTAGGTATCAGTCAGAATAAGTAAAATTAGATCTAGTAAATTTCTTTGGATGAAGTTTTGGAAATCTTCAATTATTTTAAATATATGTGGACTAATTAAACAGTAATTTTCTAGAATGCCTAGCCAAATATAATCAACTTTTTCAAATTAATTTTTTTAGTAGCAAGAGCCAGTATTTTTGGATTTCGATAGCTCATAAAATTTGGCTATGTTGGAATATATACATATTTATTAATGGCAAAATTTATTCTCTCTTTAAAAGAGCTCCATTTTAGAACCACTCTAAATATTCTCAGAAAGAAAATTATATCCTCTGACTAGAATGCAAGTTCCATGAGGAGTAAGAGTTTTTTTCACCGCCTCTTCCTTGGCACATAGAAAATACCTTCCACATAGTAAGTGCTCAAGAAATATTTGATGTTGAGTAAATATGTAATAACAAATGACTATCCAGGAAAGGATATATTCATTAGGAGTATATTAGGTTGAACTTCATTTTTTTTCTTTGTTTTTCCTATTAGGACTTTAAATATATATGGAACAGTGGTCTTTGGAACAACAGCTAGTTTCTCTGGAATGTTGGCAAACTTCATTTTCAGACACTGCTTCAAGGTTAAACATGATGCTCTGAAGACATATGCATCATTGACTACACTTCCATTTTTGTCTACTGTAGTTGCTTATAAGCTCCTTGTAACAGACGCTTTGTATTCAGGTAAATTTAAATTCATTAAAGTATAATGTGTTTATGTCTAAGTAAAATTACTCATTAACATACACTGTTGCTACCACTCATAATAATCCCTAGCATGTGTGTATTGCTTTACTACTTACAATGTACCTTCACATATATTATCCTATTTCATCCCCACAACATTCCTACTAATCAGGCGGGACAAGTAGTATTGTGTCTTTTGTTGCTTTGATAAGCAACAAAAACAGACATGTTCAAATCTAAGAACAACAAAAATAACACCAAGAAAGAAGCAGGTTTTGGCATACTACACACGATTTCAGATCCTACAATTTAAGTTTTGTGACACTGGGCAAGTCATTTAATCTGAGACTAAGTTGTCTTATCTATGAATTAGGACTAATAGTACTTACCTCGTAAGATTGTTGTGAGAATTAAGATAATGTATGTTAAATGCCTAACATAGTAGCTGGCATATTATGGGCTTCTAGTGTTATATCCTTTCTTCTCCTCTTAAGTTTCACAGCTACTAATTGCTGGAACTTCTGATCTCTGTTCATCAGGTCCCTGCTTAAATATCTCTTTCCCAGGGAAACCTCTGATTCTCTCAGGGTAGGGTAGGTTTCTAGATACATTCTCTATTCCTTTTAACTTCAAAGCATTGTGTATATTTAATATTATTCATTTAGATATTTGTCCAGTGTCTTTCCCAGTAGACTGGCCTGAAGGTCAGAGTTTGGGTCTCTTTTATGCAGCATTGTGTCCCTAGCACCTGCCTGACACATAAACAATAAGAATGTATTAACCTAAAATCCAGATATCTGCTCTGCTAGTTTAATATTCTTTATTGCAAAGTTGCTTCTGCAACAACCACATGTGCAAGAGATAACTCTCCTTATGTAAATAAAAACATTTTTAAATGTGGTGCATTTAGTCTATTGTGTGCCATAGACTAAATTTCTAATATTCTTTCTGCTGTTAAACCATGGTTGAAGACAATACAGATAACTACTCTATGAGGGCATAAGACTTTCTTAATGTTTATCTTGAGTTTTAAAGGGAGACCAAATTTACTTTTGTTTTCCAGGTAATATAAACCAGGAAAATTGTGTTCTTAGAAGCTCACTGATTGGCATAGTATGTGGTGTTCTGTATCCCAGTGGTTTAGCTTTTTCTAAAAATGGGCGTCTGGCAGTCAAGTAAGTCTGTCTGTTCCTTTTCTTCCTTCCTTCCTTTTTTATTTATTTATTTTTTAATATTAGTAAACTCTCCTTATTCTTTAGCTGCCAATGACACATTTTAATCAAAATATATTCGTTTGGTATTTCAAATAGCTAACTTAACCTTTTTTGCTAGCTACATGAAAGACCTAGAATAGAAATTATCAGTTTAGGAGAAATCAGTGGATTTTTCATAGAATATGCATCCAGGAGAGTGCTTAACTCTTTTCTTTTTAGATATCATACTGTTCCACTGCCACCGAAAGGAAGAGTTTTACTGTATTGGCTGATGCTTTGTCAAACAGAGATAAAAGCAATGGTGATTCCTCTAATCTTTCAGACAGTCTTTGGAGTATTTAATGGTCTACAACATTATGCAGTATTTGAAAGTACACATGAAAAAATTGTACATGAAGATTAACCGAACAATGAATAATTACTAAATCAGAAGAATGGATTTTTTTGTGAGGAGGACTCAGACATTATTGAAAGAGTTAAAACTAACTGAGCAATTGATTTCTGTTCTTTTTGCCTAGTATATAGCAGGCACTCAATAAATATTCAGTAATTCAATAAACAAATGTAAGTTTTGTCTTTTCTCATTGTATGTGGAAATGGATTTGAGGCCTCAAGTTCTGATCTATACATTTATATATTTATTCATTCATCAAACATTATTAAGCATCTGCTGCATCTCAGGCACTGTGTTATACCTAACAAGAAATAGTCTTTACCAGAAGTAACTCACAATTAGAAGAGAAATTAAAAATGCAAACACATAGCATGAGAGGGCTTGAGAGGTATACACACAATTCTGTGGGCACATTGAGGACACAGCTGTTAACTGCTTGGGCAGGAGAGAAAACTATGGGGAGAAAAGTGACATTTGGTCTAAATTTTGAAGAAGTTGAAAGTTCATAAGAAAGCAAAATATAGAAATAGCATACAGCTATCTCTACCCTACCTACTCTAAACTTTGACTCAGTATACTTACTAGCTTATCATTAATAAATTATTTTCACTATGCTGTTTAAAGAACATGTATTGAGTGCATTCATATTGGCACCAGGGGTACAAAGATTCAGTCTCTGCCTTAAACAGTCCTAAAATCTAAAGAAAGAAATCACAGCATGCTTCTTTAAGTATGCTAGAGCATTCCTGAGCTACACATGTATCTTGGCTCAGGAAATGAAGACTCATGAAAAGAATCAGACACAAAATGAAACCCCACAGCTCATTTTTCTTGTCTTAATTATATTCTAATTGAGATTAAAAATATGGTCATCTGAGGCCCCAAACAACCCAAAGCAGAGGTGGAAGTCAACAAGGTACTTTATGGGATGGTATATAACAAAGTGAAATAAATTCACTCTTTTGCTAATGGGAGAAAAGTCTAGTTAGCCAACCAGTTTTATATTCGCAGAATAATTCATGATACTTCAAACTCTGAGGAAAGGGCAAATTATGCAAGAAAGGGGTGAGAGGGGTGAATCAAGTCAAACAGATAACTAGAGAACAATGGCATTCATATTTTAACTCTTTAAAAAATTATTATATGAGTACCCAAATACTTTCTCATTGTGAGACAAATGATCCAGAAGTGTGAGTGTGTATGTATACTTGCTATACAGAGCAAGTCTCCCTTCACTCCCACTTCATCTTATTTCTACTCAGTTCTCCAGAGGTAACCACTACCAAGTTAGCATGCCCCTTTTCCTTGCAATATTCTTTTGTAATTTATATATATTTTTAAATAAATTATATTATCCATACATATTATTCTAGAAATTAATTTTCACTTCATTATATATGACATGGAGATCTTTCCAACTCAACACATATAGGTCTAACACATCCTTTTTAGTGACAACTTTCTCGATGATTCCAGTATTCACATAGATGACCCTTCCAGCACCTTGGTCTCTCTACCCTACTACTTATCTCCACCGTCATACTCTACACCTATGCTGTCCAATATAATAGTCACTAGCCACTTATGGCTACTGAGCATTTGAAATGTAAACAGTTTAAATTGAAATGTGTTGTAAATGTAAAATATACATTTTGAACATTTACTATGTAAAAATGTAAACTATCTCATGAATAGTTAAGTTCTTGATTACATGTTGAAAGCTTATTCTTTGGATATATTGGGTTAAATAAAATACATTAAAATTAATTTTACCTGCTTTTTTAATGGGGCTACTAGGAAATTTAACATTAACATATGTGACTCTCATTATATTTTTATGGCATTAGGTTGTTCTAGACTTTGTCATTATCAATACATTCAAATTCTCCACAGTCTCAATTTTAAAATCCTATTTTCTGATCACTGCCTCCTGTCCTTCCAGTTCATTTCATTTTCACACCACAACTCCAGCTCTGCTTCAGCCTCACCAGAACCTACAATCCACCAACCCACTACTTTCACTGTCCCTCGCTCCCACATTGTTACTGTCTTTCCCTCACTTCAGCCAATCGATCTTTTTAAAGTTTGCCAATCTTGAGGCAAAAATAAATAAATAAACAAATGAATCTAGTTAAAGTTGATTTTTAAAGATATTGGCATCTTGTTTCCTTTTGTGAATTTTCTGTTCATGTCTTTGGCCTAACTGATTATGTAGAAGCTCTATAAATTCTGGAGATTTTATTTTTTCATATGCTTTAGTAATCTAGGAAAGACAGCAAGATTGACTTATGTTCACCTCCTCTCCCATCTGAAAGCTGAAGAGATCTGCACCTTAACTCCATGACTTCAATTTGCCTTTTCTACAGCAGAAAAAGCTGGAATTCTATCAACATTTTCCTTCAGCTTTGGAAAGCAGTGCTTGCCAAAGGGGCTTTAAAAGGCCTGAAACAGGGAAGTTAGGGAAACCTTGATCTGGGCCTGAGCCCAAAAGTGAAGATAGGTGAATCACAGTGAAGAAAGGCAGCAAGGTACTAGAGGCAACATAATTCAGAGGTATTTGAACCTGGAGCTCTGCCCTCAAGGTTCAAATCCTGGCTTCACTACTTACAACAGGATTACTTTAAACTAGCTATTTCACCTCTTTGCACCTCAGTTTCCTCATCTGTAAAATGAAAAATAAAGAATGTACTTACCTTACAATGTTATCAAGATTAAAACAAGAAGTCTATATGTGTTACTGCCATTATTGTTTACTGTTGCTATTACTGCATTTACAGTCCTTTCCCTAGCATTATAAGTTTAGCATTTTTCTAGGAAAGATTATAAGGCACAGCAAAGAAAATACATACGATATCTTTTATTTAAATAAATACGTGTTCACTTATTCAGCTAATATTGATTCAAGACCTAAAGTTACCTAAACTTTTTGACTATGTTTCCTCTTAACATATACTAATAACTGCTTTGCAGTGAAGTTATAAAGATTAAAGGGCATGGAATTATACCATACCATACCATACCATACCATACCATACCATACCATACCATACCATACCACACCTGGCATGTAGAGGTGCTAATAAATGTGTTTACATTGTCTATTTTCCTTAAATGGGTGTATAACAATGACTAAGATGTAGTCCCTACTATGAGAACTTCTTTTCTCTTTTGCCTTTTCTCTCCCATTTTGCCCAACTGCCTTAACCATGTTATTTTCCCCTTGCTTTTATATTTTTTTGCATCACATTGTATATCTTGCAATTTACTGTTTGCATTAATTTTCTCCCTGATTTTGTACAATTGTAGTGTCTTGTGTAAACTATTCAGTATTTGAATTTCCAAGTTTAAGCAGTAATATAATGAAGAGATGGTATTATACAAATGCAGCTGAATTTCATAGCATTTGTTCATTCATCTTCCTAAGGCTCATTAAAAAAAAAAAGATTCTTCTAAAGATACATAATCCATATTCCCCGACCTTCATCATCCTATCCCTACAAAGACAGTCACACTAACATGAATAAACACAAGTAATTAAATTTTAGTAGCCATGAATCCCACCAGCTTCACTAAAATAACAAAGCCCTCCTCAAAGTCTCCTCAACATATATAGGAAAAGATAGTAAACTTGAAGATAGAGCAATATAAACTTCAAAATAAAACTGATAAAAAAATTAACATGGTATTAATGAGTAATCTATAATTAAAGGTGTCTAAGTAAAGATGAGCAGAAAAAGTTCTTTTGAAACTTTAATGGCTGAACATTTTCCAAACTTGATGAAAACTATAAAACCACAGATTAAAGGAGTTCCCATCTAGGGTTGAAACATAAGATGCTCCTAAACTCACTTCCAAAGATACTGAATCTACAGCTACACACAGAGCAATTCCCTCTGAAAGAAATCCAGAAACTAGCTAAGTGACATCTACACATCACACAAATGAGAAAACGCACCAAATGGGTAGGAATAAATGCTCTTACAATAAACCCCATCCTCAGCACAGTGACATACTATCAGGAGGGAGCTAAAAAAATCTCAGCTTCTTTCTTAGGAGGGAAAGGTTTGGACCCAACACTTAGTGCCCCAACATTTAAGACTTCCACCTGAGGGAAAGCAACAGGCTTGCCATCCATGAGAGCTGCAAGACTATAGCAAACAAAAAGCACTTATTAACTGGCAGGAGCACTCACCACAGCTATCTCCCCAGGGGTCAGCACCAAGGGAGCAGGCAAAAAATGTCCATCTCCCAGTTTTTCTTGAATGGAGTCTATTTGCACACTTTACAAGATGCTGCCTGAGGGTCAGAATTCTAATTTAACACACATCTAGGGGATACTTAAAATCCTTCCCAGAGACCAGTGAACACTCCTAAACTTGTTCTATGAGGTCAACATTAACCTGATATTAAAAAAAAGAAAATCACAGGTAGACTCAAGAAAAGAAAGCTATGACCAACATTCCTGATTAATATTGATAAATGCTGATAAAATACTACTGAAAAAATATTAACAAAATGAATTGAACATCACATTAAAAGGATCATACATCATAACCAAGTGGGATTTATACCTGGAATGCAAGGATAGTTCAATATACAAAAATCAATCAATGTAATATACTATATTAACAAAAACAAGGACAACACCATGTGATTATCTCAATCAATACATAAAAATTCAACACAGTTTTATAATTACAGTTACCCAAAAAACCAGGAATAGAAAGAAACTACCTTAACATAATGCAAACCACATATGAAAGGCCGATAGCTAATATCACACTCAATGATGGAAGACTGAAACTTTGTCCTCTAAGATGAAGAACAAGGCAAGAATGCCCGCTCTTGCCAATACTATTCAACGTAGCATTAGAAGTTCTATGAAAAGTAATTAGACAAGAAAAAGAAATTAGAAAAGAAGTAAAATTACCTCTGTTCACAAATGACATGATCTTATATGTAGAAAAACCTAAAAATCCAATAAAGACTGTTACACCTAAAAACAATTTCAGCAAAGTTGCAGGATACAAAATTGATACAAAAATTAATTGTGTTTCTCTACATTAACAATGACTAATCCAAAAAGAAAAAATTAAAAGACCAATCCCATTTACTACAGCATCAAAAATGATAAAATACTTAGAAATAAACTTAACCTAGGAGTTAAAAGACTCATACATTCAAAACTACAGAACATTACTAAAAATATCAAAGAAGGTACAAATAAATGGAAAGACACCCTGTGATTGCAGACTGTAAAACTCAATATTGTTAAAACATCCATATGACTCCAAACGATCTACAGATTCAATGGAATCCCTATCAAAATTCCACTAGCATTTTTTTGTGGAAGTAGAAAAAAATCCTAAAATGTATATGGAATCTAACGAAATCCTGAATAGCCAAAATATTCTTGAAGAAGAACAAAGCTACTTCTTGATTTGAAACACATTACAAAGCAACAGTAATTAAGAGGATGTGGTCCTGGCATAAAGGTAGCAATATCGACCAATGAAATGGAATAGATAGTCCATAAATAAATTCTTGCATTTATGGCCAAATGATTTTTGACAAGGGTGCCAAAACTACATAATGGGAAAAGGATGGTCTCTTCAACAAATGGTGTTTGAAAAACTGGATATCCACAAGCAAGAGAATAAAATTAGACCTCTTCCCTACTCCATATACAGCAACTAACTCAAAATAGATGAAAGTCCTATATATAAGACCAAAAACGACAAAATTCCTAGAAGAAGACATAGGGAAAAACTCAGGGCACTGGCAACAAAACCAAAAATAGACAAATAGGAGAACATTAAACTTAAAAACTTCTGCATGTCCAAGGAAACAACAGAATGAAAAGACAACCTATGGAATGTAAGAAAATAATTATATGTCATATCTAATAAGGGGTATGCTATTTCTATATTTTGCTTTCAATTTCTACAACTCAACAACAAATAATCCAATTAAAATATAAGCAAATGACCTGAATAGACATTTCTCTTAAGAATATATACAAATGGTGAATGGGCACATAAAAAGATACCCATCACTAATCATTAGGAACATGCAAATCAAAAACACTATGAGGTATTTCCTCACACCCATCAGTGCAGCTACTATCAAAAGAATAAGAAATAATGAATGCTGGCAAGAATGTGGAGAAGTTGAAACCTTTGTTCACTGTTGGTAGGAATGTAAAATGTAAAATGGTACAGAAAACGGTATGGAGGTTCCTAAAAAAAATAAAAATAGAAATACCACATGATCTAGCCATCTCACTTCTCGGCACATATCCAATAAAATTCAAAGCAGGGCCTTGAAGAAATATTTGCACACCCATGTTCATCACAGCATTGTTCACAATAGTCAAGTAGTGAAATCATTCCAAATGTCCATCAATGGAAGGATGGATAAAGAAAATGTGGTATGTACATATACATATACATATACATATACATATACATATACATATACATATACATATACATACACATACACTGGAATAGTATGCAGGCTTTAAAAAGAAAAAAAATTCTTTCACATGTGACAAAATGAATAAACCACAGGGACATGATGCTTAATAAAACAAGCCAGTCACAAAAGCACAAATAATGTATGATTCCACTCATATTAACTATCTAAAGTAGTCAAACATATAAGCAGAAAGTAGAAAGATAGTTAAAGGCTAGCAATTGTGGAGAGGAGTAATTAGTGTGTAGTGGGTATAGAGTTTCAGCGTTGCAAGATGAAAAAGTTCTAGAGATTTGTTGTATAACAATGTGAATATACTTAACAGTACTTAACTATATACTTAAAAATAGTTAACATGGTAGACTTACTACTATGTTTTTTACCACAATTTAAAATACTAAGGCTAAATACTTTTCAGACTTGTAAAATATGAAAGAAGATTTGCTCTCTAAGAAATGTTAAAGAAAATACTTCGGGTAGAAGGAAAATGATACCAGATAGAATATGGATCTACAAAAAGAATGAAGAGCACTAGAGGTGGTAAATATGTGGATTAATATAAATTTTTTTATTTTTAAAATTCTTTCAAGGACACATGACTATTGAAATAAAAATAATAACTATGTATTATGTGCTTTATAACATATGTAGAAGTAAATGTATGACAACAAAAACACAAAGACCAAAAAGAAAGAATAAAAGTATACTATTATAAAATTATTACACTGTATGTAAAGTGATATAATATTACTTTAAGATAATGTAATAAATTAAAGACATTATCGTGGGTTGAACTGTATGCCTCCCAAATAGATTTTCAAGTTCTAATCCCCAGCACCTGTGAATGTGTCCTTATTTGGAAACAGAGTATTTGTAAATGTGATCAAGTTAAGGTAAGGTACACTGAATTAGAGTGGGCCCTTAACCAATGACCGGTGCCCTCATAAGAGAAATTTGTGTACACAGAGTGAAAACAGTCAAGAGAAACCACAAAGACACAGCGGGGAAAGCCATGTGACACAGAAGCAGAGACTGGAGTGAATCATCCACAAGAGATATCAATGATTTCCAGCAACCACCAGAAACTAGGAGAGAAGCATGGTACAGATTGTCCTTCAGCACTTCCAGTAGGAACCAATCCTATCAATACATTGATTTCACACTTTTAGCCCCCAAAACAGTGAGTAAGTTAACTTGTTTTCAGCCACACAATTTAGGGTACTTTTTTTTATAGTAACCTGAGGAAACTAATACAGATATATACTGTACGTGCTGATGCAATCATGACAATTTCTTTAAAGAATTATAATTAATAGGCCAACAGACGAATAAAATTTTAGAAATATTCAGTTAGTCCAAAAAAAAAAAAAAAGAAGAAGCAGAAAGAAAAGGAGAGTGTAGAACATATTGAACAAATAGCAAGATGACAGATTTAAGCCCTGGACTATATAAATCATATTAAATATACGTAGTCTAAACATTTCCTTCATTAAGAGTTAGAAATTGTCATCACTTCTTGGCCTTTTGGCTAAGATCAAGTGAAAAGTCAAAAATTGTAAATTTATATAAAAAACAAAATTCAATTATATACTGCCTATATGAAGCCTGCATTAAATATAAAGAAACATATAGGTTAAAAGTGAAAAGATGGGAAAAGCTATCTTATGTTAACAATGATCAAGAGAAAGTTAGTGGGGCGGCTATATTAATATTAAACAGGGAAAATTGCAAAGCAAAAGATATTACCACAGATTAAGGAGGTTAGATCATAATGATATAGAGATAAATTTTTCTTAAATGTTTATTCGTATAATAATGGAGCTTTAAAATACATGAAACAAGAGCTGATGGAACTGAAAAAAGAAATAGGAAAATTCACATAATAGTTGGAGATTTCACTAACATTCTCTAATAATTTATAGAACAAGTTGGTGGGAATTCAGAAAAGATAAAGATGTTTTAAACAATGCTATCAACAAACTTTTGCTAATTGATGTTTTAGATATTTGGCACAACAGCAGCATATATATTGTTTTTGATCACATATGGAACAATTACCAAGATAGACCAGAATCCGTGCTATAAATATCAATACATTTTAAAAGATTCAAATCATGCAAAATAAAATCTCTAATCATAATGGAACTCAATTAGAAATCAATAACAGAAAAGTATCTGGAAAATTGAAATTACTAGGAAACTAACATGCTTCTAAATAACCCATAGGTCAAAGAGAAAAAGCAAAAGAAATTTAAAAGTATTTTGAACTGAATTAAAATAATAAACATTTAGAGCTTTGCACAGATTGGTGATAAAACATAGTGAAGTGAGAGATGTCCCCAGATCTCTCCCCTTGAAACAACAATAAGCTGAACATCTAAAACTCAACAAAAAACACCCAAACTGCACATCAGCATGTGTGAGGGTGGGATCTGCACATAGAGGCTACCACAGGTCAGAACCCTGGGTGTCAGGAGGTGGACTGGGAGAAATAAAAAAGCTGCCTCTCCCAGCCGCTGGAATCCCTGTAGGAGGAGGGGAAGGGGAGAAGGTGCGGTCAGTTTCCTGCACAGCCTTGCCTGGGAGTGCTGTGAGCCCCACGCAGCTGACAGCAGGTCCCAGTCATCAGAACAGAGAGCAGAGATGCAGGACGGCAGAGAAACAAAAGTTAATTTTTACTGGCCGCAGTTGCAAAACCGAGGCCAAGCCGCAGCCTCCAACTCCCAACCCAGAGGGCTCCTCTCCCCACATCCTCCAGAACCAAACACCATGGAGCCCCAGGGCAACCTAAGCAAATTCTTACAAAACTGTCACTAACGCTGACAGGGACTGAAACAGGTAGTGAGCATAATTAAACATCTACAAGGGAAAAAAAAAGGCATTATTAAAACTTTATATAAAACAGGGATCCAAGAGGCATATATGCCACCTACTGGAAACCAAAAGGAAAGCACCTTCTTTACAGCTGGCTAAAGAGAGACCTTTATATAATAAATCTTCTTTCTGGGAAAACAGCGGAATACACTTCCATTAATGCCCAGGCAGAGAAACAGTCCATTAAACACCATGAACAACCAGGGTGACAAGGCATTTCAGAAAGAAAGAGAAAACTCTCCAGAAAATAATCTTACAGACATAGAAATATGCAACTTAAATGACAGAGAATTCAGGACGGTACTTCTGAAAAAACTCAGTGAGTTCCGAAACGAGTCATATCAACAATTTCAGGACTTGAAAAAACAATTAGTTGAACAGAACAAGGAGATTGAAACCTTCAAAAAGAACCGAATAGATCTTCTGGAGATGAAGAACACCCTGCAAGAGTTGAAAAATGAAATAGCAAGCTTGGGAAATAGAGTCAACCAAATGGAGGAAAGGATCAGTGATATCAAAAACAGAAATCTAAAAATAAATCGGAAGGAAGAAGAGAGAAACCAAAGAATGAAAAATAATGAAAGAGAAATACAAGAACTAGCTGATACCATCAGGAGAGGAAACATAAAAATAATGGGCATTATCGAAGGCAAAAAAAAAGAGCAGGGACTAGAAAGCATTTTCAGAAAAATAGTTGACAAGAATTTCCCAAACCTAAGGAATGAGTTGGAGTTTGAAATTCAAGAAGTCAACAGAACACTAAATTATCTCAACCCAAAAAGGCCTTCACCAAGACACATTATATTATAATTATCAAAAATCAATGACAAAGACAGAACTCTCAGGGCAGCCAGGGAGAAGAAAACAGTAACTTATAAAGGAAAACCCATTAGATTATCATCGGACTTCTCAGAACAAACTTTACAAGCCAGAAAGAAGTAGAATCACATATTCAAAATATTAAGTGAAAGGAACTACCAGCTTAGAATAATGTATCCAGCTAAGCTCTCTTTGAGATATGAAGGAGAAATAAAGACCTTTCTAGACATATAAAAATTGAGGGAATTCTCCACTACGAGGCCTGCACTATAGGAAATACTGAAAGATGTCAGCTCACCTAAAACAAAATGAAAAAAAAAAAACCCATAAACATAATTAGGAGTAAGGTGACTAGCAGGCAAATAGAAGCAGAGGAGTGTAACCCTTACTAAGAACAGGGCATTATAAGCTAAAACAATAAGAAGAGAATTGCTATAGTAAGATAGTAATGAATGTTCAGCATACATAGGGACAAACTGAGACACTGATGACTGAAAAGGGGAGAATTCAAAGATCCAAATTTGCAAAGGAGAATGGAGAAAAGGCATGCGCAGAAGAAAATGGACAACTGTATATATATAACTATCTTTACACATTCATAATGGTAACCACACATCAAAGATTCAGAACTGAAGTATATAACATAAAACAAGAAGAACCAGAGGGGAAACCCACAAAAGCCAACCAAAATAAAGAAAACAGAAACACAGGACAAGGAAGCAATGGAAACACTGAGCTACCAGAAAGCAAAAGATAAAATAGCTATGAGAAGACCTCATATTTCAATAATCACCCTAAATGTAAATGGACTGAATACACCAATAAAAAGGCACAGGGTCGCAGAATGAATCAAAAACCAAAACCCAACCATATGCCACCTCCAGGAGACACATCTCAGTTACAAAAACAAATATAGACTCAAAGTGAAAGGATAGAAAATGATATTTCAAGCAAATGTCATTCAGAGAAAAGTGGGAGTAGTGGTACTAATAACAGATGAAATAGACTTCAAAATAAAAAATGGAAAGAAAGATACTGAGGGACACTTTATAATGATAAAGGGAATCATGCGCCAAGAAGACTTAACACTTATTAATATCTATGTTCCCAACCAGGGAGCCCCGAAATATGTAAAGCAATTACTAACAGAACTAAAGAGAAAAACAGACCAAAACACTATAGTAGTAGGAGACCTAAATACCCCACTGTTGGATATGGACAGATCATCCAAACAAAAAATCAATAAGGAAATAATATTCTTAAGTGATACATTAGACCAACTGGACATAATTGACATTTACAGAGCCTTCCATCCCAAAACAGCTGCTTATACATTCTTCTCTAGGGCACATGGAACATTCTCAAGGATTGACCACATACTGGGACACAGAGATAGCCTCAACAAATATAAGAGGGTTGGAATCATACCAACCATATTCTCTGATCATAATGCTTTGAAACTAGAGATCAACTGTAAAAAAGAAAGCAGAAAGAACCACAAATACGTGGAGATTAAACAACATACTACTGAAGACTACCTGGGTCAGAGAAGAAATAAAAAGCGAGATCAAGAGATACATAGAAACAAATGATAATGATAGTACAACATATCAAAACTTTTGGGACATGGCAGAAGCGGTCATAAGAGGAAAGTTTGTATCATTACAGGCCTATCTCCAAAAACAAGAATGAGCCCAAATAAACAACCTAACGCTTCATCTTAAAAAACTGAAAAAGGAAGAACAAATGAAGCCTAATGTCAGCAGAGGAAATAAATAATCAAAATTAGAGCAGAAATAAATGAAATTGAAAACAAAAAGAAAAAAAAAAGAAAAAAATAAATGCAACAAAGAGCTGGTTCTTGGAGAAGATGAATGAAATTGACAAACCCCTGGGTACACTCACTAAAGAAAAAAGAGAAAGGACACAAATAAACAAAATCAGGGATGAAAGAGGGGAAAATACGACAGACACTGCAGAAATACAAAGGATCATATGAGAATACTATGAAAAAGTATATAACACCAAAATTAATAACCTAGAAGAAATGAACCAGTACTTAAAAAAATACAACCTTTCTAGACTGAACCAAGAAGAACTGGAAAATCTAAATAGACCGATCAGCAGTATGGAAATTGAAACAATCATCAAAAATCTACCAAAAAGTAAAAGTCCAAGACCAGATAGGTTCACCAGTGAATTCTACCAAACATTCAAAGAAGATTTAATACCTATTCTCCTCAAACTCTTCCAAAAAAATGAAGAGGAGGCAATACTTCCCAACTCATTTTATGAGGCCAATATTACACTGATATCAAAACCTGGTAAAGATAACACAAAAAAAGAAAACTACAGACCAATAGCTCTCATAAACACAGTTGCAAAAATCCTAAATAAGATACTAGCCAACTGAATACAGCAACATATTAAAAAGATTATACACCACAATCAAGTGGGCTTCATCCCAGGGGAACAGGGATGGTTCAACATACGCAAATCAATTAATGTGATACACCACATAAACAAATTTAAATATAAGAATCATATGATCTTATCAATAGATGCAGAAAAAGCCTTTGACAAGAAACAACATTTATTTATTTTTTATTTTTTAAGTTTTTTTTAGGCGAGGCAACTCTTGGTTGACCTCACAGAGTGCAAGGAACTTGTCAGTTTACAATCACTTATTTTTTATTTTTTATTTTTACGCCTACAGCACCTGGTCTTCCTAGGTGGTCGCCCATCCAAGTACTAAACCAAGCCTGACCCTGCTTAGCTTCCGAGATCAGATGGGATCGGGCTTGTTCAGAGTGGCATGGCATTTATGATCAAAACACTTAACAAAATCGGTATAGGAGGAAAGTACCTTAACATAATAGAGGCCATATATGACAAACCCTCAGCCAACATTATACTTAATGGGGAAAAACTAAAAACCTTCCCTCTAAGATCAGGAACTAATACCACTGTTATTCAGTATAACAATGGAGGTCCTAGCGAGTGCAATCAGGCAAGAGAAATATATAAAAGGCATTCGAATAGGAAACGAAGAAGTCAAACTGTCACTATTTGTAGACGACATGATTCTCTATGTAGAAAACCCTAAACACTCCACAAGAACACTACTAGAAACAATAAGCAAATACAGTAAAGTTTCTGGATACAAAATCAACGTTCCAAAATCCATAGCATTCCTATACTCTAATAATGAAGGGTCAGAAAAAGAAATAGAAAAAATAATTCCTTTTGCAATTGCAACATAAAGAATAAAATACCTAGGAATAAATCTAGCAAAACTTGTGAAGGACCTATATAATGAAAATTATAAGGCCATATTAAAAGAAACCGAAGATAATACAAAGAAATGGAAAGATATTCCATGTTTTTGGACTGGAAGAATCAACATAGTTAAAATGACCATAATTTCTAAAACATTATACAGATTTAATGCAATCCCCATCAAAATTCCATCAGTATTTTTTAAAGAAATAGAAGAAAAAAACATGAGATATGTATGGAAACACAAAAGATCCTGAATTGCCAAAGCCATCCTGAGAAAAATCACTCTGCCCAACTTCAAATTATACTACAAAGCGATAGTAATCAGAACAGCAAGGTATTGGCAGCCAAACAGACACATGGACCAGTGGAACAGAATCGAGAATCCAGAAGTAAACCCATCTTTATATGGCAAATAATTTTCGACAAAAAAAACAAAGCATACGGTGGAGAAAGGAAAGCCTCCCCAATAAATGGTGCTGAGAAAACTGGAAAGCCACCTGCAAAAGAATAAAACTAGACTGCTATCACCACGCACCAAAATTAACTCAAAATGGATTAAGGACCTAAATATAAGACCTGAAACAATAAAATGCATAGAAGAAAACATAGGAACTAAACTCAAGGACCTTGTACTTAAATAGGATTTTATGAATTTGACCTCAAAGGCAAGGGAAGTAAAAACTAAAATAAATGAATGAGACTACATCAAACTAAAAAGCTTCTGCTCAGCAAAAGAAATTATCAACAAGGTAAAGAGACAGCCATCCAAATGGGAAAATATATTTGTAAGCAACATCTCCAATAAGGGCCTAATATCCGAAATATACAAAGAACTCATATGACTCAATAACAACAATAACAAAAAAAAACGAATGATCCAATCAAAAAATGGGCAGAGGACCTGAACAGACACTTCTCCCTAGAAGACATACAAATGACCAACAAATATATGAAAAGATGCTCAACATCGCTAACTATTAGGGAAATGCAAATCAAAACCACAATGAGATATCATATCACACCTGTTAGAATAGCTATAATCAAAAGGACAAGTAATAAACGCTAGAGAGGATGCGGAGAAAAAGGAACTCTCATACACTGCTGGTGGGACTGCAAATTGGTACAGCCACTGTGGAAAACAGTATGGAGGTTCCTCAGAAAAACTAAGAATTGCTCTACCATATGATCCAGCAATCCCTCTACTGGGTATTTACCCCAAAGACTTGAAAACCCACATCCAAAAAGATATTTGCACACTGATGTTCATACCAGCATTATTCATGGTGGCCAGGACATGGAAGCAACAGAAATGTCCTACGCTAGATGACTGGCTAAAGAAGCTGTGGTACATATAAAAAATGTTATATTACTCAGCCATAAGAGATGAAATACTGCCATTTGTGACAACGTGGATGGACCTTGAGATAATCGTGCTATGTGAAATAAGCCAGAAAGAAAAAGTTGAAAACCACACAATATCACTTATATGTGAGATATAAACCTAAAAGCAACAAATGAACAGGACAAACAAATAGAGACTCATGGACATAAACTATAGATAGACTAGTGGTTACCAGAGAGCAGGGGGGTGGGGGGGTGGAGTAGGGGAAGGGGAGGTAGATGGAGTAAATATGTGGTGACAGAAAGAAATCTAACTATGGGAGGTGAACACACAGTGTAAATATATATATGCCTTATTGTTAAAGTGTACAGCTAAAACATCGGATTTCGTTAACTAATGCCACCATAAAAATAAATAATTAAAAATTTAAAAATAAATAAATAAAATAATAAACATTTCAAAATCTGTGGGATACAGCTGAAACAGTATTTGGAGGAAAATTAGTAGCACTAAACACATACGTTGGGGGGTTGGAAAAATTCACATCAATGACCTCAGTTTCCTAACTCAAGAAATTAGAAAAAGAGGAGCAACTTAAATCCCAGGTAAGAATAAGGAAATAATATAGATCAGAGCAGAAAACAATCAAATTGAAAACAGAAAAAAATATAAGTGAAATAAAAAAACTGGTTGAGATCAAAAAATGATAAACCATTAGCCAGATTGATCAGACATAAAAAAAAGACGCAAATGACCAATGTCAAGAGAGATGTCATCTCACTACAGATTCTACAGATTTTAAAGGACAATACGGCAATATTATGAAAAATTTAATCCAATAAATTTAAAAACTTAGATGAAACAAACGTTTTATCATCTTGCAAAAAACTGATTTTTTAATAAAATCTCAACATACTAAATTGCTTCTATTACTTCAGAATAGTGTGCTACAGATACTGTACAGCATGAATATTTAAAAATTAGCTTCAAGGTATTAAATATGAAATTGTAGTAAGAGTATACAAAACAGTGTGTTTCTCTCACACCCACTATAGTTAACATCTTAAGAAGTTGGATTTCCCAAATTTTCTCTGCATTAACATCAGAAACTTTCCAGTTTGGGAATATGCTGACTTTCCACCTCGGAATCTGATCATGTTTTTATTTTCTAGTTCATTGATTAGAGACAATTTGACATCAGCTAAATCCTTCTCAGCCAAGGAGATGGGGGTCTCTTCTCATCCTGTTCACCTCGCCTATTTCCCCCTTTATCCTGAATTCCACTTTCTCTTCTGATAAAGCTCAATTTTTTTTCAAAGCAACCTTGGTAAGCAGTTTTACAAAATAATCAATTAGATAGTCATATCCCCTCCTGTTTTATAGATGAGAAAAGAGGCTGCTAGGATAAGAACTGAGACTGATGTCTTCAGAGGCTTGGTCCAAGACTTTTGTTCTCAGTAGTCTTGACTGATGGTGAGAGAGGAAAGGAGGCATCTGAAAAAATGCAAAGGAAAGGGCCTGCAGAAATGACCGACTCAGCCAGTTCAAGTCCATTCCTGACTGCCCTCTCCCGGCTCCAGGACTCTCCAGCTAACATATTTTCCCATAGCTACCTTCTCCACCTCAAGGATTCTCCAGCTCACATCTGTTGATTCATAGTTTGTTATCCAACTCATGTTCTTATCGCTATAGCTGTGTAGGAATAATAAAACTGCGCAAAAACTGCTTGTTATATTACAATTAGAGCCCAGCCTTTGGCTAGGCATCAGCTGAGCAGGTGCTGGCATTAGTAAGTGTTGCTTCCTACTTACGGCCTTAATGTCCCATCTCCCTCTGTTCAAGAATCCTATAATGGTGCTGATAATGCCAAAATCGTGGGTTCCGCAAAACAAACAACCTGTAACCAGTGGTCTGAAAATTCCTCCCCACTTGCAGCGACCCCACGTGAAGCTCCTCCTCCCCATCCTGAGAAAGGAGGCACATGTAAAACCTCGAAGGAATTACATGCCCCTTGTATGGACACTGCATAAGCATATAAACTGTAATAAATCTAACCAGACCAAGCTCGTGCAGGGAGTTGTTAACCCCACGCACTCCGCCGGCCTGATAAATTCTCCTTCGTCTAACAAATTCTTCCGTCAGGTGTCGCTTCCTGCAACAATAGAGCCACCAGGCTCCCTCACTCTCTAAAGTTTTTCTTTCCCCACATCCACACAATCTTGCTTTAATAAGCCTTACTCTGCAGGACACCAGGGAATCTGAAAAACAAGTTCCTTTTCTTGAGGTGCTCAGATTTATTGTTGGTCAACCAGATCGCAATATGGCACAGGGAGCTAAAGATCCAGGGGAAAATAGAAATCAATGGAGTAAAACAATGTTCTTTATTTTTTTTTTTCACTTCATTTTATACTTCGTGTCAATATCATGAGGTAGGCTCTATCCGCCAGGAAGTTAAGCAATGTACCCAACGTAGGTTTTCAATGAAAAGGACAGGTTTAGGGTCAACTTTCATCTCGAAATTCTGCAGTCTAAAGGCTCCGACCTCGGAGGCCGGGGTAGGTGAAATAAGCCCGCTCTGTGTTAGTCAATTCTCACTGCACACAATACCCCAGCGCCGGCCTCCGCTGGAAGCCCCTCAACAGGAAGTCGGGTTTGCGTGCGATCTACGTCCTGGGAGCCCAATCAGCGGCCCAGCTCCCGCCTCGGGCCGAGTCACGTGTCAGCCAAAGATGGCTGCGCCCTGGCGAGTTTAGCAAAGGTTGCAGTGAGCCTTAGCTGTGAAGGAAGACCGGAGGAAGCACCGGCTGCCGGAGGGGAGCATAACGTACTGGCATTCTAGGAAAGTGCAGTAAGTACCCGGGTATCGGAAGGACAGCGCGGGAATGAGATCATGAGACTGGGTGAGAAGGGAGATAGGAGTCGTGCCTATGGTGCCGACAGTCCCTTCGTTTTACACCCTGGAAAAAAATAACTTTATATGCAAAAGAAGCCAGTAGGAATCTAATCCCGGGTTTACTTCCAGTTTACAGAGTCTGCTGAGCCTAACTTAATTTTCAGACGCTGCACTTTTTTCATTGCCTCTCGGAGCTATCCTGAGTGACGTAGGTACTGCAAAAGCTATTCGAAATATTTATAGTATTTAAAGGTGCCATTGTCTTTGATAGGGATTTATTATTAATAACAGGGACACAATGACCTATTATGAGCTGCTAGGTTAGATTTTTTACCGAATTAAGGATGACTTTTAATAGCCACACCGTAGAAATGGCTAGTTTACACAACTCGGAACCTTACCAATAGAGCATAGAACAGAAAACTAGTGATAGCATTAGGAGGTACTTTCAGAGGACATAATGTCTTTTATTTCAGACATGTACACCATACAATTTCTCCATAGATACCAAATGTGATTACTTATGTACCTCTCCACCCTCACACCCAACACAAATAAAATCATTCAAAGCTCCTGTAGGGCAGAGGTTGTGTCGTGTTCTTGTAACCAAGGCCCTCAAAAAAAAAAAAAAAAGTGTACAGCCGTGCTACCCTGAACAAGCCAGATTCTGTCTGCTCTCGGAAGCTAAGTGAGGTCCGGCCTGGTTAGTATTTGGATGGAAGACCACCTAGGAAGACCAGGTACTGTAGGCGTAAAAAATAAGGGATTGTAAACTGACAAGGTTCTTGCAATGTGGGGTCAACCAAGTGTTGTCTCGCCTTAAGAAAAAAAAAAAAAAGTCCAGGATGCCTAGACATAAATTTCTAAGCCTTCATTGTACTTATAGGTTCATTTTAAGTCCACGGATATGAAATTCCAGTGCTGTCAACGTTTTCCAAGTCATCTCCAATCTAACCAGTACTCAAATATTTGCTAAATTACTCAGTGTTGTAAATTAATTTTGTAGTAAATGGATGACAGTAAACCAATAAAGTCTAATTTTATAAAATCATGTTGTCTTTTACTGTCATCTCTGAAGCTTTGGTTTTCCTAATTCTACCCTGAAATCTTGTTTAACGTTTGGTTTTCCTAATTCTACCCTGAAATCTTGTTTAAAAATTCATCATTCACCATTGCCCTACTCTGACATTCAACCCAACTAGTCAGGGATCAACCAACTACTGGCCTGTGTAGGCCAGAAGTCTGTAGCTTGTTTCTGTATGGCCAGCCAACTATGACTTATATTTTTTAAAAGTTTAAAAAAAAAAGTATTCAACAAAGACCACAAGTAACCTTCAAAGCCTCAAATACTCTTTGGCTCTTTAAAGATTGCTGAACTCTGCTGTAGGGTGTACCTAGCAGTGATATTGCTGGGTATGTCTTCTACTACTAAAAAATACTGAATTCCTTTCCAAAGTGGTTATAATCAAAGTGGGTATAATTTATGCTTCCACCAGCAGCACAAGTTTGTTATCCTACATTCTTGCCAGTAATTGAAATTGTCAGGTTTTTATTTTAGCCACCCTAGGTACATATTTGTATCACTGTAGTTTTATTATTTCTCTGATTGTAAAGAGATTAAGCATATTTTCATGTTTACTGGCTGATTTGTGTTTCCTTTTTGTAAAGTGCCTGTACAAACCATTTGTCACTTTTCCTGTTGGATTGCTTGTCTTTTTCTTGTTAACTTGTACTTTATACATTCTGGGTACTAACTAACTATTCTTTCATCAGTTATATTGCAAACATTTCTCCCACACTAGCTTATCTTTATGGTATCTATTGATGAATACAAGTTCTTAATAGTAATTAGTTAATATTAGTTTTGTCTTTTATGTTTAGTGCTATTTGCAAGTTAAGAAATATTTTAAGGGTTATAAAGATATTCCATATTTCCTAAAAGCTTTATGAATGCTGCTTTTCATATTCTGATTTGTTTCACTAAGAATTGAGTTTGTGGGGGAGGGGTAGGTGTGTATGCAGATAAGCAATTAAATCTATAGTTAATGCTTTTTAAAATTTATAGTCTTCAAAAGCCTATTTATAAGCCCTTTTGTTTTTCTATTACACTGAAAAATCATTTTTAATTTTTTTAAGACGAGATGGAAAATCATGAACTCGATACTGTCAAGGAAAACCAAATTTTTGATATCATAACCAGAAAAATTAACCAACTCCCAGAAGCAGAAAGGTAAGATCCCATCTTAAAAATATCTTTTTCCAGGTGGCTTTTCATTGATTCATTATCTCAAATGTATTCGGTTTCACTGTAAATAACTATGTCAAAAGGAAACTGAACCCGCTTTCTTGCCTTGACAAGAAAACCAAGGCCCAGAGAGATTAACCATTTGCTCAAAGTCAAGGCTGGAATTCATGTTTTTGGACATATCTAATTGTATGATGGTTCTATTTTTCCACTTAGCGTAGAGTATAAGTCAAATTTAAACATTTATGGACTCATTTAAATATCAAAACTTTAAAACCACTTTCAAATGGTCTTTTCTCAATTCATTTCCATAATGCTTATCAGTCTAAGAGAGTGCCATCTAACACACTAAGCTAGGAATGTCAAAAATAAGATCGTGGCTGAAAGGTCTTTAAGATATTAAATAGAAAAAGGTTACACAGGAAACATACTGGTCTATGAAGAGAACACTGAATGAACTACAGTGCACTTAAAGTGTTTTTAGATCTTGGCAAGAAGGCCTCTGGTTAGGTTAAATTTAAACTGAAAATCTGAGACAAAAAAAGGTGAAAAGGCAGAGGGAATGGCATATGCGTAAGCCACATGATAGCAATTTGTCATATTTGAAGAACCAATGTTACTGAAGTACAAGGGAAGTGGGCATAAAGTTGAAGGAACAGAGTTTTAAGCAGGGAATGGTGTGATCCAGCTAACACTTGTAAAGAACATTCTAATCTCTTTTTGAAAAAGAGATTTAAGAGAAAAGGAAGACAGACCAGTAGGAAAATACGTGGTAGTCCTGGTGAGTGGTGTCATGGTAGGGTGGTGGCGGCTGAAATGAATAGGATGGGTTTGAAATACAAAGTAATTTCATATGCCATACATTTCATTGCCACTTGCTAAATTTGGTCTTCTTTATCACATTTAGTTCGTGTGTCTAGTTATATATATGTCAATGTCATGAGTTTCTAGTTGTATAAGCACTTTTTTTTTGAAAACTAACTGGCAAAGAGACTGCTAGGTAATTTTGTATTTAGTAAATTATTAACTAAAAAATATGAGTAAGCCATAAATTAAAATCTGATCGGGAGACAGCAATTCAGAACTATACAGAATCCAGTTGTACTCCTTTACATATTTATTTTTATGATATTTAACAGTAACAATATATTTTATATTAATATATAAAATATATATGGGCAAATTATTTACCTCTGAGCATTAGTTCCTGTGAAAAAAATGGAGATATGTATTTCATAGGATTATAAGATAAAATATTTTAGAGAACATGCTCAAGTTTTCCATCCCCTTGGCTCCCACAAAAATAGACAAGTCTTTCACATTCATGTTTTCTGTTATTTGGTAAGTTCTCTAGGTTCTCATCACTCTTTAAATATTATCTTAAGTACCCTAAGTTTCGAAACTGCTTCTCTCTACTACCATTACCATTTAAATAGACTTCTTTGTATCTCAAGTTTACGCCTTACATCATCCAGTAATAAACTACGAAAACAGTGAAGGCAGAAGGTAATTTTTTGTGCCTTCAGCACCAAGTCATATAGTAGTATGATCGAATGACAAGCAACATGACTGAAAGTGGCAGGTAATACCTTATACAAAATAGGAAGCTCAATTAGGAATTCCGGGGAAAGCTTTTATTGTGCAGGGCATTTTTTTTAAATTTTAAAAAGTCAGACATTTATAGAATGGTGGAGTGACTAGAAAAGCTATTTGAGTATTAACCATAGAAATCAGAGGGCATATTGTATGGCTAGTTTGGCTAATTAATAAGAGTAATGAGAAATTTGAGGTCAACACCTGTGTTGTACATGGCACAGTAGGTGGTAAAGCAGCAGTAGGCTGGAGTTTGTAGTATTTTCAATATCCAACAATAATTTTAGGTATTTTTTCCAAAACCAAGGAATACACCAAACATGCATTTTAAACTTGTGTTTAAACTCTGGTTTACTAAACCATAGTAAATTAAAATCTAATTGGGAAACAGGAAAAAGCAGTTTCTGCCACTTAATCTCAAAACATCAATTTATTCTCCATTTCAATGCATTGTTGTAAGAGTATCCCTTAAATGTTTTTACTCTTCTAGCCCCCTAGTCCTGACTATAATGCTTTAGGGAAGTCAGGGGAAACATTAACTTCACCTCGAGTGCCTTCATTGTCAGGTGCTATTGAAACCAACAATTTTTCTTTGTATCCATTGTCTTTAAATTGTTTACAGACCAGTGGGAAACACTAGTGGGGAATGCCTTAATGTGTTATGCTAAAGAGGTTAAGTGTTGGGTATTGTGGGAGCCCAGAGGAGAGGCATCCAAATCATTCTATGAACTCTGCCCTGCTAATATAGTTGGAGGGAGATTTCCATACTAGTAACCTTTGCAAAATCACAAATTACATTTATCGCTGTATCTTTTTTAAGTGTTGCCCATTCAAAAGCCTTTTTAGAATAAAAATGTACATGTAAAACAATGATTTTAAAAGGTTTTTGTATTATGGAGCTATAAGGGATAAATGTATCGTTATTCCTAAAGTTCTAGTAAGTTCTATATATTATGTAGGAACTACTGGAGAGCTCAGACATGCAACAGAGCCAAAGAAAATGTTACCGTTTTTTCTCACCCACTCAGAGATCTACTTGAACATGGATCAATATATATTGGACTTAATGCTGCTTTCTGTGGCCTAATAGCAAACAGTCTTTTCCGGCGCGTCTTAAATGTGACACAGGCTCGTATATCTGCAGGCTTACCAATGGCAGTGATTCCATTTTTGACAGCGAACGCATCTTACAAAGCTTTTGTAAGTTTACCATTGAATACAGGTAAATTTGATTTCATTATCACCAGTTTGCTTTAGTATATATTTGCACCTTACAGTAATCCTTAAATATTAATATTGAGTAGTTATATGCTATAATGTAGTTAGTGCTTAGATAAGACTGGACTTTATTAGCCTCTGTGAAGTGGCAGTTAATTCATATTAACATAGTCTATTAAACAAGAAAAATGCACATACATAGCAGTTGTAAATATCTCGCAGTGCTTAGAGTGAATTATTTGGAAACTTAATTTAAAAAAAATGCTGACTGCCTTAGTTTAAAAAAAAATTTAGAGAATTCCTTAAAGAGAAAAAAATATTTTTATGGGAATAAGACTATGTAGGAATTCTCTTAAAGCACTAAATATATATACCAGAATTATGAAATATACGGAGACTTTCCTTTTGACAGTTTACTATATATGCTGAATGCTTTGAGTATAACTAATCACGGCAAATTTTTTTATTAATGATTTGAAATAAAAGTATTATTACTACACGTGGTGGTGGGAAGAGAGGCAGTCCATTTAAATTGTCTTCTGTTAAGTGCTGCACCAAATTTGTTTAAACTGGATGAGTATTTTGCTTGAATCCCCATCATCAGTGTGGAATTTTTACAATCCAGGGAAACCTATTATTGCCCAAAGTGAACAAAGACTGAGTGAAAACATAAGTTACTAACTTAGCTTTCTATTTTTAATATACCTTAAACTTATTTGGAAAAGAATAAAAGAAATTTATAAAGTCATGCTGTATAATGTAAAAATATGAGGTATAAATTGTAAAAAAATAAGTAACTCCCATGAGTTAAAAACGAGTTTCTTAAGGACAGAAAAATACTAGCTCAGGTTTGTTAATACAAGTGCAGAAATCTAGAAGCAGTGTAAACCAAGACTATTTTAAGTTCACAACAAATTAGAGAATTTTTCCTAAGATAGTTAATCAGTTATTTCTAGCTATTTTAGGTTATCCATACATTAATTATAGCTTTTAACATGCCCTGTAGAATTACATTTGCTATATTATTGGCTGAAAATTGAATATCTGTGATACATATAAGGGAACCTTGCATTCTTTAAATCATGTTTGCTTGACTATGATGACCATCTCCAGAACTACTTTATCTTCTAGGTGATTTGAATTGTGAAACCTGTACTGTAACACGGGGTGGATTAGTTGGTCTTGTTTTTGGTGGTCTGCACCCTGTTTTCTTGGCTATACCTGTGAATGGTGGCCTAGCAGCCAGGTAGGATTCTTTGTTTTTTCATAATCACTGAAAAACTTTAATAATATATAAAGAATTCTAGAAAATATACAATTAAAACAGCAAACATGTTTTCTATTTTTAAAGGCAATGTTACCTTTTGATTTGAAAGAGTTAAGGCTTGTTTTATTACGTCTCAAAAATTTGAAAACAGTTCTAAAAATTTATACTTTCTCTCTTGGGTGTGTAGTTTAGGTTCTTAACCTTAATTTGTATATTGAATGCCAGCCAGAAAGCTGCAAACAATACTATGCCTAGCATTAAAGCCATATCATATACACCATGTTAAGAAATTGAGCACTTCCACTAAAGGAAAATTCTATCAGAAAATGTCTAGCTATAAGCCTGCAACTCCAAAATAATTGTTATTCTCTAATGAACTCTCGTATCAAGCAATCTGTGCTATATGAACCTCCAGAGGTGAAATGGATAAAGGGACAAAAATAAAGTTCTTAGGACTAATAGTAGCATTGCCTTGTTAAATAGTTTTATCTTAAGACTTCTGCAATTAATGTTGTACATCAGTTTGTCATTTGATACAATTATCTTTTTTAGTGAACTTTTCTCAATGTTTTCTTACAGGTATTCTTCAGCCCTGCTACCAGAGAAAGGAAACATCTTAACCTACTGGATCAGAATTTCTAAACCTGTCTTTAGAAGGATGTTATTTCCCATTTTGCTGCAGACTGGCTTTGCTGCATACCTTGGTTCTAGACAATATAAACTACTTATAAAGGCGCTTCAGTTGCCTGAACCTGGCCTAGAAATTCAGTGATTGATAAGCAAATATGTACACAAAAATAAAACTATAAAAATAACCTATGTCTAATGTATGAATAAACATAGACTTGTAATTCATCACATGAGATATAATCTGGGACCTATAACAAAAGGCTATACAAGACAAAAGGCTAAATACCAGCAAAGGCTGCCCACTTAAATGAGCATAGCTTCTCTAGTTTGCCCAATATTGTCTCTTCCACCTCACTTGTTCTATTCCTTTACATTAGGCAGAGTGTGGTCTTTAACACAGGAAAAAATAACCATTGCGTTCACAATGAATATCTCATAATCCAAACAGGACTGAAAATAGGGAAAATGTTATCGGTACACTACAGCAAATGTTACTTATACCTCATTTTCCCAAATCAGTGTTTCCATAGGTATTATTATTAATCCATAGGCTCTTAGAACATATTCAACAACCTTCCTCACAGAGGGATCAATTCCAGTACAGATGGTTATTCAGGCTCAGCTTGAGCTGTTCTAATGATACATACTTCAAAAGTCATTTATATCCTTGGAAAGCTATATTTTTAGAAGATTGAGGCTAATTCTGTCTTTGAAGTTTTCATCTAGAGAGGCACAGTTCTTTGAAATCAGACTCCATCCTCCTTTTTTTTTTTTAAGCTGTGTAATGCTAAAAGTTTTCAAACAAGCCAGTCATACCAAAAATATGACATCACAGATCATATTCACAAGCATCTTAACTATTCCAAATACAATGACATAACTTAGGTAATCTTACACTACTTAAAATTATATGAAAAGGAAAATGTAGCCTATTGCTTAGAAAAGGCACCTTCATAAGTAAAATAGGCTTTCAATGCCTAAAGAAAGCAGTGTAGCTGAAGGTTAATTCAACCAAAATTAACAAAATACACATTTTCAATTTTTCAGAAAACAAAAATGATTTCTTTAAACAGGCATTTAAAATGTATTCCCTACTAAACTTTTACAAGAATGGATCCCAATTACGAGGCAAAAGAATCTTTGTTTTAATGTGGATATTCTCTGGATTATACAATTACTGGTGATTTTTCATCTTGATTCCTTTCTGAATTTTCTGTTTTCTATAATGAGTATGCTTTACTTTTACAACTAGGAAAAAATATATAATTTAAAAGGAGAAAGAGCTACCTATTTTATAAACCAAAATATTAAAGCTCTCTGACCAAAAATTAGACATTCGATCTGCATTCTGTCATTTTTATTTAAAGCAGTTCTACTTATCATGGTGAAGAAATGAACTAAAAGTAATTCCTTCAAAAATTAAGAATTAGATTCCAAAATTACTAAATTAGACTCCTTAAAAACTATGGTAAAATCAACTTAGATAATTCAAGTTGATATAACTGATATAACTAAATTGATTGGTACAAATTGTTTCCTTACTTATCCTTAAACATTCCCACAGTATTTACTGCCTAGAATAATACCATCTATAAATGAATACAGGTTTACAATGGTTTCAGGATTTTTCTGATATGTCCTTTACACCATGTACTTCTTAAATCACCTTTTCAATTACTAGAAATGCACAACATAAGCAAAAGAGCATGTTATTTTTAATCTGCTGCTATAAATCTAACAAAATTTTTCATGGGGGGGGAGATGAGTGACATGTGAACCGGCCATGATCTGCATTACAATTTAAGAAAAAAAGACATTTGTAACTCAGACCTAAAGAACACTGGCTCAGGAAAACAGCTTTTAATATTTCAGTTTGGTGACAGTAAACAATTTAAACCTGTCTTTTACAATTTACTTTGTATAGTTATTTGGCTTTAAAAAAATAAAGGGGTTCATATTATATTTAAGATATTAATGTAATTTGTAAACCCCCGACTGTAATACACTAAAAGCCAAAGGGGTCTCAGAAATTGACCTCAGTGGGTATATAGGACAAGATTTAGAATTTGGAGGCACATTCTAAAGGAAGTTGGCCCACTAATAAAATTCAAATCTGCATATGTTCAAAACACCATTAGTGACTAGATTTTTAAATTAGATTAACTGAAAATTGAGCAAAATATTTTCAACAAAAGTGGGTCAACAAAATTTTTAAAATGATTAAAGTGTGTTGTAAACTGATTTCTTTTTTAAAGGGGGGGAGCTCTTAAGAAATCTTGAATGTACAAATTGGGGAAAGGTAAACTAGGAATAACTATTCTCAGTAACAAAAGCAATGAAAACAATTAGCAAGTAACTTTCTACTAACCTATATCTAAAACAAATTTCTTCTCTAATATTACATGATTTATGTTCCTAATGATAAAATATTTACTTTCTGAATAATATTTAAAATATCTCATTTAATTTTTCTACACTTCAAAACTGCATGTAGATGACCATTTGCAATCCAGGTCAGAGCTCAGAATTCAGTCTGGTATAATAAAAAGGAGTGACTGGTGGACAGACTATTACCATACTGCAAGTTGAAATACGTGAAAAATACCGTGCTGGACAAATAAAACACTCTTACAAGTTTCCAATTAAAGACCTCCCTTCTTTTTGATTTCTGGCTTAGGCAGTAACTATCTGACTTCTGAAGAAAAAACAGCACAGTAAAATATAAAAAACATTTGGGAGAGTCTCAAAACTTTGTATTGACAGAGTCTGGGAAAAAAACTTGAAAGTATTTTACTACCTAGTTATCAGATTATTTAGCTTAAAACACTAAGTTAGTAAAACCTTAAACTGTACTTTCAAAATGCTAAACTTGGCAATCACATATTTTAAAAGATAATTACTCATTATCAGTGAATTATCCACTCTCTTCTGTCAAAGTGATAGTTATAGCAACCAAATTGTACAGATGCCTAATCTTTGTGGAATTACAACCAGCTGTACTGTTTGTACTGTAGGAGCACCCAACAGTCAAGTATAAGCCACTGGAAATGCTCTCTCCTGCCAGGCATCATAGATACTGAATACACTTAAATTGTAAGAAACTGAGTAGATTTAATAAGTTTTGTATACCACCATACAATAACCGAACTATAGTTATTACGATGAATCACTCTGGAAAGAAAAGAAATAAGAGCTTATCTCCTACCCCCTCCCACTTCTATCATCTGCACACTTCCCAAATGTAAGATAATATGATTCAGTCTAGACCAGGTGAAACAATGCAGTAACATAATCCAACAACAAAAATGAAATAAAACCAGAGTTTTGAGTGTTTTTTCATACTTGTAATAAACTGGGAAAATATTTCAATTAAGTAAAACCACCATATTCCATGAAGAAAGCCATTCCCATTATCCAGAATACTAAAACCCTTACATAACACTGGAGAAATTTTAATTTATATAAAACAGTAGAAACTAGTATACCATTCATTAGAAACCTCAAAATATTCAAAAAAACTGTCAAATACTTAGAGAAAGGACAAGAAGCCAAAACCTCAGAATCCACACATCCTGGTTACCCTGAATTGCATTTAACCAACCACACATTTAATCATAAATCCAACTTTTTCAAAGATACACAAAATCAATGCATCTATTTAAAAATGCTACTCTTTATAGTTAAGAACTTTACATTAACTTTCATATTCTACTCAGCAAGATCTGTCTGTTTCAGATTCTCTCATGTTCCAGGAAATACAAACTCATGATATGCCTTGTGATCACTAATAGCCTGTTTATGTAATTCTACTCTACTAAATATAATTCCATAGAATGTGCTCTTGATTATGTAAAGAATCTAATACTCCTTGATGAAATACTGTAATTCTCCAATGGTTACAGTTTTTTAAAAGGTATGCAAAGAACTATCACTCCCATGAAAGACAAAAAAAAAAGTATAATTTCGTTCCAAAATTAACTTAGTCTCATGGATTTCTATTAAGTCTTTCAAGGATTCCAGAGAATCTTTTCATATCTCCATTTCTGGAAAGTGAAACCAGTATAGAAGTAATTTGGGAACTTGAAAATGGCATTCATTTTTTTCAGCAGATGCCAAATTTTTGACCGACATGGCTCCCACAATTACTTTGTTACCATCAGTCCAGTCAGTTAACAGGTTGTAGGAAAAGATTCGTTTTTGCAGACACTGCTAAGCTGTTTAAAGAGAAGAAAGAGAGATTAATTTAGTGATTATAAAATGCACAAATATTTAAAATATCTTGAAAACTTTCTGTCAGCTTATATCAGAGGTGTGACTGACTACATTTTAACAAATGTGAACATTCATAAGTCTGGTCAAAGGAAGTACAAAAACAGTAAGTCAAAATGATAGAAATAGTAGGTAAATATGATGTGTTCAATTAATGTATGAATTGCTGTCACCATCAGAAGAAAAATATTAAAAAGCTACACTTTTAGTTCTATACCATTTTGCCACAAAGGCAAAATTAGGGGGAAAAAAATTCCCTAAATTGTTTTCATCCATTACAGTAAATAAAGCCAAACCTGAAAATTTCAAAACAATCTAGATTATATTCAAGAAATCTTTGTCCAACTACTATTCACCAGAACACCACTTTCTAAAAATAGTAAGACAACAGTTTCATATTAATCATAACTTTTTTAATTAACAAGTAGTGAATAGGACACTTTAAGATATTGTTTACTACATACGGAAATAAACAGATCTATTGTAAGTTCAGAAACTCAAACATTTACAGTAAAATGTGCTTACACATAAATGTAACCAATGTAAAGCCCCTGTTAGATAGGTCCTAAGTACATGCAATACCATGTAAAAACAAGACCATGAAGCTGATGTAAAAGATGACAAAATCACTGAGTCACCAAAATTAGAAAAAAAAGAAAATGAAATGGAAACTAAGAAAAGACAGTTAAAACATAAGAAACCTAACAAAGCAGCTTTAAAAATAGGCGATGCTAATCTCCACTTTCAAAAAGTTCTTAATCAAGTATCTCCAAAAACTGCCATTTATAAAATGACATTCTAAAATCTACACTTGGAATTTCAAAGCATCCCAATTCAGAAAACTTTGATTCTCTCCAAACCCGAACTTCAAATAATGCAGGAAAAGCATTGCTGTTAGAAAGAAAATATTCCAAGGAATGGTATAATTTTTAGAAAAACGCACTTACTGCTTCCAGAACCTTTTAAGACCCACAGTCAGCATTAACTACAATCATTTTTCCTATTTTCATCCATTATTTTCCAATGTCATGTTAGAGATGAATAAATTCTTTGAGCCCATAACTGAAAGATCAACAAACCTGGTTTTATTATGACACCATATTTTTGTCATTGGTACTGCACAAAATTATATACATAGAAATATATACAAAATGTTCAAGTATTAATTAAATTTCAATTCAAGGCTTCTGTTTCAAAAAGCTACATTTAACATATTCCATAAAGATAGCACAAATTAGTCATTTCAAATAATTTTTCCAACTACTTTTGGTTTATATATATATATATATAATTCAGTAGGCACTAAAAATCCATGCAGCTGCATTGTGAGGGGCTTGCTCCTGCACTTAGGTATAAGCAGGTTCATCACTCCAGGTTGTGAGTTTGGCTACTACCCATTCATGCTCAAGTGCAGATGATTTTACAAAATATGCTGTGATGCACTGGAAACCAAGACCAAGTTAGGTCTCAAATCGTATTATCTAGCAACAAAACATTTACAGTTGTGCAAGAACAAGGATTCCATTTTCATAACCAAATAACAACAAAATAAAACATTTTATGTGTAAGATAACTTACATCTTTGGACTGCTGGAAAATACTTTTTAATTATGAACATTTTAAGATAAAAGACAGCAGAAGCCCTGATATTACCTCTTTTCCTCATTTCTTATACTACCTTTTAAAATAAAGCAGGAAATGTGGCCAGCAGCTGGTCCCGTCTCTTCTGCCCCAACAGCTGTATCCACTTTAGCACAAAGAAAAACAAGGATGCTAAATACGTATATACTTTATCAAACAGTGATGTTTCACAAAGAATTTCTTAATGAGTCTTACTGAAGGACAGCGTAACAACTGGACAACAGATTTTTAAGAGTACTGCAATGGAAGGCTATGTCCAATCTTTGGGATAAGTGTCAATCATAAGTAGCCAGAATCACTCAATTTTTAAAATTATTTTTAAATAGGATGAATACTTCTGAAATATGGAGAAAAAGATTCTTTGTGAAGCCTCACTTTACATGTTTTCATTCATATTTCACAACCTTCAAAATCTAATCATACATAAATTTAACCTAAAATTTTAATACAACAAAAATAAAGGTGTTCAACAATTTATGCATACTCAGTGATAGGATAATCACTGTGCTGGTCCTCTAAGAAACATTTTATTAACCATTCTTATTCCTCCAATTAACTAACACAGGAGTCTGATATGCATGTTAATTTCCAACTTCTCTAACAGTGAGATATTAAAATCTGTTAATCTGAATATTGTATTTCTAGATCTTCTACTGAAAAAAGGCATTCTTGACTATTTAAGAGATTTCTGTCATCTCCAGCAAAATAACTTATCACATTTGTGCATGCCCCAAACACTTATTGTCAACCTCTGAAAAGTTGCTCTAAAATTGGAATTCCAATTTGCACCTTGTACAACTCGGAACTTCCATTCAACTTCACCTGTTTCACTGTCTCCAAACTGTATTTCTATTAGCAGCTTTCAGTGTACAGTTGGAATCGATGTCATCCAAGGCCATGTCCACACTGGGGACAGAAGAGCTAGGTACACGCAAGTCTGAACAAGGGGACACATTAACAGCTATTTCAACCAGAAGGCATCTTAAATACATTACTGACCAGCACAAGTCTGTTTCCAGGGTGGACAGGGCCCAAATTAGATTCCCCTCCCACCTTCCAAAAAAGAAAAAAAAAAAAAATCACACACACACAAATTGAGATGTTGCCCATTAAAGTAGACTAAGCAGCAGAGCATGAGCGTTACGTGAAGAGATGGATCCTTACCAGGTTGTGAGGCGGGAACGACTGTTCTGTAACCCCTACAACGGAGCCTGGCAGGAAGGAAATCACCTAAAAAAGAAACTGTCAGAGAGATTTAATAGTCACATGTTATCATTAGGAGTTGGTTACAGTGTCACATTCATGCTTTTAGCTAAACACTTAAATATTACTTTTTTTCCTCCTCTGAAATGTGTCCAGTGAAGATGTCCCACTAAGGTGTTTTACATGGTGTAAGGGAGTTGAAAGGGGTAAACGCGGATAAAGAGCAGATTACTTGACCCTACATTTTAAGAGAAGACGACGCCTTCCGGGCGCACGCCGAGCAGAACTCCACCGACACCTTATCCTTGTCCACATGAAGACACACTCCACCCGCTGAGTCGTCCTCTTCCAGCAGGTCCTGAGGCTGCTTTCCCACCGGCAAAGCGTAGTCATGGTCACCGGCGGGCGAGTCCCTGAAGAGCGAGGTGGTCAGCCGCAGTCCCACGCCGCTCAGCCGGCTCAGCAAGCGAGCCAGTCCGGTCTCGTTGGCTAAGACGGCCCGTAGGTAGCGACTCTCCTCCTGCAGTGCTTGTACGCGCTTGCCCAGCTCCCGGTTCTCGGCCCGCAGCTCCTGGTTCTCGGCTGCCAGGCCCCGAACTCGACTCTCCAGCCCCATCACGTACTCCTTCTTCTTCAGCCGATTAAGACGGGCAGCCGCCGCCGCCGCCTTCCGAGGACTCTTTGTCGCCGCCTGGTTGGTGTCGTTGCCGCCACTACTGCTGCTGCCTCCTCCTGGGGACTTTCTCCGCCTCTTTTCGCCGCTGCCACTGTCACTGCTGCTGCTGCAGCCTCCGATACCGTTTAATAGCCTCTGCAGCAGGTCAGAAAAGCGCTGCATCTCGGCAGCCGCGGACTCGTCGTCATCATCCCCTCTCCAAAGGCCGCCGCTATCCGAGCCACCGCCAGACGAGGAGAGAGGCCCAGGCGAGCTGAGCCCGGGTTCCAGGTGCCAGTCCGGTTGACGGGGGTCCAGCAGATCCGCCAGTTCCAGGCCGGACAGAAAGTCCATGTCCTCCGTCTCTTCCCCAGGGACGCTAGCAATCGCCTCCTCCTCCATCTCCTCCGGCGAGGGCGCGCGCACGGCCACGCTGCCGCGCCCCCCACTTCCGTCCTCCAATTCGCCCTCGTCGCCGCGTCGCTGCTCACGGCGGGGAGATCTGGCCGCGGCCGCCGCTCCGGTCAAGTCCGGGGGCAGCGAGCAGGTGCCGCCCTGCGCCGGGCTCTCGCTGCGGGTTGGGGAGTCGCTGCCCGAGGCCGCCAGCAGTTTGGTCAGGCTGTGCCTCATGGGGCCCAGCGACGGGCCCACGTAGGCCCCGGCCTCTCAGACCGGGCCTCGCGGGCCCAAGGACCCCAAGGCCCCAGCGCGGGTAGCCGGTGAGCTGGGCCTGAAGGAAATGAAGGGGAAGGTCCCAGTCGCCTCCTGTCCCACTACGCTGGTCGACCCCCCGCACACAGGCGGGGGGAGGGAAGGGAGAACGAGGCGGCGAGACCCGACGATGACTCGACCGCGACACCCAGACAACGGCTTGGCCGGAAGTCGGTCGATCTCGCCCCAGCCCCTCCCACGGCATTTCGCGCTCCACCAGGCTCTAACATCGCGAGAGTTCAGAGAGGTCTCGAGTGGGAGCAATTCCAGTTCTCCAGTGATGTCATAATAACAGCGGCAAAAATAACAACGAAATCTCGAGTGTATGGAAAAAGTGGCCTACCTTCTCTGCCCTCACTTCTCAGCTCTGCATTCTAACTTCCAGTGAAACCACCCTCGCTCTGAAAAGATCTCTTAGATAATAAATTTATGAATAATCTTAAAGTTATCCTGGATTTCGCTTGAATTTAAGACTGGTGATCTACTCGCTCTTGAAATTGCTCCTTTCCCCGTTCTGTTATAATGCAAGATCATTTCACGCCAACACTTATAGAGTATTGGGGGAAAAAAGAGGTAAATAAGTAAGTCATTCAGATATAATTTAATTTTCCCAAGCTTTTCTTATAAAAGCTCCCAAATATACAAACTATGTGAAAGAATAGTACGGTATCCACTCTAATTTAACAATAGTACTCAATACTGGGACTCAACAATTCAGCAATATTTGCCATTTGCTTTATCTGCATATAAATGTAAAACAATTACTAATTTTACTGAATCATCCCAAAGTTGCAGACAAGACACCACCCCAACACCAGTATGCAGCTCTAAAAATAAGGACAGTCTCTTGCATAATCATAATACTATTATCAGGTCTTGAGAAAATTAACAATCCTTTGCTAATGTTATCACAGAGGCCTTATTCAAATTTCCTCAGCTTTCCTCAGAATAATCTTTTATAAGGATATTTTATTTTGAGCCAGGCTTCAATCAAGGGTCACTTACTGCATTTGGTTATGTTTCTGTGATTCCCCCTTCCATCCTCCCCCCACCTCCCTGGCCTTTTCTCAAACTAAATTAGTCCCTTCCATTTCTAGTTTTTCTTAATACTGGCTTTTTGAACAGACATGGTCAGTTGTTTTGGAAAATGCACCACATTCTAGATTTGTCTGTTTCCTCATCATGTCGTTTATCTTTGTTCCTCTAATCCCACAAGGTATTTGAGATTTGAAGCAGTTCACGGATTCATTAGAAATAAAACTATTTAAACTTTTAAAAAGCAAGGCCAATGAAAATAGATGAAATAGGAAAATAAGGAGTTCCAAAAGTAGGAAAGGTTCGTATTGGAATGATAACCTTACACAGTTATTCAAATTGAACTAACAATAGACTAAGTTTACTGGCAGCCCAAACCTGGGAAGGGAGGGAGGAAAATACAAACTTTCCTTTGTTTGCTCATGAGTACAGTATGCAGTATATGAATTCTTTAACCATTTTGCAGTTCTTAGGTCTTAAAGATACTTCTCAGTAAAATACTGAATAAAGTAGCAGATAGCCTTAACAATAGCTACTTTTATATGGCTGTTTCTTACAAAGATAGAAAGCAAGTTCAGAGAAAGCTGGACACTGATAGGTCCCAAATATCAGAACAGTACCTGCCTCAGCTTAGGCTTCAATAAATATTTGTTGAACGGATGAATGAAGGAGGTCTCCAGTTTTGGCTGAAGGCATAATAACACTAAAGGTCAACTAATGAAAACAATTCTGCAAGAAGCAAAATAAGTAAGGCCTATGGTATCTAGAAGAATAAATAAATGGACTCTATGTCCTTTTAACCTTCTCCCTAGGAAAGGTTTTGCTAAAGTAGAACACCCAACAGTTGAAGATGATATATACTCTGGCCTGCATTGAGTTATAGGTGTTTTGTGTGGCTGGTAATCCCATCCAACTGCATTTTCTCCTCAGGCAAAATTCAAATCATTTGATTCGATTTTTACATTTGATTGATTTATTACATTTCTCCCCAAATTACAAGATTTTGGTTTAAATGTACATGGCTTAACAGCATCTCCAGTTGGACTAAGAGAAAAGTAGACCGAAAAAGAAGGAAGTTTTTGCAATGTGGCCTCAGAAGACAAAAAAGCAAGTAAAGCAAGAGTAAACCTCCCAGAAAATAGCTCCCCATCTCCTTCACCATTCTATCTTTTTCTTCTTCTCACTCTCCTTCTCTATAGATGTGTTGTTTTCTAGTTATAATGATCATTGCAAAAAATTCAGAAATGTATAAAAATGTAGACAGATAGTACCCCCCATATGCTTATTTTTGATGACTGTCTAGAATTTCATTTCATGAATTTTGCAACTTTTATTCAATCAGTTCCTCATTAATAACACATAGGTTGTGTTGACATTTTCACTATTATAAACCACCAGATATTGTGCAAACATTTTGGTTCATTTATCCTATAACTTCCTCAGGATGAATTCTTTGAAGTAGAATTTCTAGGTATAATTTTTATACATAGACCCTTATTACCTGTGGAAAGGTATCTCTCACCAATGGTGTATAACAGTATTTAGTTCCTAAACACTCGATGACAGAAGACTTGTTCTTCTTAAAATGTGCCAGTTCAAAAATAAAAAGTGCTAGTTTTTTGTGTGAATTTGAATTTCTTTGATTATTAGAAGGCTGAATGTTTTTCACATGACCAATGGATTTCGAATGTAAACAGCCTTTTCACCACTTTAGCCCATTTTTTTCTTGAGGTGAAAGAAATCATTTGCCTTTTTCCTTCTTGATTTATATGAACTCTTTGCATTATAGGGAAAACATACCTTTATCTCATAAATATTCCAATTTTTTCCAGTTGGTCATTTATTGGAGGAGGGAAGAGGTGAAATCGCTTGTTTTGCTATAATTTTTAAATAGTCGATCTATTAAAATTTTCTTCATGTTTTCTGGCTGTGACTTTAAGCCTAAAAAGGCTTTATTAGCCTAAATAACACTAAATTTATTTATGTGTGTTAGAACTTTCTAAATTACTTCCATTTATATTTTACTCAGTTTTTTTTTTAACAACATTAGTGACAATTTATTTCATTTAGATCCAAATGGAATTTATTCTGGTATAAAATGTAACATAGGAATATAATTTTTCAAAAAGTGATCTGCCCCACTTATTTCCCAACATGTATGCCATATATCAAATTCTTACATGTAGTTGGATCTATTTCTGGTCTTTTTCTTCTATTTATCAGTCTCACCATTCTGGAAGCAAAATCACTCTATTTTTATTGCGGTTTTATAATTTTTATAATATTTTTAATATCTCATAGGACAATTCTTTTTCTAGTCTGACTTTCTCAGAATTTTCTATCTATAGATGAATATGTATTCTTCCAGATAATTTCATAAAATTTTCCAAGTTCAAAAAAGAGCTGGAATTTTCATGGTAATTGCATTAAACATATTGATTTAATTTTTTCCCAGTTATTTTATTCTTTTTAGTTTTTGCTACCAGACTAGATTATTTCCTCTTTTATGTTTTCTAAATGGTTATTGTTGCTGCATAGGAAAGCTATCGATCTTTTTTTCTTAAATTTTTTACTGACTACCCCACTGAACTTACTTAATAGTTTTTATTTTCAGTTTATTCAAATTTTCCTGGTAGACAATTATATCACCTTATTATATATAATGACAATTTTGCATCCTTCTTTGCAATATGATAATGAAATAGCACATTCACATTGATGTTTAATAATACTCTTGATAGCCAACTTCTTTGTCTTATTCCTTACTTCTAATGTCTACTTATTGATTTGAGGTGGATGTTTATACTAGGTTAAGCTCAATTACAGGAAACAGATACCAGTCTGGCTATTTTAAGCAGAAAAAGATGTAACACAGAGAATGCGTGCTTACAGAGTCATTGGAAGGACAGGAGAACTGAGCATTAGTCTGGGTGATCAAGAATGCCTCTCAATACAATGTAGCCAAATAGGCCTGATAAGGAACTGCTATCTCTGATCCAATTGGGAAAGTGGTAAATAGAAAGCTGGAATGTTGGCTTCAAGAGTATTGCTGCTGTCAGAACTCTCAACCCCATGTATTAATTATCTACTGCTGCCTAACGAGTTACCCATAACCTAAAAACAGTAAGTATTTGCTTATATATGGTTTAAAACACAATAAACATTTATTATTTCTCACAGTTTCTGTGGTGAGAATTTTGTAAGTACCTTGGCTAAGCATTCTGGCTCTGGAATTCTCATGGAATTTAGTCAGATGTTGGCTGGGGCTGAGGTCGTCAGAAGGTTTAACTCAGGCTAGAGGGTCCACTTCCAAGGTGGCTGACATGTTGGTCCTGGGAAAAGCCTCAGTTCTCCCTCCATGTGGGCCTCTCCACAGGTTATGTGAGTGTCTACACTACGTGGTGGCTGGCTTCCCCGAGAGTGAATGATCCAAGAGACCAAGGAAGCAGCAGCAGTGTATTTTATGATCTAGCCTCAGAAGTCACATACGATCACTTCTGTAGTAGTCTATTGGTCATGGTCACATGAGTCAGACTTTATTCACTGTAGAAGGAGACTACACAAGAATGTGAATACTAGGAGACAAGAATCATTCGGTGCTATCTTGGGGGCTAACTACTATATCCTATAAAACTCATGAATAAACACTGGGATGCTGTTGCGGAAAAACCCAACGTCTCCCAAAAGCGGTTGGTGGCAGCAACAGCCAACAGCAAAGGAAAAGGGCCTCATTTGCATCTTCCAAATATAACTACAGCGGAGTCTGAAAATATAGATTATCTTGTGTTTCTTTGTTTTAGCTTTTCCATTTCTGCAATACAGGAAAGCACATTAAAAGAGGTATTAAAATAGATGATGAGCACCAATCTATTAAATTCTCCACAAAGATCATGACTTTATGGTACTGCAGCACCAATACACACATTTACTGAATTTTCTATAGCAGAGAATTTGCTGGTAGAGAATTAACTGAATCAAGGTTGGTGCTTTGCTGAGTGGACACAGCAGAAGGATAAGAGTGCTACAGAGAACTGAGTACTCATTTTAATATGATTTGCCTGTTCACTCATAAAGTATAACCAATAAAGGGTGAGAAGTGAGATCATGGAAGGATCTTATGACTAGATGAAAACTGAAGATTCAAGAGATTGACAGTGTCTCAGATATTGTAGCATTATGTTTACCAGGGCTACATAATTTGCAGGGATTATGCTCAATTCCCAGTGTGCTGATTGTATTTCCATTCCCTTATCCTTCACTAAAGAAAGTATTTCTGAGTGCAAATAAATGAGAGCTATACTAGTATGAACTTCTCTGGAATCTGATTTATTTTATTTTTAAATAACCAACATTTGTAACCAACTAAAATAGTAACAACTCCCTGGTATGCCTCCCAACCAGTCAAGAGCCACATTTGCTGCCACTGAAGTTGAGAATTGCTGCTTTGGTCAGGGAAGGGACAGCAGGTGCAGAAGAAGTTTGGGTGTTAGAAATTTAGCAGGGTAGGAGCAGGGCCTTTCATATTCCATAGGAAGGAGTCCCCTTCTCAAGTGGAAGTTGTCTCATTTCTCACACCAAACACCCCAGAACCAGAATTTGGCTGAGCTGCTCTTGTTTCTTGATGCTTCTTCAAGGCTAATTCCAAAGCATTTCTCTTCCTCCCTCCTTCAGAAAAAGCAACCATTGCTTAATTTTAATTTTTTAAAAATTGAAAATTTGCATTTACACAAGAAGTAAAGAGTATACTGAATTCCTACAC
This sequence comes from Pteropus medius, assembly GCF_902729225.1. Lineage (NCBI taxonomy): Eukaryota > Metazoa > Chordata > Mammalia > Chiroptera > Pteropodidae > Pteropus > Pteropus medius. The sequence continues at coordinate 13,180,472 of NW_024352784.1, forward strand.
ACTCCTCATTCAGATTTGAAAATTATCAAAACTGCCACATTTGCTTCATCCCCCTGACTTTTCTTACTGAAGAATTTTAGAGTAAAAATCCTAGACATCATGTCATTTTATCCTTTCACCTGTCAGTATTCAATTTTAACTGTAAGGTCACTTTTTTTCTATAAACACAATGTCATGATTGTGACTAGCAAAGTTATTATGGATTTCTTGGTATCATTCAATTATCTCAAAAATTTCTGTCTACAGATGGCTTGGTTGAATCGGTATCCAAAACAATTCTATACATTCCACTTGGTTGTTATATCTCTTAAATCTCTTTTAATCTAGGATCTCCCTCCACCCTTTTTCTCCAATGCCATTTGATTTTCTGAAGAAACCAGGTCAGTTGTCCTGTGGAATGTCCCATTTTCTCAATTTATCTGTTTGCTTTCTTGTGGTGCCATTTTACCTTTTCCACTAGCTTTATATTTCCTATAAGTGGAAGTTAGTTCTTAGGGCTTAGTTAGTTTAAGGTTCAACATTTTTGTCCAGAATACTTAAGAGGGGCTGTTCTCTATGTTGCATCACATCAGGAGGCACATAATGTCTAGCTTTACTGTCTTTGTTGACGCTAAAATTGATTAATGTTTTCAAATTGTGAGAGTCTAATTCCTCCATTGTAAAATTCTCCATTACCCTTTTTCCTAATAATTTCACCTAATGATGGTCAGTGCCTAAATTAGTTATTTCACTAGGAGTTACAAAATGATGATTTTTAAATTTCTTATTCCTTTATCTGAAATTCTTCTGTGAAAAACAACTTTATCTCATGACATATAGGCCATTTTGTTACCTTGAAATACAGGAAACTGGGAGAGTAGGATAAATGCTCAATTATTTCCTTTTAATTGCCACTTTTTAGAGTAAGGAGTTAATGACTGATGAGTTTTCTGTTTGTTGTTTCGTTACTGTTATTGTTTTGTTTTCTCTCTTTTTGGTATATCATAATGAACTCATAATTTTCCAATATTCAGTGTGTTTCACTCAGTTGCAGTTATTATTCAAATTCTTCATCTGTGGCCATTGGGAGCCTCTCCAATATGGTTCTTAGGTCTTTCTGACAGAACGCCATTAGTCTTTGATAATTTGCTTTCTGACACAACCAACTGCCTCAGGTTCATCTTGTATATTTACTACTCCAGATCTGGAATCAGCCATTCCTCCAAAAAGCCCTTCTTCATTTTAGTAGAAAATAGTTTTTGGAGTCCACAAACTGGGCCCTAGGGATGCCCACTGCTACAGGATTGTCATTGTGTTTAGACATTTCGGTTGACAGAACTAGAAAATATGTTGCTGTTGTTGTTTTTTAAAAAAATCTGTTACAGATTTAGACTATTTTCAATTCAAATTTAAAATTAAATGATTTTTACATTACTTTTTAATATCTTAATTGTACACTGAAAACTGTGTCTCTAGCAACATTAATATAATCATTTTTTTTGCTTTAGCCTCACTCTCTCATATATATATGATGTAGTTTAAAAATAGTTTTAAAGTGTAATATAATACTTTTAAAAATAATACCAATATCACAACTAAGCATAAAACTAATCAATGAACATCTGATAAGGGATTAATATCCAAAATTTATAAAGAACTCATACAACTCAACAACGAAAAAAATCTAAAAAATTGGCGGAGGACCTGAACAGACTCTTCTCCCAGGAAGACATACAAAAAGCCAAAAGATATATGAAAAGCTGCTCAAGATCACTAATCATCAGAGAAATGCAAATCAAAACCACAATGAGATATCACATCATACCTGTCAGAATGGCTATCAATAAATCAACAAACAAGTGTTGGGGAGGATGTGGAGAAAAGGGAACCCTTGTGCACTGTTGGTGGGACTGCAAATTGGTATAGCCACTATGTAAAACAGTTTGGAGGTTCCTCAAAAAATTAAAAATAGAACTACCTTTTGACCCAGCAATTGCACTTCTGGGTATTTAGACAAAGCAAACCAAAACTCTAATTCAAAGATCTGTGCATGCCTATGTTTACTGCAGAGCTATTCACAATAACTGAGATATGGAAGCAACCTAAGTGCCCATCAATAGACGACTGGATAGAAAAGTTATGGTACATTTGTACAATGGAATATTACTCAGCCATAAAAAATGAAATCTTACCATTTGCAACTACATGGATAGACTTAGAGGATATTAAGCTGAGTGAAATAAGTCAGAAAGAGAAAGATAAATACTGTATGATTTCACTTATATGCAGACTCTAAGGAACAAAAGGAACAAACTAAATGAAAACAGACTCAGATACAGAGAACAAAATGGTAATTGCCAGAGGAGAGAGGGTTTGGGGGCTGGGTGAAAAAGGTGAAGGGATGAAGAAGTATGAATTAATGGTTATAAAACAGTCACGGGGACATAGAGTACAGCATAGGGAATATAGTCAATATTATTGTCAGGGCTATGTATAGAGATAGATGGGTGCTAGAGTAATTGGGGGATCACTTCACAAATTACATACATGTATAATCATTGTACTATATACCCGAAACTAATATAAAAAAAAAATCAATGAAATTTACTAAGATTTCTTGGTGGCTCTATTTCTCTTTGGAATATTTTCTATTAAGGATATTCATTAAAAATTCTGTTTTCTAGAGTCATTTGGATAATTCTTTTTTCTATTTGATTATAGCAATGTGAAATTCCTACCATGTCCTGGTCATGTCTCTCACTGAAAATTTTAGCTCTCTGGTTTCCTCTTCATCCAGTAAGACTTTAAGATCACCCAGGAAGTGACAGGATTTGCATCCAGGCAGTCTGATACCATTGCATGCCTTCACTCACTGCACTAATACTTTTTGACTAGTTTGCTGATCACAGATCTGGGTTTCCAAAGGGCTTAATGAATGGATTTGGGTAGAGATGGGGCTGGGGAGAGGATTGAGTCAGATTATGAAGGCTCAGACTTCTGACAGGAATGGAATACATGTGGATATGAGCATAATGGGATTAATCTGTCCACAGAGTCTCTTATTAGAATCTACTGTGACTGCTTTTTCAGTAGCCCTGGATGACATGGCTATTGGGAAAGGCAGTCTTTTTACCAGGGAAAGGAGATACTGTGAAGTCTTCGAAGCTACTGTACTCTCATGTTTTCCTCATCTCTTCTCTTGGATAGTCCCTACACATTGTACAGGGTTTTGCTTAAATGCCATTTCTAGGAAAAGCTTTCCCTAACCTCTGCTATATTAGATTGGGAAACCCTGCTGTGCACTCTCATGTCATTCCATCATTGAGTATTTTTCTCGCTCACTAGGATGGTTGCAGATTCAGCAAGGGTAAGGGCTCCGTCTTGCTCATGTTGTGTCCCAGCACTCAGTACAGTGCCTGGCCAATAATAGGCTCTCAATAAATATTTGTTAAATTGATGAGCCATATAAATCAATGAGTTATTAATTAAAACTGGAAGATCAGAATGGCTCTGCCTGCCCTACCTCCACCATCTTTTGCTTGTTAGGACAAAACCAGAAATCAATGCCCAAACCTTAAAAAGTCGAATATATGAGAATATAGGCTAAAATCTAAAATTTAGATCTCATGCAGATGTGAATATCCACAAGAAAAGTTAATTCATTTAAATCTTTAAATTTAGGAGAGAAATAGTAATCATTAGGAGACACTCCTTAGGGTAGAAAAAGTACTGTCATTAGCCGTATGTTGTTGAACATTTGTGAAAACAACAGCTTCCAGCTGAATGGCCTGACCCAGATCTGTCAGGCCGTATTTGGCTCTATATAAAATATGTCTTGTCTGCTAAGTTCTTGGAGAAAGAAAGATTTGTAGGTTTTTTGAGGCATTTATACAGAAATAGAGCTTATTAGGAAGTTCAGCAATTAAGTGGAAGATTCTTTTATTTTTGTTTTTAATTTTATTCTTTTAAAATAAGGTAATATGTTCACGTGGTCAATCAAAGGATATAAAAAGGTATATACTAAGAAGTTTCCTTTCCACTCCTATCTCTAACCACTCTAGTCCCTATACCCCTCTACACAACTAATAACCACTTTTATTTGTATTTATTTTTCCCAATATGTGTTTATGTAGATGGGAGTAAATATGTTTGTATTCTTATTTCCCTCTTCACCTCTCTCCCTTATACAAAAGATAATATACTACAGGTATTATTCTGCACCTTTTTTCCCTCTACATATAATGTATCCTGGAGATACTTCTATATTTCTACATAGCTTTTCTTCCTCCCTCCCTCCCTCCTTCTTCCTTCTTTCCTTCTTCCTTCCTTCCTTTCTTTTTCTTTCTTTCTTCCTTTTTTTTTTTTTCTTTTCTTTCTTCTTTCTTTTTTTCTTTCTTTTTTCTTTCTTTTTTTTTTTTTCTTTCTTTTCTTTCTTTACACCTTTTCTCTTTCTTTTTTTTCTTCTTTCTTTTCCTTTCCTTTCCTTTTCCTTTTCTTTTCCTTCCTTCCTTCTTCCTTCCTTCCTTCCTTTTCCTTCCTTCTTCCTTCCAATCCTTCCTTCCTTCCCTTCCCTTCCCTTCCCTCCTAATTTCTTTCTTCCCTCTCCCTCTGTCCCTCTTTCTTTCTCTTCCTTTCATTTTCTTTTTCTTCTATTTTCTTTCCTTTTTATTTGCAGTATATTCCAATGTATGAAGGGCCCGCAATTTAATCAGTTCTTATTGATGATTTGTAGCCTATTTCCAATTTTTTGCTATTATAAACGCTGTAATAAATAAACATGAAAGGGAAGATTATTTTAGACTAGAACAAATAAAAGTGCATTAAACCATTAAATAGGGACAATCTGGAAAAATAACTTAAGACAAGTCCCTTTGTGGAACTGGGGAGTGAGGGCATTGGGGAAGAGGGCACTGTAGTCATTTGAAGATGTAAAGAATGACCAGGGAGATCTGTTCAAGGGGAAAGTTTCTCTTAGACTTTTTTTCAAGCAAGATAAATAGAAAGTTTGGGGAGAACAACATCAAGTAGGGAGATGCATTTGTACAGTCCTAGGCTCTTAAATTTAATAAGATGTTTTTAGTGTTTGGAAAATAATATCCAGTTTGTCCTTAGGCAGATGAGCAAATGATTAGAAAAGCCCATTCTTGGCCACCTCCTAAAATTCCAACAACTTTTTTAAGAGGGAAAAAAAAAAAAAGACTGTGCCTGATAAGGCCCTGTCAATCTAAGAGGATATGGTACAGCAGACACTGTTAGTGGCCCGCCCAACATCCATCTCCCTTTATCCTTGCTGGCAGAGGTCTGCCTTCATCTGGTAGCCTCTTCTACTCTATGGCATAGTTTGGCCTCATTCCCATCTAGGAGCGGATCCTGACTAGTCAAGTTATTCACGGTGTCAACATTCTTCACAAAGATGCATGGTTGAGGTGTTTGCCTATGGCCCAATTTTGGCAAATGACAGTAGAAGACAAGTCATCTGGAGAGGCAGGGTCAGCTTTTGGAAGAGCAGTTAGGGTCAAGGTACTTTTTCCTTTATTCACATGCCAATAGATAGCATCTCAAATGTCTGCCCAGTTCTCTTGTTCTTGCAAGAGAATCATTTCTGCCGGACCCAGCCACAGCCACTCCATAGGTATCTGAGTCAATAAGGGTTTGATAGGACAGCAAGCACCTGGACAGTTAGTTACTCCTTCAAATAGCGTTCTTTAAATAATTGCTTAGTTTTAATATAGTGAAGATTGGGAGAAATAGATTTTCTATTCACACTTTGTTTACTAGAAACAAATTAAATATAATTTCCACTAATTGAAGCAGAGTCAGTAGTGAAAACATGAGGCAGTCAATTCATTTTTCCTGTAGCTCTCCTTCTTTTTCTAGCTCTCTTCCATGATTTTCTTTTTTGGACCAGGCAACTTCCTAAGAGGTACACTGAAGGGCTTACAATATATGTAACACAAAAGATCACACTTATCAGCTACACAGTGCTACTCATACTTTATTTCGCTTTAGAATCTCTGTTCTGCTGACTTTCATTTCATGTTTGTGGAATATTGCAGAGAAATTCATTAGGGATATAGACCTGCTTTAGAAAGACGTTTTGTTGTTTTGTTTTTAAAATTTCCCCTCAAGGGCAGTAGTTTGGCAGCAGTCCATTTACATTTTGTCAATTTGTTCCAGTGATAAGCATCGTTTCATAGGTCACCATACCACAATAACTAAAATAGTTGCTCAGCCCCCTAATCTGGCTCTGGGTCACAGATTAAACATAATTTAAGCACTGAGAATGTGGAATACTAAGTGCCATGGAGCACTGAAAAAAAAAAAAAGCCTTCTTGTGGCTAGCTAGAACGTAGTTTGTATAGTGGGAAAAAGCATGGGTTTTAGAGCCAGAAAGCAGGGCCAGCTACAAAATTTGCAGTACCCAGCACAAAATGAAAATGTAGATCCCCTTCTCATACAATTATTAAGAACCTCAAGGCAGTGACAGTGGCACACTAAAGCAAGTACAGTGTCCCTAGGCAGGTGGCACACCCATGAATCCAATCCTACCGGTGTGGCTTAGGTTCAAATCTCCCTCCTGCCACCCCAAAGCTCCCTGGTTTGGGGCAAGTCACCCTCTCTGAATCTCACATTTTTCATCTGTATGATAACCAAACCTCCCTGAAAAGCACCTGACACATGATAGTTTCACATTCCTCTTACTTTTTTATTCTGTTGTGAATTCTTCAGTTTTCGTCACATCCTCATTACCTACTTTTAATATTCAAAAGAGTATTACGAAATGGCTCATGTGTCATTTGTGACCTACAAAGTGGCAATTTTATATGGCTCATCCTAATAAAAATTCCTTAGCATGACTTTGAACAGCATCGTCCTTAGACACAGGCAACTGAGATCCTTCCTTTGAGCCTTTATAGGGGACACGGGCCCCTGCCCCCATACCTTACTCCCATCCCCTTGTTCTTCCAGACGTATCCTTCCTTATCTAACAAGGAGTTCCCGCAGCCAAGTCCTCTACTAGACCACACTCTGTATCAGTACTGAGGATTCCCTGCCCAAATGACCTTCTCAGCCCGCTTCCAGGACCCGCTTTATCTGTGCTCGGGAACCCCCTCCCACTCTTGGAAGGCTGTGCACAGAACTTGGGCAGGAGACACCATCACCGGAGGTGTGTTTGGGCTGAGTGGGTGGAGCATAGACAGGCAGGTGGAGGGATGGGGACCCGGGAGGAAAGGACGCTGGTAGAGCACACCAGACGCCGAGCAGGGCCGCCTCAATCTGGGTGGGAAGAGGCTCTTATTCTGTTTTGTGGCGCCTATTTGTACGATTGCCCCTCTCCTCCACGATCTCCCTCCATCCCCCAACATAAGGGGCCAGTTCGGCTTTGAAACTCACATATTATGTTCACAACCTACTCTTTCGGTTTTATCTGTAGACATACTTCTCTGCACCTCACCTCAACTACTTATGATTGCTCCAAATATTCTGGACATTTTTGAAAACCTCCATGACGTTCTTCATGATGCTGTCTCCCTTTTCTCCACCTAATGAAACTCTGCTAGTTATTTCAGAACCAGCTTATGTATCAACTCCTGTATTAGCCCTTTCTGGCAATCCTCTCTACCATCCCATCCCTTACTCCCAAGCAGAGTTAGATATGTGTGTGTGTGTGTGTGTGTGTGTGTGTGTGTGTGTGTGTGGTGTGTGTGTTCTAACCAATGATCTCATAACACTCTTTGTGAAAACACACTACAGTGTATGTAATTGCTTTTTGTCCTTAGACTAGATACGTGGGAGCTCTTCAAGGGCAGAAAACATGCTTCTTCATGCTTATTCTCAGTGCCTACCCCCAGACCGTGACACTCAATAGACAGTCAACACATCTTTCAGTGTGACAGTGTCATCAAAATCCCAGTGCCCCCAGTGACCTGATGGCTTTGGTCAAATTACTGAATCTCAGTTTCCTCTTCTTTGAAATAGAAATGAATATAATCACCTTCTTGAATGGTCCTAAGGATTAAATAAAACAATCCATCCCAAGTGCTTCAGAGCAATTATAAACAGTATGGGCTCAATAGAGGGTAACCATGAGTAAATTAGCTCCTAGATTCTGATTCTTGGTAACATATAAGAGGAAGTAAATAGTCCTTCCAAGCTAATGATGTGGTTTCTTGAAATTTGTATTTACTACCACAATCTTAACAGAACTGTGAGAAAATGGGTTTTAAAAATTGCCTGAGGTAAGGTAAGCAACACTTGAAATTTGTTTATTAAAAAAGGTACCAAGTAATATTTTTAAATAAATCCAGATCATTAGGTAATTGCTGGCATTCTTGATACCAAATGGATGAGAAAAATATTTCAATCTATTTTTGAGAGGTATTCATCATGTTTATATATCAACTTAATAAAGAGAAATAAAGAAGCATAAAGTGTATTTTTATAACTACCTCTTTAAGAGCTTTATATAAGTATATAATAACTATTATGTTTTCATAACCAAATATTTAGGTATTTCTACAAAAATGCTGTAAGCCTACATATATATTCTTTTGATGTTTTAAAAAAGGAAAAAGTTAACTGCAAACAATATGCTAATAGAAACCATACAATCACTATGCATTGCTATTTGTATCATATCCAGTTTTCTATGACTTGTTACCCAAATTGGGGCCTTTCGTCTATTAGCATATTGTATAATATTAAATAAAGCTGCTGATATTTTCATTCTTGCACCTCTAAATCCTGTTTTTATTAAGGAGAAAAACCGAGAAAACGGAATGTGATCTAAGCTTGCAGGAAAAATAAAAACTGGTCGATTACACTTATTTGAATCTTATTGCTCATGCATAATGACTATAATAAAGTTTGCTTAATGATGTCAATCTTTGTTTTCTAGACTAGTGCAAATAAAATAAAGTAAAAAGGATACTGCTATAAAGCAGGTGAAGTAAGCAATTGTTGAGCCTGTTGCAAAATCACACAATTTTTTCTGCCAGTTATCCATGCTATTATTATGCTGTTAACTGTTATAGCTTACAATCTCACCAATGGGAGACTACACGCCTACTTATCTACAAGGGCTAATTATGCTGTTATTTTTTCACAATAGCACAACTCATTGCACGTTTAAGATTCACTTAAATCAATAGGAGCTGTTCATTTAAAATCCTAGGATATATGAAGATATTTGAGGTTGAGAATAAATAATAGGAGATGTAGAGATATTGATAGCAAACTTAGGAAGACTGCAAAAGCAGAGAGAGAAATCTGGTAAATCTTGTATATTCTAGGTGGTAGGACTAAAAATTAGTGTTAGCTTTACAAGGTTAACAACGACAACATCATAGTAGAGTAACCTTTTTTTTTTAGTTGCCTTTTGTGCTTAAAAGTATAATAAATGAAATACCATCTTTCCTCTTGCCATAATGCTAGGGATACAAATATTTGAATTCTAAATTGGAGGCCAGAGGAAGCAGATATGTTTTTACGGAAAGAGATGACGGAGTTTGGCGTTGAGTTCTCTCTCCTTGCTTAAAAGATCCAGGCTGTGCTTTTTGAAAGCTTCGGACTGCAGCCTGAGTTCATCGTAGGCCTTCTGGATTCCATCTACCCGGCGCTGAAGTTCCCGGACTCTCAAGTTACTGTCCACAGCCACTGCCTCCTGCTCAAACCTCTCTAGTGCTTGCCTCCTGGCCACATCTGCTGTCTCTAACTTCTCCTCAAGCTGGCGGATCTCTGCTTGCTTGTTCTGAAGCACCTGGCCCCTCTCCATGGACAGCTGCAGCAGCTCCTCTTTCTCATGGGTAACAGTCTTCAGCCTGGCCTGCAGCTCCTGGCTCAGGCTGCTGTGGGCCTGCTCAGCCTTCGCCATCTGCTCCATGGCCTGCTGGTGCTGCTGCTTGAGGCTCTGAAGCTGGCTGCGCAGCTGCTCTGTCTCCTTGGTGTGGGTGTAGGCCTGCTGGCTCTGCAGCTCCAGCAGCTCCTTCTCTCGGGCCTGTGCCTGGCAGGCATCCTGGGCATACCTCTGTTTCAGAGTCTCCAACTCCTTGGCCAGGGCCTCGCTCTGGGTGGTGAGCTGCAGTACTTTGGCCTCCTGGTCCTTCACAGCCTGGCTGAAGAGACTGTGGTTCTCCAGCCTCAGCTTTTCATTCTCCCTTCTCAACTCGATGTTCTGACTCTTGTGTTCATCCTTGAAGCGTATCATCAACTCGTGGTTGGCTGCAAGGGTCATAAAGCGTTCCTCTAACTTCTGGGCATGCACACTCTTGGCCTTCAGCTTCTCGGCCTCTAGCATCCTCTTTTCCTCCAGTTCTGCATTGAGCAGCTCCAGGACCTGGCAGCGCTCCAGGGCCTCATCTGACCTCCGCTTCAGAATGCAGATGAGATGGGACTGCTCTTGGATGCGAGAGCGAAGCATCGCCTTCTCACTCTTCTCCTCCTCAGATAGTCCCCTGAGGTTTGCCAAGGCTTCCCTTAGACCGTCCAGTTCCTTAAACTCCATCTCCTCTTCCTGGTTTTCCAGTTTTTTGTTTTGTGCCTCTGAGAGCTCTTCAGAGGGTGGGGTGTCCATCCTGAGAGCCTGCTCTTCCTGAGGCATAGGTGCTCTCCACTACGGGCTGACTACACAGTCTTTCCCCTTTAGATTTCAAAAGCCAGTGTTGCTAGGGACTCCTGGCAGCTGATTTTTCCAGTAAGGAGCCCTGTGATTGGTAGAAAGGTCTTCAGAATGCTGTGAAGTAACAATAGGAGGAGTCCAATCCAATTTGGTCAGGTTATGCTTGCCTGTCTAACCAATCACCGCTCCATAGACAGTGTCTGGTCTATACTGCATTGAAAAGAGACGCCAACCCCGTCGATTTCCAGCTGGCATCAGGGGAAGAAACCTGACTCCCCCTAATTTTTGGTAGGATAAACAAATCAAGCAGTGACATATTCCTCCTCCCTCTCTCCACTTCAGTTGTCGTTAGAATAAACTACTGTCTTTGGAAACACGGTTGGTTGGCCCTTAAAATTTTGCAGTTTGTAAATGCAAAGTAGCAATGAGAGCCAGGTCCCTAAATGGCCGTGAGTTTGCACCTGTAGTGTTTGGCACAGCTCAGCAAAAGAGCAAACCCCAGTGAAGTTTCTTTTTTTCTTCTTTAGGATTGTCACCAGCTGGGAATAAATATTCTTTATTAGATATTCAGCACTCCTTGTTTTTAACCACTAGCAAAATAAGGTTACAGAAAGAAGCTTAATGAATGATATAGATATGATAAACATTAAAACAGAAGAAAAAGATCCGAATGAGGCTTATCATATAACAAAGCTCATTCAAGATGGATTAAATGGTTAAATGTAAAGAATAAAACAAAATCAAAGTCTTAAAAATCAAAATAAGAAGAAAATAAAGGTAATCATGAAAAGCTCTGAGTCAGGAAAGACTTTCTTAGCTTTAACATCATATAAGAGATTAGTAAGAAAAAGTTTAGTTTGACTTTGTTAAACATGTAAAGTTAGGTATAATTTTTAAAAGTATGCGACCTCTGTGGTCTCTCTCAGCTCTCCTTCCTCTAGAGCTGCCTGACATTTTGCCCCCTAGTACAGCCCAACTGCTGAAGCTCCCCTAACTGACCAGCTCTCTGACTCCGTGCCTGGAATGCCTTTTCCCACCTTTTCTCACCTTTTCCCTTGTCGCTTTAATAGTTTACTCAGTGTTTTATACTTAGTTAAGAATCATCTCCCCTGTTAAGCCTTTTCTGGCCCCTATATGTAGAATCGACCACTCACCTCTCTCGGTGCATCCACTGTAGCCTGTTTCTACTTCTCATGGAGCCTGTGAAAGCCTTATTACACTCATTGTTTACCTGCCTGCTTCCCCAATCAAACCGTGTGATCATTAAGGGGAAGGGACTGGGTCTGTTTCATTCTTGATGACTAGACCAGTGCTGGCACTTTGGAAAATTTCAGATAAGTGTGTGTTGAAAGAATGTTGAAGGCAAAATTAAATCGAGAAAAAGATTCACCATAAATATGACAGGCAATAGATTTATATTTTTATAGAGAACCTGTACAAATCAATAAAGCTATTTAACACCTTAAAAGAGAAATCAACAATTAAGTTCATAGATAAGGGGTCAGAAATGGCAAAGAATTGAGCCCCATCAGCGATTCACTAAATATAAGTTAAAATTTGATAGTATTTCATCTATCAAATTAGTCAAAATTTTTCCCTTTATTTTCAGACTATAAGGACTGGTAGGGGTATAGAGAAACAGATACTGCTTATATTATTGGTGAAAGTTAGTTGATGGGATGTAGCATTTTAATGCCTTTTAAACTGGATTGCCCTTCTAGGGGAGATCTTTGCTCAGGAAATAATCTGAAAGAAAAAGTTTTGCTCAAAGCTTTTCATTGTAGTGTGGTTTATAACAACTAAAAGTTGGAAACCTAAATGTCCAAAAAAGAGAAAGTTAAGAAAATTATATTTCATGTAAGAGAATATTATGCAGCCATTAAACATTATCACGTCTATAGGTAATTTAATGCTATGAAAGCACTTACCTTAGAAAGATAACTGAAAAAAGCAAGGTAAAAAATTTTTAATTCAGAATGATCTTAATGCTGTGAAAACTTAAGCATAAAGTGAAGAGTTGACAGTTCCTGCACTCACTGTTTCTGGTGTCGGATTTAATCTCTCAAGTCATAATGGTAAGGAAAAAGCCTGGGTTATTATAAATGTTGGATGGGTTTTTTAATGCTTCAGATTTCACAGAGAGCAAAACAGATCTGAAAGAAGAGGTTCAGAGTTTCCCCTTGGTCTCAAAGATCAGGGTCTCATGCCCCGAATCCTAAATCATTCATCTGTACAGGGAAAGTAAGGTTGAGGACCGAGGAAATTTCCTAAACCTCCTAAAGTATGGGAAGTTTTATGAGAGTGAGTTCAAAGACAAAAAAATGTGAATTAAACTTGTTTGTAATGTTTCCCTTTCTCTTTACTTTCCTTAGACTTCAAGCTTCAATACTGAAATGAAACTCGTAAAGGTGAGGCAAATGACTAGAAAATTAGAATAGTCCTCTTCATTTAAATAAAAGGGTAATACATATATTGAAATTTTTATTTGCCAAGTAACATATATGGCTGTCTGATGTAGTAAAGTGAATTCACAGAATATGTTTTCTATGAAAAGGAAGACAGGAAAAATACTCAAAATGTTACTAGCAGTTGTTTCTTAAGGATGAGCTTATGGATACTCTCCCTCCTTTTTCCATCTTTCTAAGTCCCTCACACATAGTAGATGCTCAATAATATTTGCTGATTAAATAGATGTTCCACATTTAAAATATTTTATATTTCTTTTATGTTAAAATTATTTTAAATAACATTAAATCCATAGATTACTCATTAAGGCTAAGAATGTCACAATCTTAATCAATATTCACTCATTGATATATTCGACAAACATTTGCAATGTATGGTATGGTGCTAGATGTTAAGTATACATTAATAAATTAGATGCCATCACACTTCCAAAGAACTTGCAGTTTAGTAATAATGAATTTTGGCTCCTCTCTGCCCTAGTTGTTTTCTTTGTTCTACCATTATTTTTCCAGCTACCTTTTATCCTAAAAGTATCTAGCATATATTCCCTTCCCAGAGGTCCAAGGCTAAAATTTGGCCATCACTCTCTCTAGTAGTGGCCAATGAGTCCCTTCCACTTGCTTTTATTAAGTCTTCTAACACCACTTTTTTAAAGCTACTATTTACAGAATTCTTCCACATACCTTACACACCACTAGGCATTTGTGCATCTTTTCTCATTTAATCTAACAATATTCTTGAAAGGTCGACATTATTATCCACATTTTATAGTTTATAGAAAACAAAGTAGCTAAGGCACACAGATGTAGGCAAGTTGCCCCAGGTTTGAACCCAGATCTTTTCGATACCAAAGCCCTCATGGTCTATAGTTCAAACTTCATTTATTCATTAGCTTATTCATTCATTCTCTCAATTAACATGCTGAGAAACTGTTATGTACAAGGTTGCAGTCCCAGCTCTTAAGATAATTGCAGTCTAATGATAGAGACAAATAATAGAAAAACAGCAATTCAGTGTGATAACTGCTACCATAATTATGGGTAAATTAAACACGTAACTCCTCTCAAAGAAAAAAGGTAGGGAGCAATGATCTGAAGTCTGAGCCTACATCTTGCCTGAGGTACTGAATGGTAGAGTAAGAGTCTTCTTTTTGCAAGGCTGAAGAAGACTTAGTTCTTCTGTAAGAAGTCAGTTCCAAAAAGTGGAGGGAATGTTCTGTGATTGGATCAAATATGTGGGGGCATTTGTTTTGTGAAATTAGTTAATAAGCCTGGGAGGGAGTGGAGACAGGAGAGGAGATGGGAGAGCAATTCCAAAGCAGAATGGGAATAAACGTACAAGAGAAGACAGATGTTCAGGGGCTTTCTATTTGGATGGTGAGTACGGATGACAGAGATGTGCAAGGAAGAAATCCAAGCAAGTTCCCTGGTATGGCTAGGTGTCTCTCGAAGAAGTTTGCCAGGCCAACAAGAATCATGCTTTGGTTGGATTCCTAAGCCATGTGAGTAGGCACGGGTTTCCCAGGACCCATACCACCTACTCAGAAGCTGCAGCCATCATAGTAGATGGGGAAATTTAGGCCTCTCCGGAAAGAGTCTACAGTGACTCTTTGAAATATTACTTCATTTTTTAAGTGATGGAATTTTGAAGTATTTTCACTTGAGGAAGACAAAATTACAGCTCTTGATTTCTCCAGCACCCATAGCTATACAACATTCCAAGTGATAATGGATCGCTTCTCCCTGGCCACATGGTGGGCATGTAATCCAGGCAGGGTCAATTATAAGATCTTACCCTATCCAGTCCTAGCCACAGTGAGTGATCCAATAGGTGGGGACATGACCCAAACCTGGCCAGATTTTCCCAGAGATTTCTCAAGCTGAACCTAGAAAAGAGAAGAGCTTTAGCTGAGAGGTTGTGAGGCTGGAGCTGCCTGTGATGCTATTTCCCACTCCCTAAGAGACAGTATCTGAGTTCCTGGTTCCAGCCTATAACTCCCCAAAGTAATCTAAGTTCCTGTAATACCTCTTTAATTCTGTGGGCTAACTCAATATATTTCCAATAAATCTCCCTTTTTGGCTTATTTCTATTTAGATTTCTAAAGAAAAAAAAAGCCCTTAAAACATGCATTTCAAGGAGCTGCCTCCAGTTTGAAAAGATATTCATTAAAGTTTTAGTAGGAACTTTGCTTTAAAGTCCCACTGGCTCGAAAGTCTGTCAACATGAGTTCATTAAAGAATTCAGGCTGCCCACACTTTATAATGCATGAAGGTCTCATTTAGCCTTCCTCTTGCAGCCAGGTGAGATTAAGGTTATAATTTATATTTTCTTTTTCAGAAAAAAAAGAAATGTGACATGAAATCCCCTTGGATGTCCTGAGGCATCAGAGATGCTGTGGGCAGATGCAAGGCGGAGGGGGTGGGGGTGGTTATTTCTGTTGTCCACTCTAGTGTTTTGAAGGTCAGGGATCTGAGGATACAGGGAGGTAGGCAGTCCTAGTCCTAGATGAGGAGATACTAGAACCAATCTCATTCGTGCTTCAGAGCTGGCTGGATACCGGGAGGTGGCTGAGCAGGTAACCTAAAGAAGGGCTGGGAAAGAAGCTTGTGCTACTATGAAGAGGCAGGAGCTGGAACAGGATTTGCACTTCTGCTTCTGTTCTAGGCTGACCTTGGAGGTGTGCTTCCACTCAGCTCATATTGCCCATCCTATGGTCAGAACAGGAGCTGGAAATAGACATAGATTAAATACTCTCTTAAAAGACCTTGACAGACAATGGGAAAGTCGTTGGTCTAGGTTAGTTGCTCTTACCGGCAAGTGGGTAGAAGGTTCTAATATCTCTTTAGGGGAGGGGGCAGACACTCTAGATGTTTTCAATGACATTTGTTAGATACTGGCTACAAGATCTCAAACTCCCCCACCATCCAGGCTTCTCCTACTCAACATTAAATCAGTGCTTCTTTTGAGAAAGGCAGGTTAGTTAGGTCCTAAGGGGGACGAATGCTTTATATATTAAAATGACCCAAAAATGTCTCCTTGGAAAACTTTTCAAAAATAGATATTAATTTATCTTCAGAGCTTTACGACCACTTTTTAAAAATAAAAATCCTATTCTTAACAATGGAGCCAAAACTTCCCACTTAGAGGAAATAATGTCCAGATTTGCAGTAAAGACTCCAGAGAAGTATCAGCCCAGCGGAAGTTCCTTAGCCCTGCTAGGGAACTTAGATTTTAAGATTCCTAACATAGAGTACTTAACTTAAATTAAGAAGTCAGACTTATTTGACAATTTAAATCATATAATAATTTATTCTAAGGGTTCTTACAAAATACTTTATGAAAATTAAACATACATAGGAAGTACGGTATAATTTAACCATTTATATTCTAATTAAAACTTTGTTGCAAAGCATGTCTGTGACCACTCTCATGCTGCTTTCATATAGTAGAGTTATAAGAAAAACAGAATCTTATATAAGCAAGGTTTTGGGGTTTTTGTTTTTCTACATACTCTATTATAAAATATAAGCTTTGAGACCTACTTAGAAGAAAACTAAGCCAAAAACTGAATTCCACCTATGGCCAGTGGGTGGCACCAAAGCACGTTTGAGACTTCGTTTTAACACTGGGAAAAGGGAAAGCGTTTCTCAAGGCAGAAATACATGCAGTAAATTGAGTCTCATTGCCCTAACATGGAATTCCATATTTTAATAGAGATTACAGAATAAACAGTTTTCTTATGACCAAATTCCTTATCATCACTGATAGTCTGCCTGTTTCCCCTCATAGGAGTATCTTTCTGTCACTCTTTTCTGTAACCTACGTATTTTCAGTTCCTATAAGGATTTTCAGTGATCAAGTGGGAGGCCCTCCTAATTGTAGCACAAGATTGTGGTGTGAAGTGCACGATGGCACACTAGAAACTTTTTCCTGTTAACGCACCCCACATTTAATATTTTTTGGCAGCTTTTTCTTTGAAGCAACGGCTGGATTCTCCCAGCTTTCTCAAATATCTTCTTTAATGTTGGAGTCACAGACATGTCATACATTTTGTTATTATTGAAATCTCTTGGGCCTTGTAACCACAGGAGCACATGCAGATTGACTTTAACATGCTGTGTAGCATTTGTTAGCGGCAGCAGATACAAGGTGAGGATCCCCGTCTACACTGTCAGGTTTTCAAGATCGGATTCCACCTGTTGAGTCGTTTTCAGTGGAGAAGCCAGTGGACTTTGAGTTCATTTGGAAATCTTGGCTATCAACAGCATTCTGAGAGGCAGGGTTGCTTCAATCCAAGTGTTAGGGGACTTTACCATCTTTTCCCAGAGAGCAACTTCCTCTGACGTAGAGTCCATCCAATCTACTTCAGTGCCATAGCTTTTACCTGAAAAAAAAAGGAAGTTTGCATTTAGAAAGGAATAGCTCATTGGGGAAAAAAGTGGATAATTCTTTAATTATAATCGCCGGTGGAAGACAGCTAGGAACATCACCAGGAAGGCAGATCTGGGACTCAATAGAAGAAAGACTGTTTAACCATCAAAGATGTCCAATAATGAAACACCCATAATTGGGAGTACTCCAATTACTCCCAGGGTAATGATTTCTCTTCACGTACGTATAAAAACTAGATGACAATCTGTCAGGAGCATGAGAGAGTGGTAGGAAGAATTCCCTCACTGGGTTGGAAGTGACCATAGATGATCTCTAAGAAAGTGTGGTTACAGCTTTAGTGTGTAACAGACTCAATTTTAAATCTTGGTTCTGCCATTTATTAATTTCTTGGAAAGTCAGTTCCTCTGGGGATAATATTAGTAACTACTCTCAGAATGGCTGTGAGAATTAAATTAAATAATGCAAATAAAGCACTCAGTACAGTGACTAGTGCTCCATAAATCTTCGTTAGTATTATTATTCAAAGCACACTTTTAGCCATGAAGGACCACAAATGTTTTTTCAGAAAGGAGTAGTAATGAAGAGTTTTCTGTTCCCAATAATGTAAGCTCTGTGTGGACAGACACTACATCCTGTTAATCTTCATATCTAGAGCCCTTGGCACAGAGCCTGACATTCTTTCACTCATTCATGTCATAACACTTAGAAATAAAACATTCGTTTTCATTAGGAAAAAGCAAAACACCAAACAAATCTCTAGGGCTCCAGAAGCATTTGGCTTGTAGTGAATTGAAAGTGTTAACAAGTGTTACCTGTTCCAAAGCCAATCCGAAGGCCTCCCAACAACTGGTTGGTTAACTTGTAGTGGTCCCAGACGGTAAGCTCCACGCAGGCTTCTGTCAGATCTTCAGGCCTGAACCCATCGTACACCATGGTGTGGTTGAAGACAGGGTCGGTGGTTTTCCCTACAGCCCTTGTCTTCTGGCGACTTTTCCTGCTTGTATCTGGAAGGATGGTACTATAAAAGGAAACATTACTATGAGAGCATTTTAATAAGATAGTGAGCATTCATGCTCTCAGGGCACTTCAGCAATGCTCCCGAGGCTTGGTGGAAGGAATGGAAGAAGAGAGTGTAGAGAAACAGTGAGGATGGTGCTGGGCATCCTGCCGGAAAGATGCTGCATGTGAGAGTGGGCCTGACTTTCTCTGAATCCTGACTTTGCCATTATTGGCTGTGTATCGTAGGGAAAATTACTTAACCTCCCAGACACTCACTTTACTCATCTACGAAATGAGACTGGTGATGCCTACTTCATAGGGTTAATATTAGAATCACATATTAAGCAAATGACTTAGTTCAGTGTCTGCATTTAGTAAGTGCCTACTATGTAACAATTGTTTGAGGATCCCCTTAAAATCTGGAAGCACGGTCTATTCCTGATTACTTGTGATAGCCTAAAGAATTAGTCTCATACAAAACTGAAAAGAAGTGAAACCTCTTCAATTTGTTCAGTTTGACTTTGGGAATAAATTACATCATATATGCATAATTATTTATATTTAATTTATGGTAATTACGACCCTTGTAAAGGCAAGAGGTCTGAGACTAGTCTCATAATGGGAGACTGACCTGAGCTGAACAATCTTACCAGCTTACATCTATGAAGTACATATAGGTAAAATCATTAAAATGTCATATAAACTTAAATAGCTACAGCTGGTCTTCTGGTAAAATCTATATAGATAAAACTAGAGGGAGCTAATATCTCTTTCCTAGATGCCAGGCATTTATATGTATAATAGAGAAAAGATTTTGCAACACAAGAACCCAAATTGCCTTAAGCTCTTATGAACTATTAGTATGGATCTGTTTAGCAAATAATTTTCCAGATATTTGCAGGCTAATTCCAAAGGCCTTTTGTAAATGGGCCACAAAACAGGTACTTTACTAAGGAGCCAAGGGGTGTGACATCCCACTGTTGGAAATTTAATAAACTCTTTAATACTGATATTGTCCCCACCAGTAGATGTACCTCCTAGAAGACATTACATATCTGAATATGTGGTCTCTGGTTTCATTTGTGTCTATGCCCTCTTATCTTTATGATTTTAAAACCAAATGAAGCCTTGGGGATTCATGTCACAGGTCCCTTTAGTCCATGTAGCCGTTGCCTCAAGTCATTTCATTTAAACTATGAATGATGAGTTTTCGCATCACAGCTACAGAGATCTAAAACCAACCAGCAAACTGTAGAACTGAGGGAGGCAGAGTCATAATACTGTTACCATTTAACAAAAGAATTTAGATGGCTGCCCCTTAGCAGTGGTAGATCAATGCATTCCTTCACCCAGATGTGTACTTCTCCAGTTGTAGGTAGCTTTTTACCTGTAATAAAAAAAAAAGAGAGAGAAAATAAAATTTTACTGCCATCCCTCTCTTGGCAATACTGTATCTAAAAATGCCAATCTAAAAACGGACTGGCACAGTGATACCAGCTAGTGCTTGATGATATGATCCTTATAAGTTAAACTACATATTCTTAACTATGTCTTTCATGGTCTGGCTGTACTGAGCACAGACACCTCATGGGATGAAAATAGTTTATATTAATTCCAAGTACAGAGTATTACATCATTCTTGTTGGGGTTTGCTTGGCTCAACAAGATCAATTATAGATTATCAGGTATGTGAGTCATCCATTTATAGTTATATTCAAAATATAACTATATGCATCTCAATGAAATGCATATACCTTTCAAATATTGATACCAATATCAATTGGTACCGATGGGAGGCATTTAAAACATATTTGAGTGTAAAGTAATCAAGACAGGTACTGGCTAAGGTATAGTAACTCTTCTCGTTAAAAGTAGTTACACATTTTATATGACTATTAGGCATATGGTAGCTAATATTATTGACAGGGAATTACTGAGAAATTGGCTTAGTCTGAAGTTGTTGTCTAGGTTGGATGCATAAGGACAGAAGAAAATTACCATATTTTTCTGGACGGGTCAATTAGTCAACCAACCAGTATTTAATAAGCATCTATTATGTCTCAGCCCTATGTTAGGAGTGTCACTGAATATATGAGGAATACAAAAAAAATCTATGTCCAATTTGTTTAATGGAAATGTTTACATTAAGCTAGAGAGAGTAATTCCGTAAAAACTATAAAAATGCAATATGGGATGAAATGCCAAGTTATTACTGTAGAATTCTAGAAGATAATATGATCAGAAAGGGTAAATATAATCAGGAAAAGCTTTATGGAGATGGGACTTCATCTAAGCCATGAATACGCTGAGGAGAAGAAAAAGCACATGAGAAAAACGCAGACAAGGTGGAGCCCATCACAACACACAACCCCCCAACCTTTACCACCAAGAAATGACAGTAGGGAAAATGGGAAATGAGACTGGCAGAATTTCTATGCATGTTGACCATAAATGATAGGATATATACTATATATAAAAGCATCTGCCTTTTAGAAAGATCCAGAAGTAACAAGATAGTGATTTGGCAGCCATTTAGCCTAAAGATATGTTTGCTTACTCTCCAATTTTTTTAAACTGAATTAGAATGCATTTTTCTAATTTAGTCACTACCCTCACCATCCAGTCTTTCTTTCATCCCACTAGCTTTACCGCTTGGTTACTGAAAGCATCTGAGTGTGCAACCCCTGATTTCAGTCATAACGTTCATACAGATTCTTAAGGAGAATAACTCAGAAAATTTGCTTGGGAAATGAGAGGGGGGCTGGCATTCATTTCTTGCAAGTCTCTTGCTTCTTATCTGGGCTGCAGAGCCGAGGCCCTAATATCAAGGATGCAATTAGTAATCATGAGGAAAAAGCTTTCTCCCTTGATGAGACCTTGAGAGTGGAAGCCCAATGAGCTCGAATTTCTTAGGGACTTCATATGAATTCTTCCAGTTCCCACCAGTGAAAAAGAACACTCAGCTTCCATTCTTAGCACAGCACTATCAACATGTCCAAATTCTGAATATAGGACAGGCAATTCACATTGTGCAGGTACCAACTTTTAGGAGAGTGAAGTGAAAGTTAAAATAAGGCCTGTTAAAATAAGGACTATAAACTGAACTGGGGGAAAAAAATGAGAAAAATTTTCATAGAAACAGAAAGCAGAACGGTCGTCACCAGGAGCTGGGGAGAAGGGAAAGAGGGCTGTTGTAGTTTGGTGGGCATAGAGTTTCAGATATATAAAATTAAAAAGTTCTGGAGATCTGCTTCACAACAATGTGATATATATACTTAACACTACTAATGGTACACTTAAAAATGGTTAAGATGTAAGTTTTGTTATGTGTTTTTGCCATGATAAAACAAAAGAGGTTTTTCTAGTTTACAACTGTGAATTGACTCATTTGGTCTGTATAATTGCTAAGTTAATAAGTTAGTTTAGGGCTTCGCCATTAAAATATCAAAGAAATCCTTGGAGGGGTAGGGATAAGGAAAGGGCATAAATCTGGATAGAAAATCATTACATACCAGGAAGTGGTTCTGGGACATACTGGAGAGCTAACTTCATTTCACCTCTGTTTTCTGCTTCAAGGGCAACTGGTGCTGTCTGGAAAAGAAAAAAGAAAAAAAAAAAGAATGTCAGCAGATATAAGACACAAACTATTTACCCTGTCGTTGGTAATCTGTTACAGGACCATATCTGCCCCATTTCTGGGACGACAGATCACTCATGAGTGCCCTGGATTAAAATTTCCTTCCACTTCAGAGCTAGACTGTTGCTTTTATATCTGGGAAAGCTATACTGTGTATCTTGGAAAACCTTGCAGGGTACCCAGAAAGCATTTCAAGGGCTTTAGTCTCTCAGAGATAGTGGAGGAATCACAATGGTTTTCTTGGAGATGGGAGAAGGACTGAGGGATGCTTCGGTTTTTATAAAGACACATACATTTTGTTAGTCATTCAGCCAGCACATAAAACAACTTATTTGTATTCTCTTTCTTTGAAGAAGAAGAATGTGGGAAGGTGGAGGGTGGGGAGGGAGGTAGATGGAAGACAAACATTACATTTTCAAAGCTGCGTTAACCTGATTATTTTAGGCCAAATGAGTAGATTCCTGTAAGAATAACAATGACTGGATAATAATTTTAAAATGTATATCTATTATTTTCAAGTATAAGAGATATGGTTTTACTTTCAAATTCTGGTCCTTGCCTTATTTCCAAAATATGGCTATGCCTCAGAAATATTAGGCAAATTAGTTAAAAATGAGATGTTCTGACATCTGAGAAATTCAGATCCATCACGTCTTGGGTAGGGCTAGAAATAAGTGCTTTGGTTGATTTTGATGCGATATTTGAAAACCATTTCTTAAGTGAAACTGTTTTACTGTGAAAATAGTAAATGATGGTTTGTATTAATTGTTTATATGTATCAATTCCAGCTATGATGGACTACCTGGGATCACACCAACCCTTATACTGACAATAAAAAAGTCGATCAGAAAATCTATTTGAAGGTACTAAAAATTTAAGATAGACAGGACTCGAATGGACAAGATGTTGGAGCCTGACATTTTTCTTTGCTTTCCACTTTGAGGCATTAGTTGACTTTTTAGTGACAGAGAATAAAAAGCCTAGCAGAAAGAGGCTAAGAAGCTGAGCAGGGCTTTTGGTAGTCTCATGGGGCTAGGGAGACAAAAATTGGAGTCCATGGCCAGCTAAGGAGGTGTAGCCTCAGATAATATTCTAGACCAGTGGTTCTCAAAGTATGGTCCCCAGACCAACAGCATCAGCAATACCTGGGAACTTGTTGGAAATACATATTCTTGGGCCCACATTTTACCGAATGAGAAACCTTGGGAATAGGGCCCAGAAATCTGTGTTTTAATACTTCTTTCAGGTGAATTGGATGCATGATAAAATTTGAAAAAGATTTCCCTAGGCTTTCAGTTGGAACACCTGAAGGACCACAGCCTAAGAATATGGGCAAACAAAAACTAGGTCAAACCACATGAAAACTGAGTCCCAGCTTTTAGCCACTTCATTCCCAAACTAGATTAAGGTGGTCTGTCCCTACTCTGTGTGTCAGAAGCAAAAGTAAATCCTCTCAGATTATCCCTAGGATTTTTCGTATGCAATATTCTGCACTCAATAACAAATGAACAAGCATACCAGAACAAAAGACCAAATGACCAAAATAAGAAAATTTTAGATAAGAGAGACTCATCAAAGTTTAAGATATTGAGTTTCCAGAAACACACTTTAAATAATTTCGATTAATGTATTCATAAAGATGTTAAGATAAAGACTTTCAGCAGAGATGTAGAATTTAGGAAAAAGAATTAAATGAAAATATAAATCTGAAGAAATATAATTGAGAATTTGTAGCTGAGTTTAACAGATTAGACATAGCAGATAAGAAAATTATTGAACTGAAAGGTTAGCTAAAAGTAGCCAAACTGAAGCATAGAGAAGGAAGAAAAAGAAAAGTAAATACAGAAAAGAGCACAAGAGATATATAGGACAGTGAAAAGACAGAATAATCTCAAACTTTGGATAAACATTCTAAATTATAATGCAATTTTTTAGTAACTTTCTCCTATACACCAGGCCCCAAAACAACCAACCAACCAACCAACCAACCAACCAACCAACCAACCAACCAAAAAACTCTGAACTTGCCTTCCTCTTCAGAGGGTACCACTTCAATTGTGTATTCTGTTTGTTGTCCCAGTCCCAGGTTCCCAAATCAAGTTCCACTTCTCCGAGAAAACTATTGCGTTTAAATGAATCTCGATGCCATACAGACAGGTTCAGCTTCTGTGTCCTTAAGATTTGCTTTTCGATTTTATACTGCAGTTTAAAGAAGGGAATTAAAGTGGTGAATAATATTACTTGATGCCAAACTTAAGACATAAAGATGAAGGTTGAAGTCATCTGTGTAGATCAGATTTTCTCATCTGTTAGGTTTCAAGTCTCAAGAATATTACAAAGTCATATTATTCTAAGTGTCTTGTTTCAAAGAGCTAAAATCCATCTTTCACAAAAGCTGATTTTCTTTGCCCCTCTGGAAAAAGCAAAGCATGGCTCAAATATCATAGCTAGTAATAGCTCTCTAAAAACAAAAGCCAATTATTCAATTTTTACTGGACGTTTTTAGTTCTAACTAGTATTGACATAAATTAAGTCTAAAAATACAATGAAGTTTAATCCAATGGCCTGTTTTCTACGTAAGGACAAGGTATATTTTTTAACAGACTTTATTTTTTAGAGCAGTTTTAGATTCACAGCAAATTTAAGTGGAAAGTACAGAGAGTTCCCATATACCACCTGTCCCCATATATACACAGCCTCCCCCACTATTGATATCCTACAAGCACAAGATACTTTTCAAGAAAAGATATACTTGACTTTTCCTGCTCCATACTGTCAAGTGGAAAATATTTGGCATCCTAACAGTTTCATCTAAAATGTAGTCAATCTTTGATTATATATAATCATGGAAGAGATAATAGTACTTCTAATCTAAAAATAATCTCTATTTGGCTTTATGATGTACTACTTGAATGTCCATTTTGGTGGTAGCAGACTTGCCTTTTTCTGAGTTTACCATTTAAATTATCTGGCTTTTCCTGAGTATAGGGTTGAAGTAGCTGACCTAGAAATAGCTAGGGTGCTGAGGTATATCATAGTCAAACCGTAATTAAAAACTTGCTACAGAAAGTCCACAGAAATTTCACCCATGGATGACTGAGAGTTAATTGAACTCCTTTTCTTGGAGGATAACCAGCGACTTGGACAGAATTTTCAGAAAGAGAAAATGAATAACACTCCTCCTATTTGTAGTTTTAAATTATCTGTTATCGTGACTAAGGCAGCATGATGCAGTTTGGGAAAAAATAAAAGTGGGTATTTGAGCCAGGTCTACTTTCCATTCTTCTGTTCATTCATTGACCCTTCCAATAAACATTTTTTTGAGTGCCTGCCCCAGACTCTGTACTAAGAATCAACATTTAAGCAATTAATGTACACTGATCACTTCATGCATATTGACTCTGTTAATGTTCCCAACTTCCGCACTAGGTAAGTAGGTACTATTATCAACCCTTTTGCAGATACAAAGCAAAGATAGGTTAAGTCCTTTACCTAAGGGCACACAACTTATAAACAACACTGAATTGATCCCTGCCCTCAGGGAACTTACAATTTAAAGGGAAAGCAGCCAAACCAGTAAAGTGCTGAGTATTCACATAGCCTATCACAAAATAAAAAGACTGAGGCAGTACACAGAAGGAAAACGGGCGGGGGTGGGGGTGGGAAGGGGGGTCGTTAGAAACAGCCTCTCATAGGAAGGGTTACTGAAAGCTGTAGGAAGCAGTTAGAGATAGAATGTAGGGAAGAATATTCCAGCCTGAAGGAACAGAAAGTCTGAGCAGTGTGAGAAAATGTAGTTCTTCCCAAGATCAGAAAGAAATCAGGGTTTCCTGAACAAAGACTGTAAATGTGCAAAGACGAGGCTAGAGGGCAGGTTGTAAACAGACTGATGAATAAGTTAAGGATAGACTTGACCCTAAGGAAAGTGGGAATCCTAAAAGATTTTAAGCAGAAAAATAACAATCAGAACTATGCTTTTAGGAAATTATTTTGGTTGCAGTACTCAAATTTATCTGTGTATTCTTGAGTGAGTTATTTTATTTCTGTAAGTTTCTTTTGCCTCGTATGTGAGAGGCAGATAATACTATCCTCCTGGTGGGCTATGTAGGAAGTGAATGAGATAATGCATACAACATTCATAGTATATCATCCCATATAAAGCAGTTTCTCAAAAAATGTTTATTCCTTTCTCTTTCCTCGCTTGGCGACTGACTTCATCTGTAGAGATAATACTCAAGAAGATGTGGCTATTTAAACACACAGGTCATCATTTAAGATCTTCCTAGATGGAGAGTTCATAGATACCCGCAGTATCTCGTTATACACAGGATTCAAAGTTTTCTTCACTACAAGTGTTTTCTTCTTGCCCATTTTGCCCTTGTCTGGTAGCAGGTAAGTCTTTACATATCTAAAAAGAGAATTGAACAGACAAGAAGGTCAGAGAAAATTAAAGTGATGTTTCCAACTCTACTTTTAAAAATGCATTGGGAATTGAAAGAAATAATTATTTCATGATAACGAGAAAAGCGAAAGTTTAAATGTCCTCACCAACACCTTTATACTTAAAAGTTTAAGTGATTACAGTGGAATTCATCATTTTATACTGTGTTGACTTTTCAGAGATATTTCCTGAATTCCTTTTCTTTGGCCTTACCTATTTTGGGGGAGGGGACTCCAAAAAGTGTTTAATTCTACTGGCTTCTTTTCTATTAAGAAAAACTTTGGTGCTCACAGAATTTTTTTTTTAAATGTTTTTGCTACTGTCTTTTGAAAAAAAATAATCTTAGCACACAATTAATCAAACCATATTTAATGTAACAAAAAAGGATATTGAACCTAGTTGTTTTTAAAATAAAAAACAAAAAAGATTGGGTTTATGCTAGCAAAGTAATTAAGAATCAGACTTCTGCATAGTGATAAGTGAGGAATACCATTCAACTTTTTCAGCAAATAAGCTGAAATGCAATTAAACCCGTGATTTCAAAGATGAGTTGGTAATTCCCTCTAACATTCTTCTGTAGAACATAATTTAAATATGGAAACTACCTCATTCTAGAATCTCAACTATTTCTGCACCACTGAACATTATGAAGTTTGCCCCACATGTCCCTAACTTTAGAGAAGGTTTGAGAGTGTCATAGAATGAGACCAGGGTTCAAGCCCCCATTCCTCATTTTGCTGCTATCTGAATTTATGGAAATAGGCTGCTTGTCTTCTGTGGTCCTTGTTTCCTTATCTGTAAAAAAGAAGGAACTAGACAAGATAACTTCAAAATTCTCTTCTAACTTGAAACATTTTGTGCTTCGCTAACATTTTTGTAATTTTATGTTAGCATATGCATATACAAATAAAACAGCATTTCCCCCCAACTTTTCCTTTGAAACATTCCTTTTAACACAGTCACACACATAGTCTCTCTTCAATTACTTTCTTCCCTTCCCAATTTCTACAAGATTAAGAGTAGCTAAGAGAAAATAATGACTCCAAAATGTACTTACGGGTCCGAACGCTGTTTTTTAACATCTGCTGCGGCTAAGTCTTTACACTGGGCCACAAAGATATGCAGCTCCTTCAGTGAGTCCACATAGTCAACTGCGAACTGAATATTTCCTTTGATTTCCAGATTGCCAAAGTCTCCACTGTAAATGCTCATCACACTGCCACTCACCTGAAAGCATCGGAAATATGCAGTGTTTGCCTCAGTCTCATTCTTACACCCAACACAAGGATTATGGATGTAATCCTTGCTTGCCATTATTTCTCTAGTTTGCATATAAAGGCAGTTAATTTAATATGGCATAAAGACACCCCAACACAGACCTGACATGACATACATGATACAACTAGTGTTTAAAAAAAATTGTCCCTAAGAGACATAGATGAATAGTGAAATGCAAAGTTATTTAGATGCTGGCTCATTTCACAGCAGGGTGATTCTATGGTAAGGGGTTTTCAGAGTTCCATCTTTAGGCATGCTTAGTATTTAAAATATTAAAGAAAGAGGATGTGAGAAACCCCAGGCACACAAACTGCAGTGACACGTTGCTCTATCAGATTTCCAAGACACTAAAAAGGAATTTTACCATGTTACCCATCCACGGACTCTAGGAAAATGCTTACTGAGCCATATGCTTTTAGAGGTCAGGAAGGGTAGAAAGTGGATGATTGATGCAGGTAGTTTAAAAGCCTTCCCAAGACCATTAGATTGTTATCAGCAGAAATTCAACTTAAATAGATTCCAAAAAAGAAAAAAGAAAAAGAGAGAGAGAAATGTGAGGCTAGCAAGAATTTAATCACAGCTTTATCATTTGTTTAGCATACCTAGCAAGACATGTGCATGTGTATGTATATCAGAAATATTTGGATTGGGGTATATAGACATATTATACACACACGCTTTTATATTTTTACACACATCCTACATGCACATACAACTACCTCATTTTATGAAAGAAGTTTTATGTAAAGTCAAATTCTCTAAATCAAATCTGAGTAATTACACTTAGGGAGCTTTTCTTTTAAAACTCTGTTCAGAATCCTTCTATAAGGCATAGAATCACCTCTCCTATTCTTTTATGTGAATCAGTACTTAGATTCATCAGGCTTGCTAAAAGAGAGGTACAGTTCTATACCTGCAAACAGTATATAAAAGCATATCTGATATAAGCAGATTTTATAATAGACACCCATTTCTTGCACAGAAAAATGTAGTGGTTCGTCTTGCTGGTAATTTAGGTTTATTTTTGAAGTACTTACATGCAAAAATCCATATTGATTTATAATGGGTATAAACTCTTTGATGCTTAAAAAAAAAAGAAGGAAGATGTAGCTAGCCAGAAGCAAATGGTGGGTTAAAAGAAAAAGCTCGTGCCCTTGGAATCAGAAGCAGGAACATGGTAGAGCAAGATTCACAGAAGCAGTGAGATATTAACATGGAGCCTTTGTTTACATACAGAAGACAAGGACGTCATGCCAGAGGAGCTGCTAAGATTGGTTAAAGAGCTCGGGCTCTTCTTGTGTCTGCTGAGCTGGTAACTGCTTTCTGATGTTGTATCTGTTTCTCTGTCATCACTCTACAAAACATCATATAATATACACAAAATTTAAATTCAGAATGAGTCAGGATCAAAACCTCTATTTAGAGAAAGATAATATTTTGGTATCCTACTGATCTATGACATTTCTCAAGGTCAAAGGACACTATTGCCAATTGCCAGGGAATGGGATTCAGGATAGGGTGGGTGGTCTGCCTTGGACCTTACCTAGGGAGGAGAGCAATGCTTAGCTACCCAAACAACAAAGTGATTTTTCCCATCCACCTACAAGGTGGTCCCAAGGTGCTACAGAAGACTGCACTACTGTGAGCTTTCCCGTTACTCTCTTAATATTACATATTTATGTTTCTCGGAAAACTTTATTGATATACATGAGAGATTAACTTTACCCGGACAATAAAAGGTCTGTTTTACTGTCAAAACTGAAAATGTCATGCTTAATTCCTCTCATTATTAACATAGCCTTAACGTCCCTAAAATGTAACCGATACCAATTTTTACTTGAGACACTATTAAACTAGGAAAAATAAGGGCTAGGCTGATCCATTTCAACTAAAAAGTATGTATTTAAAAAATTTTAAACCACCTTTTATGTATTTCTATAGTTCTATTATGTTTATCTTTTTGTTACTATATAGGGAAGTATATTCAATTATACATTCTACCCATGTTAGATTTTAACGCATCTTTGAAAAAAAAATAGCAACAAAATACTTATTTTATACATGTCTCAGGAAATGTTTACCTGCATCAAGAAAGAAAAATGGCAATAATAAGTTTTATTACATATAGATCTAAATGTATCATCTTAGATGATACTTTAAAAATTTATGAATCAGAATGAGCTCCTTTCGGGGTTAGAGGGTTTGCGGAGCAGTTTAGCAGCTCCTGGAATTAGGGAAACACCTTTTCGAGGGAGCAGTTAGTTCATGCCAACATAGTCAAGGGCCGTGCAATTATGTGTCAATGTAACAGATACCAATTTTAGTGCAGATTAAGAAAAGAGTTAAAGAAAAACCAAATTTACGATTTAATATGAATGAGAAAAGAATCCTCAAGGATTAAAAACAGTCTATACCTTTTTTAATGTCTCTGTTGTCACATTTTCCCCCCTACATGCTTACAATCCATTTCTCTCTATTATAGCTCATACTACATTCTACCTAGTATTCAAATCACTAGTAAATTTTTGGAAGGATAAGACCATGCCTTGTTGACCTGGAACACTGATTTTCACATAGTTGGCACTCAACACATGTCACTGATGCTAAACCTCAAAGAAACAGTAGACAAAGGAGCAAGGCCTCGTTTCATCTGCACTTCCTTTAACATTCAGTCCAACCCCATGTACTTTGAAAGGTAAAATGATACAGCTTAATTTGGCATCCCTGATGCACAAACTCAAACAATTTGGACTCCTGTATGGAGCTGAGGCAGCAGCTTAAGTTGAAGGGAGGAGAAAAATAAAAAAACCAGGAGCTGGTATCATTTGCCTCTCAAATTATTATATAGTTCATTCATATGACCAACCAAGACCAAAGCATATTTACAAAAATATAAAAGCATAGGAACTCCATGAGGTGCCTACCATTGGCTTCCAGCTAATTATTTAGTTTCAAAGAATGAGTGGTTCTTTTTCAAAGGAACTGTAATGTGGGCTCTAAAGCCTATGTAAGAGCTGAATTTGCAGATACAGTTCATCTAATGCTCAAGAATGGTGCCCAGGAGGTGTGGGAGGAGGGATGATTTATGTGTTGTCCAGAGCTTGTCTCACATTCCACCCATGAAGAGAATGCTGGAGGATGAAGCTTTTTATTTCACCTTCAAAAATCAGAACCAAACTGCGAATAGTAATCACTAACATTTACTGGGTACACACCATGTGTCAGGCACTGTGCTTTGTGTTTTCCCTGCATTATATTACTGACTCCTCACAACCTAAAAAGGTAGGTTCTAGGAAACCAGACTCAGAGAAGTTAAGGAACTTGTCCACACAGCAAATTAGTAACATGGCCAGGACTGGGGATGCCTGAGTGCAAGGCTCAGGCTCCTAACTGCCTGGGTGCAAGACCATGGACTCTTGATGAAGTCTACGGACCCGAGTTACAGTTCTAGAGCTACTTTTTAGTAGCTGTTGGATTTGGAGAAAGTTACTTAACCTCTCTGAGGCTCTTCATCCTTATATAAGATGGATAAAATAGCACTTATCACAGTTAATGAGTGAGAATTAGATAACAGAATGAATATTAAGTGCCTGGTACTTACTAGGTACTCAATGAGTAGTAGGTAATAGTCACATTCTTACTTGAGACATTAGGTATAGTAGTTAACAGCATGGGAGTCAGATTTGGGCTCCAGTCCTGGTTCAGCTCCTTCCTAGCTAAGTAAGGTTACTTCACCTCTCTTAATCTCAGTTTCCTCAACTGAAATATCTGGGAGTCATGATGGTGCCCGCCTCCCACAGTTGTTGGAGGATTAATTGAGATAATGTATATAAAGTGTCTACATCCAGTAGATAGCCTTAAAGTTTGCTGTGTCATGGTTGCATTATTATTTTAACAAGCGCTTTTAAGCTAGTCATGCTACCTAGACAAAGCTTTCACAAATCAACTGTATTCTGAACAACAGAGGAGCAGTTAGTTCATGCCAACATATTTCTGCCTGTATTTCTTATTTTGTACCCACTTTGAAACAAAAGTCGCATTCCCAAATCTATGCAATTTGACTTCGCTACCAAAAAGAGTTACTGTTTGAGTCAAATGAGACATGCCTTGCCTTGTTCCAGGATCAACAACACTACCTCTATTGATATGAAAGGCAAGGGTCAGTCCTGCTGACTTCTTTGGTCTCTGCCACAGCTGAATACGAACACACCCATTTTGGCATAGCACATCCACCTACTTGGTCCCATTCTTCTGAAGGTACAAAAGACAAACTTGCCTCATCTTGGAGAAACGCTGGAACAGATTTGCTCATCCTCTTGAGTTTGTCAGGGTGGGAAAACTGATTATCAGGTTGCGAAGGCACTGTGGAAACTGAACAGCATTTCCGTTCAAAATTACCCACACAATTGTTAGACAAACATAAGGCATAAGTTGAAAACACGCTTTTCTTTCATCTATGAACAGATGTTTTTGTAAAAAGGTTAAAGTCACAGTAGTTCACATGCATAGGATCCTAAGATAAGCAACATGCAGTTTTCATAATTATATAAAGAAAACCAGCAAGGAGTTGAACCAAATAGAAAATAAAAATTGATTTAAAAACCATTAGTTTTTATTGAACTGGAGCTGAATTTGAATTATATTAAAACATACTGCCTAATTGGTTTTAATTTATTTTTTTTTTACATCAGAGTTTTGAACCACAAGATCTGTAATTTGTTGGTTCATCTCCTTGAGATATATTTTTAACATGCTGCAGGCTGAAAAACTATTTCATCAGACAGCAGGGATCTTTGTACACAACTCAGTCATAAAAGTGTCCTGGTTATTGAGTGTCTAAGAGAATGTTTATTGATTGTGAGGATTACATCTCTGATAGTGTTTCTCACTCATAATTCTGAAACACAACAATTTCAAAATTAATTATTTTTCAAAAATAGAAATTATTTAGCTACCTGTAAACTCAGAGAATTTTCAATAGAGACACTCAAGGCCAAGTTTGAATGATTAAAGTTAGGATACTCTAAGAATTTAACATGAAAATGTAGCATATGGTTTCTTTCTGATACATTAAGTATATACATGGAAGTCACAACAGGATGATGAATTCCGAATTTGTGTAACTCTAGTTAGAAAACTATTTTCTTCTTTGTCTAAACATCATAATGTCTAAGCTTTTCTTATAGTGAATCAGAGCTTTTATGCTGAATGAGTTCATATTTTTCAAGGCATTTAGAACAGTGCCTGGCACATAGTAGCCCTATATAAGTATTTGCTAAACCAAGAAATAGTATCTGATAGAGATTGTTTAAATTATCTTTCAATGTGATGCATACATATTGACTGGGCTTATCACTGTAAGAGATACTAGGAAAACTTTAAAAATCAAACTATATTTCTATATTTAACTCAAAAGGTTCAAATTCAGCCCTAAGCATTAGCTAAATTTATCTTTAGTTAAATGAAATCTAGTGAAGCAAAACTGAAAACTGAGCTACACATATTAAATATTTGCTTATTCACATCATAGTTCTTACCTAGCCTTAGGCTCACAAATGTATTGAAATACATTTAGGTGTCTTACAAGGTGATACCCACTTATATCACTTCCCATTAAACAATAACATGTCTGTGTGTGTATTTGGGTGACTTATACAGACGCAGTATAAGATCAGGTCCCTTAAGAGCACAGGATAGCCCAATGAGTATGCAAAAACTTTTTAGCACAACATTGTTCCCTATTATTTTCAAATGTAGTCAGTTTTACACTTATTGGGCTTTAATTATTTACGTTTTGATCATCTCTCTCTTTTTTTTTAAATTAAGCATTTAAAAAAAACTTTCAAAATGTTTTTCAGTTACAGTTGACATTCAATATTATATTAGTTTCAGGTGTCCAGGTCAGGTATTTTACTTTGTCCCGTGGTAAGAATACGCTCTTCACTAGAGAAAAGAGACAATCTCAGCCCAGCCATTAAGAGTCATCTTGGAAGATGTCATTAGAGAGAAATTAATTTATCCAGAATTTACCACATGATTAGCCTACTTGCCTTGACCAATAACTAAGTTAGAGGCAGAGAGGTAGGCAGGTAGGTAGGTAGATAGTCTATGTCTATGTTTTGTTCTCTCTCCTCAGGCTAAACATTGAACAAAACAGCAAGATAAAAGAAGATGCCCAAATTTAAGCACTTGCCCATTCAAAAGCAACTGCAAAAGCCTATTTACCTACCACCCACCCGGGGGGACAGAAGTCTTGCTTCCTCTGCAGCAGTGGGACAGAGAACACACACCAAGGGCCAAAACCTGGATCGTCTTTTTTCCTAGGTAGTTCTTAAGAATTTGTCAGATCACATGGCAAAGCTCAGCACCTTTCCTCTCTGGCAGGAGGACCTCGTGAGTGAAGTTTCAGATTTCAGACTAGCTGTCACTGCCTTCTAGCATCAGCACTTTGTTTCTCTGTCTAGTGGTTTCTTCGTTTAAGCTGCTTTTCTCATTTAGACCTATTAGCACAACCAAAGATTGTTGGGAAACTGTTGTTAAAAATCCCGTGGAGTCCAGAGTGTGCACGCACTACTTTGCAACACTTTCTTTTCCCCCAAATAAATCTTTTTTGGTGCTGAAAAAAAAAAAAAAGATCCCATGGTTTTCTGAGGGTGAGCATGTATATCATTATCTTCAGACCTCTAGTGAATAAGATTATGAAACTTGACTGAAACCGGGGAGCTAAGAAGACACACACGCATATCTGCATGCTTTACTAGGTCCTGAAACACCTTTTTAATGTGCTGTCTGTCCTCAACACAGTAGACACAGTTAAGTAAAGCAATCTTAAGATTGGACAGAAAAGAGTTGCTAGGCAGTGGATATTAATTAGTTGATGGACATTAGCCACCATATGTGTACATTTATTTCTTAAGATTCAGATGTTCACTTGCTTTACATATTGAATATATATATATATATATACTGTTTGAGTCCAGTTTTAAACTTCAGAGCTTAAACCCCGGACATAATAAAATTTGCTTCTATAAATATATAGAGGCACGTACAACCATACTATATACAAATTGTTAAAGTACGTTTCTTTCTTGATCCAAATAAATTATGAATTGTTTCATGTCTATAGTCTTGTGTAAAGGCCACAGAGATCCACTACTCAAGACCATACTGCAACATAAAAGCCAAGTGATATTGGAAGGTGCCAACTTCATTTTAAGCAAAGACTCAAAGGGCAGAGAGACTAACAAAAAGATAATACTCAGCATTAGCATATATATGTATATATAATAATTTTTTAAATATATGACTCTCCCTCAGTGGAACCACAAATTAATCTTTCAATATAGACAATAGTAAATGTTTTTATTAAAACCCTTGCCAGAATGAAATAGTTTTGTAAGCTGCAAGAGTTTAGTACCAATAATAAAGCTGTGTTATTAATGGGGTTAGTTATTTCAGTATATTTAATACCATGGAGAGTGGCAACATTTAGTCATTTGTGAGAAAGATCCTGCTACTCACTTCCTGGTATGCACTCATTTGTATCTGGTTCCTGATCTGCTTTTTGATCTACTCAGAAGAGCAACATCGAGAATAAATACCACTTTAACAGAAGGATTAAAGAGACATGAAAGTAAAGCTCAAGTGTCAGTTTCACAAGTGAGACTACAGAATACATCTGACAGGTTTGCAGCTTGCTTTGATCCATTCCCCAGTACGATTCTTTACTAGCCTCTTTAAGGTCTCCTATTCAACTAAAATTCCAATATCCTGCATAGGAACTGTTTAGCATCTTCCCTCCAATTCACTAAGCCAAGGCATGGAAAATAGAAGGAGCACTGGACTAGGAGTAATGAAGCTGAGATTCTAGTCCCCACCCTTCCACTGACTGACTAGCTGTAAGACCTTAGACAAGTTACTTAATTTCTCAGAGCTTTTCTCATCTGTAAAACGGAGATAAAAATCCCTGCCCCACTTATTTCAATGAGGTGGTTGTAAACAGAAAATGAGAAAGACAAAACTATTACGTAAAAGCAAGGAATGATCTTTGAGGATTTCCGTTGCTGCTTTTATATGGGAAGGCTCGGTAAATATACATTTTCATTATTATAGTGATGGCAGTTAAGAAAACAAAATTCCAGCAAATGTAAATTTCCATTCATTTTCATTCATTTCCATAAATGCTATTAAAATCACTCATTTCCTTCCCTCCCCAACTAAAGGCACTATTATCCTATTCATGTTATAACTGAACCAAGTAATAAATGATCAACTGACAAGCTTCAAAATTTTCTTAATCCTTAATATTCAGAAATAGTTCATTTTACCTTCAGTTTAAGCTCAGTTATTTACATGACCAGACACAGCATCCCCGCTTTTGCTCTGTGGCTCTTTCCTTTGAATTTAAAGCTTTACCAGGTATACCCAAAGAGATCTAAATGCTAAGAGTTGAGAATCAATATAGGAATAACTTAACCCAGGAACCCACTCCACTCTTCCTGCCTTCACAGGGAGTTCTGCAAGTCAGCGTAGCAAAATTCAGCTCATACTCATAGAAATGCAATTTCCTATTTATAGAAATCCTGGCTTCCCAAGGGTCTCTTATGAGATCCTCACAACACTATCACTAGCAGAAGTCTTAAGAACATAAACAGTTAGTATTAAATGCACCAAGTCAAAACCGTTTTATAATAACTTAGGCACCATTCATCACACAGTGGCAAATGACGTTTCTATTTATCCAACAGCTGCATCCGGTGACTGCCCAAACCACCCCATAACCTAACACAGAGATAGACATGCAAATACATAAAGATATTTACCATCTTCAGCACTACGTACTAATTCTTCTGGCAGATTATCTACTTTTGCTTGATCTGTTCAGGAGAAATTAACAAATGGTTAACACAGCTGACCCTTGGTGAGAAAGAAAAATGAGACCGTCCCTGAAAGCCCCCGGATTTGGAGTTGGAAGCAATGAGTCAAGATGCAGTGAGGGGTGCAACCAAGATGTCTTCCCCAAAATACTTTCTCTTCAGATTAGCTACTTGAGCCAGTGCCATAGCGGGAGCTCCCATTTCAGCCCTGATGCAGCTTACATCAGCACACTGCTGCACACAGACTCCCAAGGGTTAGAGGGTTAGCTCAGAGCAAGCAATTGGCGGGCAGCGGGAGAAAGCGTGGGGCTGCAACAGCCTCCCTATTCTTCTAAAAAGGGTAAGATGCTAGCCATGACTGACACCTTCCCAAACCCATGGTCATTAACGAATATTTCTGTGCATGCATCACCATTTGTGTACGCCTCTGGGAGCCTTGCTTGGGAAGTCAACTGAAGAGATGTAACTGGGGACCAGCTGCTAAGTGGAATCTTGGCAGGCTAACATGAGAGTGGGTATCGGTATTTGGAAGGGAGCGTATCAGCTGATGGTGATTTTTTTTTTTTTAACCCTACACATTCCTGAGTACGTTAAAGCTGCACCATGGAAATAGTCCGTTGCTTTCAGGCAAGAGGTTTGCCAAACTGAACAATTGTTGCTGAGTTTTTTTGGGTTTTTTTGTTTTTTTTTTTCCTTCAGGGCCCATCACCAATATCAGGCAGAACAATCGGGTCTGTCCAACAAAAGATTGGACTCGCCTTCTCTGGAAGCATTCAGGCGGATGTGGGGGTTGGCCACCTGTTGAGAAGGCTTTAGAGGGAATGCCTGCATTGAGGGGAGTCTGGAATGGGCGACCTTCAAGGTCTCTTCTAACCTTCAGATTCCAAGATCTTTGGCAGGGCTAGGACTGCATGCCAAACTGGGAATACTGCCTTCAAAGCCTAGGAATCTCTGAATTTTAGACATTGTTTAATGGAGTGTTTTTTTTTTCTTTTCCTTCTTAAATTCTGACTTCTTAGTCTTAATTACAGATGCATAAAAAGTATTCTAAATATAACAATGGTCAATTTTTAATCGTATGAGTTTGGCAGTGGTTAACTTTTACTCAGTAAATTCTCTCATGACTATCTGCAATCCTGGGGGTGTATCTTAGTTTAAAAACAATAAAAATAAAACCCCTAGAAGTCATGATTTCGAAGTCCATTTGTCTGGCCCACAAGTCCCTACGGTACATTATGTTTAATGCTAACACTCAAGAAATCTTTCACTCATTGAAGCTGTAGCCAGCAGGGAATAGCATGCCTCAGGTGTTGTGTGTCAGGTGGTCTTTGGACTTATAATTCCAGTGTCCAAAAGAAATGCATGAAAAGAAGGAATAAGAAAGGAAAGTCTTTAAAGCCAGAGACTAATTCATTTCCATATCATGCAAAATTCATCAGACATCCAACACTGTCATATATAACATGCTCACTTCATAAATGCTCTCGACAATTCTGTTGATTTTTGAGTCCTAAATCTGCTGTATGATACTAAGCAAATTACTTCACCTCTCTGAACTTCATTTTCCTCATCTATAAAATGGGGATAACAACGACTTGTCCCTCACTGGGTTGCTTATGCCAGATAAATAAAATAATGCATGTGAAATGCTTAGCCAAGTCTTGGCACATAGTACTAATAAACGTAAGCTATTACTGCTAGAACCACTAGCTACCGCAATCTTTTAAAACCCACTTATGCTTGAATAAACACTCAAACTGGGATTCTTTAATGCAAGGAAACCTGGTGGTCTAGTAACCAAACCTTAGACATTATTTTAAAAGCAAGGTCCAGCCACTTCAGGGGGAGCATTTTTAGCTCGCTTGGATTATTCTCATCTGTTAAGCCCCCCATTAGGGGTTTCAGTGCACGACAGCATGCAGTGAGGCCACAGAGGAGCACATAAGCATTTTAAAGCTTAGATGCAGACATGAACGGTGGGGCAAACTTCATTCTCACTTGATGAATCTGATGAAATGTCTTCTAGACTTTTGGAAGGCATTTTCCTAGCAGCACTCCTTTCCAAAGTTTTCAAAACAGGACTGGGTTCTTCTTCTGAACCTGTTATAAGACAAAACCAATGAACACTGCACATACAAAAAACAAAAACAAAAACAAAATCCCAAATTCTTAATAACCAATAGACATTAAAATGGTAGGTTGAACGGTGGTATTGTGCCATTAGCCTCTACACTTTTATTTATTCTATGAAGCAAATAAAATTTCTTCACTAAGAGTATGTCCTTTATAAAGTTAATTTTCCTGGTCGAGAAATATTTGCAAGTATAGATCATATAGAAACAAGATTACCACATTAATGTTTTCTGCACCTCTATTTTAGGCACATGATTGTTCTGTGCCAGATTTTGAATCTTTCCACTTTATTTCTAGCATTTGAAGATAGCCACAAAATGGTTTTAGGAGCATTAAAAAAATAAGCTGAAAATCATAGAAGGCAGGATTCAGATGTTTAACATCTGGCTATAATTGAATACACAGATGGGTAAATTCTCTAGACCAACAGATGTAGGCTTTTGGGGTTTCTTGAGCTAGTAAGACTTCCATCAAAATTCTGGGAAATGACATGAGGTAGTCAACTTTTTATTTTGCTAAGGCGTTTTAAAGGGGCAGGGGGTGGCTCTATCATCTACTAATGCCCTTCCTTTATAAAAGGAAAGACATTTTAGGACCAAAAGGAAAAAAAAAAGAGCATAACTTCAGAATATAATAATGAAATATATCTAACCTTACAAAAAAATTTCTCTGGACAGTAATTTTTCTATTTTGACAGTGAAAACTCCATCATGATGAGCCCTGGTCTGAGTACTGTCATGTATCACCAGTGTATTCTCGGTGCCTAGAACAGTGGTTGGCAATAGACATTTCAAAAATGTTTTAAACCAATAAATGATCTCATTGGTAAATTAATGGATTTGGGAACCACTTCTTTTACTAAAATGCATCCCAGTTCTGCTCAATGTTAATAGGCACTCTACAGCACATGGCTTCTAAGACGAATAAAATTTGGGATGCTCTGAGTTCAAATTTAAAAGGTTTTTGTTTGTTTGTTTGTTTTACTATAGACCTTCTCAGAGACTTGAATGTACTTATAATGTGCATAATCTCCCAGCATTTCTGAAAGTATTTGACCATGGGATCCTTTTTATTTTAAAGGAGCATTTTGAGGTATTGGTTAGTGAAGAGCTCACCCACAAGTCACACATGTTAGGATGCTCACCAAATTTATGGTGCCTTTGTAGTCAGGTTCCCCTCTACCCTCACCTCACTCCCACACATTTGTTTTAAAATAATTTAGGTTAGAGAATAGAAAACTATTACCGTACTATTTTACATCTCTTACTTCACTTATGATTTTAAAATATCTTCTCTGGGCTCTGTTCGATGGTTATTTAAAGTTGATTATATCATTTTTAGATAGACTTTTTGCTGTTCAATCAGTTACAAGCCCTCCTTGCTGTTATGAGCTCCTCTCCTCCGAGGGGTCAGTTTACCCTCTGACAGGGTTGTTTAGTGAAAGTCTGCTTCAACAAGTTTCACATGCTGACTTATGCTCTTGCTCATGTCTAGATTCAGAGACATATTTTACTTTCCTTTCCTTACCAGCAACATTTGCTAGAGGTGCTTCAACTTGATTAATTAGGATTAAAGATGGGTTTTTCGGTCAGTTTTCAAGAAGAAGCTCTATAGCTACTTGCCAAGGAACCCAAACCTCATAAGCCAGCCACTCAATAAGGCTTATTTATTCTCAATGAGACCTAAGGGAGGTAGAAAATGACAAATCCTATTAAAGCTACTAAGAAGGTGATCGACACTAGTTATTGTGCAACTTTGGTTAAAATGTTTCAGTAGAGAGCATCTTTTATCATTTCATCACTTGAATCAGGTAACTTTTCATTCCTATTTGTTCCTGTGCTTCTCTGTGAAAATGTTCGGGTTGAATGAAATAGCAAACTGAGATAAACCCTATGTTTCACAGCTTGGCTGAAACCAGTACCCCCAAGTCCACTTAGATGAATGTGGTAATCGATTAAGATCTTCATCTACTTAGCCAAGGCCGGAGCCAAAGAAATGCAGCAGGCCAGGCAATGCCCTCAGGTGGAATCAGGTGAAGTCAACCAACCAAAGTCATACTCTAGAAGGGGAAGATTCTGCAGATAATTGAGGGAGAGGGAGAGAGTGGCAATAAAACCACCACGGCACAAGGTATCTAAGGGAAAGAAAGCTTCAGCCTTGCACTTTGTTCCTGGTATTTAGCCAGGATAAAGTATTGATTGCACCTAAAAGGGAAATTTGTGCCCATTTGTGGCAATTTCTTGCCATAAATCTTACTTAGAGACTTCTGCTTGGATTGCTAATTATGAAAGAAATTCTAATTTCCGGGAGGAAAACTTTCTTAAAAATTTTAGAGTTAGTTTCTAAAGCCAAAAAGTTTTTTAAAAAACATTTTTAAAACCTAAAAGTTCACTTGTTGATTAATCAGAATCAAGTGAGATTCTAAAACACTGCCTTGTGGGTAAAGCTATCTCTATGTAACTTATCTAATTAAAGAATATCAAAGGAAATGTAGTTTTTTAAATTATTAAGAATGGCTAGGGAGAACTGAAATGATAAGAATTTAGTGACCATTTGGGACTATCAAATTAATTTCAATTAAAAAAAAAAAACCTCTATCATCTTTTACATCATCATTCCATAAATCAACTCATTAACCAAAAGGTTAAAAACTGCAGAATGCTCACTGGAGGTATTTCGCCAGCTTTCTGCATTAGAACCAGTGTTTCCATCTGAAAAATCAGAATCAGAGACACCTTCTTTTTCTTCTTCTTTCTCTTGTCTCTTACATAGTGATGCCAGAATCAATTCACTTTTACTTGTTTTTGTAGGGTTTTCCTTGTTGGTCAGGACAGGAATGGCTTTCCTATTTCTGGATACACTAATTGCTCCAGGACGCTCTCCGAAGCCAGGTGCCTGAAAAGCTCCTTCTAGAACCCCTGCAAACTCACTTTCACTATTCCTGTGCTCTAGGGGGTTTATACTTTCAGTGGTCCCTATTTCACAGTCCACGTAAAGTTGTGGAGTTCCGGGGACCTCAATTCCACTTTCAGAACCACAGAGACCTACTGAGAAATCAGTCACCGCTTCTCCTCCCAATACTTTATCATACTGGTTGACTTGAGATTTGAGAACATTACTCTTCAGTTTCATTTCAGGGGTCTCTTGGGTTCTCCCCAAGAACCTGGCCTGCTCTGACTGTGATGTCTCCTTCTCAGGCCTTTCTTCCTTCACTGACACCTGGAGCTGATAAGAAGGAGCTTCAGATGTTTCTTTAAGGAGTTTCTCAAAACCAGTATCAAAAGCACTCTCAGCTATTGATGGAGCCTCTGATTTTTTTACTGTTTCTTTTAGTTCCTCAAGGTGGAATTCAGAAGCAGCTTGCCTGGGCACCTGAGTGCTACCTATTAACTTTGGTGGAGAAAGAGTCCCTGTGTCACTTTCATATTTTAAGGAGGGTGTTTCC
The DNA here is from genome assembly GCF_902729225.1 of Pteropus medius. Taxonomy (NCBI): domain Eukaryota; kingdom Metazoa; phylum Chordata; class Mammalia; order Chiroptera; family Pteropodidae; genus Pteropus; species Pteropus medius. The sequence continues at coordinate 13,222,736 of NW_024352784.1, forward strand.
ATCGTTTCCTTCAGTAGTTTTTCTAAGCCAGCACTGAATTCAAGCAGCTCTGATTTATGTTGAATAATTGTTTCCCTCACAATCTCTGCCACATCCTGAGGCAACACTTTGCCATACTGAGTAACAGTGGAACCAGATGAGCTAAGGCTTTGTTCTGATGGAGACCTTTGAGCAGCTAAATAAGATCCAACTTCATAAGTTTTATCAGAAACTGTATTGAAGGAATAAAGATCCCTTCTGTCTGGAACTATGATGTCCATTGTAGCCAATGGTGGGGTAACTGCCAGAGAATTTGGGGGGCTACCTGCTGCTTGTACTCCTTCAGGAAACTCTGCTTTTACTTCTCCAATAACTACTTCCCTATCAACTGGATAACTCAACAAAGCTTCTCTAAGTAGCTTTTGTAATACAACATTTACATCATTCAATGCAGGTTTGGGAGGAAGAATAACTTTTTCTACAGTCTCTGAAATTTCCCTTTGAGAAGATAATGCCTTTTCCTGAGCAGCAAGATGAGCATCCCTGGAAGAAGGCATATTGTGGGGAGAGTTGGCCACATCCCCAAAAGAACCCTTTCTGTGAAGATGGGAAGGTTGCTCCAATGGCTGAGAATCTTCTGCAGCCATCTGAAACAAGCTCTCTGAATTTAGCTGGCACTCACCACTTTCAGCTTCCTGGGGGAGAGCCATTTTTCCCAAAGTTTCTTCCCCCTCTGGAAAAGGAGTTATTATCTCTCTCTGATGAGCTGATGAGTTACGACTCCATTCTATCTCTTTTTCAAAAACTCTCTCTTCGGGCTCAGAGTTGATCCCAGTGGTGACGGGTTCCAACTTGGTTTGCAAGGGAGAGGGTAACGTTCCAGTTCCTTCCTTCAGGAGTTTGTCTAGACTAGCAGCCAAAGTGTTTAGTTTGACCTTTGGAGGAGCTACTGTTTTGTCTACACGCTCATTAATGATCTCCTTAGGTTCTTTGGCTGCTTCTTCAGCATCAGCAAAACCTGTCTTTTGAAGCCATGTCCTATTTTCAGACACATCTGGTTCAAGCACTTGTTTTCTACGAAGTTTTCCACCAGAAGGCTGGATTGCTGGTGATGAAGCTTCTGAAAGCGGCTTCTGTAAGCTGTCACTAAAAGGGTCTTTGTAGTCTTTAGGTAAAACACTTGTTTTCACAATGGATTCTTGAATCTCTTGGTCTGAGTAATTCTTTTCTTCCTTGAACACTGGCGTAACAAAGTGTTTGGTATTCTTTTCCACATTTTCTTCTGATGACTCATTTCCTGGCAACCGATGAGTGGACTTTCTGGGTGGTCTCACTGGAAATGCAGTTTCATCTGGTAACACCTGGAGTGTGGACTTTGAATTTAATTTCCCTATTTCCTCTGTTGCCGGAACTTTTTTTTGGCTCAGAAACATCTCTGTTTCATGGATATTTTTTCCTGATGATTTGATGTCACGTAATTCTTTGTGTTTCTGGCTATTAAAATGCACAGAATTTTTTTGGCTTATTGTCATAGTATTCTTCTCAACATTATCCTGACTTTTTGGATTGGCTCCTAAGTCCCAAAATTTCCTCAAATTCTCAAATTGAGAGTGATTAGAAACCCATTCTGCATTGGGTTCATCTAGTCTTTCTTTTAGCGACAGAACTTTAAAATTGGAATGCGATTCACCAATTACAGATCTGTCTTTCTCCAAAGAAGTATGTATTTCAGTCCTAACATTCGAAGGATGTTGCAATGCTGGTAAAGTGATGTCTGCCACTGGCAATCTTTTTACAGGCTCATTTATCTTATTCTGAAACAGAGACACTTTACCTGATTGGTCAATTGAAGGATAACTTTTGGATGGACCCAATATTTGGGCCCTGGTCTCTTTAGGTTTATCTGAAGAATAAAAACTGGACAGACAGGCTGCTTGGCCATCTTCATCTAGGACCACTTGTTTGGCAGTGCCTTGATTATATTCATTCTGGGCCACAGATGAACTGTCCATGGACTTCACAGGCTGACATGCTTTAGCAGAAGGTTGTCCCTGGCTGAGTGAAGATTTGGGTTCTTTATGAGTTAACTTAGCTGCAGCTGTCTCACCTTCCCAAAAGGATATTCTGTCACTCACTCTTTTGTATTTCTCTCTTTGCACTTGGTTCTTTGGAACCTCACTAGCTTCTTGTAGTTGGACCTCAGGCTTCTTCCAAGGAGATTTGTTGTTGGCAGCCCTAGAGAGTAACTCAATAATCTCTGGCTCTAAGGAAGCTTTGCTCTCTCTCTCTGTCTTCATGTTGCCTTTCAAATTTGTTTCTTTGACAATTTTCGAAGAGTCAAAATTCGCCTCTGATTTTCCTCTATTTTTTTCATAAACGTGAAGTTTGAGCTCTTCTTCACATAAGCTGCTAACCTCCTTAATGTTGCATGGAACTTGGTCTGCTGCATCAGATCCTTTGAGGGCACTACAGAAATAGTCACTGGTTGGGGGAGGTACCCCATTTCCTTCCCCTATGTTTTTTGAAGCTTGTCTATAGTCTGTAGTTCTACTCTTTTGATTCGAACTGTAGGTTTGAAACGGTTGCAATATGCCTGGACCTTCCTTGTCTTGTTGGGACAAATTAACAGATTTGGGTTTGATTTTTGCATTATCTTGGCAATTTCTAGAAGGCAGCATATTTTTCTCTACCTGGAATGTTGAATCGAATCCCATAGGCGTCAATTCAACTTTGGTGGATAACAGAGCTTTTGAGCCATTTTCTTTTAGACTGGTGTCATCTGTCACCAAGGCAATAGCAGTCTGTGATTTTGAGTCTGTTTCTTCTTTGGGCTCTATTCTTTGGGGATATTCAAGAGGTGACTTATTGTCATCTGAATGAGAACTTCGGTTAAACCAGTCTAGGACTTTAGATATGGAATCATCAGTTGTCTTCCTTATTTCGGTGGCATATGGATCAGAGCGTGAGGATGTCTTAGCTTTTAGGGCCTTGAGAAGAGGAGGCTTACCTTGCTGATGGTCTCTAGAACTACGATCTGGCACCTGAGTTGGCTCAGGCTCCACACGAGACAGTTCATCTGCAACATAGAAATGCTTTTCTAAATAAGAAAAGAGACTACTTAAAGAATTATTATTCAATCACTTGCATTACCTTTTAAAAAAAAGGCACTTTGTATTTACATGTTCCACACCACTAGCTGTTTATACAACATTTTTCAGGGGTTATAATGTAAATTCATCCTAATTAAGATATTCTACCAAAGTTGCCGTATAACAGTAAAGGAAGGTAAATGCAGACCTCTGGAACTATGGGGTTAAACTGAATTGGGAATTTCTTTGAAGCCTCTGGTTTATTTTAAAAATTTGCATAAATTTTGTATTCTGCTCCATATTACATTTTATATATTAACTTTCTCCTACTCTCAAATCTTTACATAAAATTGACAGTCCAGGAAGATATATGGTGCTGATTTTTGTCTCCAACTATGCACTGGCACATTCAGAAATCCTATGAGAGGGGTTTATACCCAAGTTTGAAGAACACAGATTTCAGGAGTTGGAAAAACAACTTTCAAGGAAGATTGAACAAGGAGTTCTCTTTAGAACCTTAGAATGGCACAGTGAGGATATTTGCATTCGTGGGCCTTACTCCTGATCTATTAAACCAGAATATCTGAAGATAGGGTGCCAGGATCTTTACTAATAGCTATCCCAGTGGTTATTGAGCATACCGGGATTTTTGGACCATGACCTCAAGAGGCTCCTTCATTATCCTTTATTTTCTTCCTATAATTTGTGAGTTAGTAGTAGTTAGAAGTAGTCAAATAAATTAAAATGAGGACTAATGGAGAATGTGATCTCTACCTGTTCCCTGATGTTGGCTAATCAATAGCTAGGAGGCTGGAGAAGAATTTCTAAGTTCTTTCTAAGCTATCAAGAAACTAGAGAAAGTCCTTTCTGAGCCTTAATCACAGGGTACAGGGTACATTTAGATAAGAGAAATCGGACGTTCTTCCCCTTTAGTTAAGACTCAGGTGCTTCAGCACTTCTCTCTCTTCCTTATAAATGCTAAGCTATGCAATACATACATGTTCCTGAAAATTATGTGACTTGAATTTGTAATGAAGTCAGCCACATTTCAAATGCACTAGAGGACATATCAGTTAATAAAATTCTATCTTTAATTTTAATCACCAATTCTGGCTAAATGTGAAAACAACAACATCTTACATAATAATTGACACAGTAGATATCGGTTTCCTTAATTACGCATTGCACTCTTAAATATATGTCAATAATTGTGAAGGTTCTTTGAGAAATCTTTAAGAATTTTGTGTTAGTTTAACAGAAAACTACTCAATAATGAAAAAAATGTACATTATATACTGTTACTGAACAAAGAAGTCTGGAGAGTATAAACATAATTTAAAATTATATTCATGCCTAAAATTATCGAAAGGCTCGACAATTAAATGCTAGCAATAGTTAATTCTAGGTAATGGCGTCACAGATGATATTTATTTCACTACGTATAAATTTTAAAAAAATTTAATGAAATGAGTTACTAAGAGTGATGATAAGAGGAGCCAATTTTGCTTCCAATCCCTAGACCCATGTATTTTAGCTGTTGAGGTATAACGTCATTTATCGGTGCATCTGAGGGCATTTTTTCTTTTCAAATATTTTATAGTGAAAGTTTATTATTTTTAAAATGAGAATAGTTGTTTTAAAAATGTGACGCCAGGCAATGTTTTACTTCCTCTAAGGAATTCTTTCATTTGTTTTGTTTTGTTTTGTTTTTTCCAGGATAATAATGAGTATGATAGTGACTATCCTGAAGCTCAGAGCTAAAGTCAAATTCTTATAATTTGCAGAAAGTTTACTGTCGGGGGGGGGTCTTTATTTTCTTTTTATGCTCCATTTTTTAACCTTATATTTACGTAGTAAGCAGAAAAAAGTAGGGCATTAATAAGCAAGCAGAACTTTGTTTATAAACTGAGGCATCTGTCAATCAAACTGGGTGCAGCTGATGATGCCTTCCTCCCAAATTTCATGGTCATTTGCAATTTAAAAATCAGAAAGCACAAATAAGTAGTTAATACAAAATTTCAAAGATATTCTGTGGTAAAGTAAGTGCAGTTTGAAAAACAGGAAAGGTTTACTAATTTTCTTCTATGAATTATAATACAGGAAAATATTACCAAAGAAATTTTTTTCATCTTTCAAATAAACATTTCAGTAAGTAGTATCCAAATATTTGCTAATATTTACTCAAACTTTAGTAATTTCCTTTAGTATGAGTTCCTTTATTTCTTGAAGAAGCACCCGCTAATTTTTAATTTTTTAAAAAATATCCTGGTCTGTTCAAATGATTTTAAATGTCCAAGAAGAGAGGTGGTGAAAATGCTTTGTCCTTTTAGAAGTAGATTGATCTGAACAAGTATGAAACTGTAGGGCTGAGCAAAAGTGACTCAGTTAACTTACACTCATAGGGAATAGTGAGAGCAAATAGGTTAGAAACTTGACTGTAAATTTTCTTCACTGTAAGGAAATAATCATAGGATTGGATGAAGACTTACTGAAGATGGGAGAATACACAGAATGGTTTCCCTCCTTGTTTCTGTTTTTTAATACATAAGAATAGTGCAGTAATCATATTAGCATGGGAAAGCAGCTTCAGGAATCCTCTGAGAGCTGCAGGACCTTCGAGAGAGGGCTAGTTAGCTATTTGGCAGGAAAAAGCAGCATTCTTATTGCCTGTCAACTCACACCAGCTGAAAGAGAAAGTCCCTGTAGAGCTTTTAAAGGCTAAGAACAAATGGGTAGAGGCCCCGTGCAGACCGAAGTCTGAGGCTCTGTCATAGTAAGTACTCAAAGCCTAGTTTCCCATCCTTTGAGGATATGAATGTAAAGATTCTCTTTAGATTAAAAGAGAAACTAAATTTTGGTTTAACAGTAACTGATCAATTTGAATTAGGTGAGTAGAAATGATTTACTCTATAAAAAGGTATTAGCATAACATTAATTCTTTCTCTGTATAAACACCTTGATTTAACTCAAAACACTGTAATTTGTTTAAGTAATTGATATGATTACATTTTTTAGGGTAAAGCATATTGGGCCAGCAACTGTGCTAACCTGGTTCTTTTAACTATTGGTCATTGAGGAAAACCTCCAAACCCATTAAGAGATATAAGCATTCCCCAGTGTCATCTGCCTGAATTTCAACTGGAATGGTGAGGAGCAAAATGCAGCTTCTACAGGGCTGGTGGACCTTGCCATTCCAACTCACTGGGTCACGGCTAATAGCCTGGTAGTGACAACTCTCTTACCAGCAGGGCTTTTGGACAATTCTGATTCAAGCCTTGACAATTCTGATGATTTAGCTTTGTGTTCATTGACGGTGGGTGAATTTTCAATGGGCTGTGGTCTCGCAGTTAAAACTTCTGAGGGAGAAGAGTGCCCATTAATTGGAAAAGAACCAGAAGCCGTTGGCTGATGTGCTTCATTGTTTGCTGCACTTGGGCTTGAGGCTGACTGATGTAAAGGCAAAGGCTTTCTGTACTGGAGAGGCTTAGGGTCCTTCCAAAACTCACCCATGTCCCTTACTTCTTGCGTTCCATTCTTCAACCTATCAAATTCCAGAACACTGAATTCTCCCACTTCCCGGCCGCGGATTAACCCCGGACTCGACGGGAGTTCATCTTTCACTGCAGAAAATCTCACATGCTTTAATGGCTCCAGTGAGTTTGAGGAGGTGTCATCTTCTAAAGAATGATCCTTCTCAGAAATTCTTTCATGAATGGTTAGGCCAGGTGACACAACCTTGCTTTTGGAGTCAAAGTTCTGATGGAAACGAACAGTTTCTGAGTCTGTGCTGCTGGAGCTGGAGTTGCGCTTGAGGATCCCTCTCGGAGCCCCTCTTGTGTTCAGGGAGTCCGTCCTTTGTCTAGGAAGAGGCTGGTTATCGTCTTGCTTTAAAACATGTGAAGTGTAGATCATTTTCCTGGCTTTTGGGATTGGAGCTTTGATTTGGGATCCGCTCTCAGCGCCTGTAAAGGTCTGCTTTGGTTTCTCCGACTTTGGGCTTGAAATATCCAGATTGGACGACTTTTCTTTTAACTCTGACAATTCACCTGAAAATTAAAACACATTAAGTGATATATCAACTGGAGAGTAACTGTTATTTAAAACATCTACTATAAACTTAAGTATTTAAATATTAAAGTAGGCAGTGTAAGTGCAGACCTAATTAAAAAGCATTTAAAGATTCATGCTCAGACTTCATTCAACTGTACGTTTAAAATTATTGTGCTTTACATACATACTTTGAGGTATTTTATATTCAATAAAATATTTTAAATGAATTTTTAAAAATTCCTCATGGAGGTGAAGGAAAAATACAGAAGTTACTTTAAGAATTCACATATGCAAACCAGGAAAAGGAACTCAATTAAAAAACAAACAAACAAACAAACAAAAAAACCCTCAATACCTAAAACAAAAATTAACTTTGTCAAAAAGTTTAGGGAAAAAAAAAAAGGTAACATATTCCAGTGACTTTTTTCTGTAAAATAGTTTATACTACATAAAGTATACTCAATGGAGAGGGGAGAATACACTAATATTAAAACAGGCTAATTGACACTTTTAACTCCACTTTCAATTGTTAATTTTCTATCCCTTATCCAATTGTTAATGCTTGTGGAATTTTCTTACAGTTACTTTTGAAGAGATTAAATTGTTTAGTGTTCTTAACAGCATGGAAGAATGGTAAAATTCCATTAAGAGGTAGACTTAATTAAGTACACAAACCTGATCAAATGCTCTTGAGGGACTGAGCTGATAATTACAGATTAGAAGATCATAACATTGTCAAGTGGCCTTTTTCTCTTGAGGCGAACTCTTTTAATCTTAAACAGAACCGTGTCCACACATGGTAGACATCCAATAAATGCTGCTAAATAAGTGACTGAATGCCTCTGGTCAAAAAATGTCCCAGTTCACTGAGGGAGAACCCAAGGCATAGAGGTTATACAAGTGTCAGCTCCAAGGCTGGAATGCAGTTTCTAAAACTTCTGCTTCCTTCCCTCAGGCAGAAAACCAATGGGCAAAGCAGAATAAGAAAACCATCAGGACCTTTCACTTTCTCTTAAAAGTTATTTCAGTTAAAGGAACTCTGAGAATTTCCCTTAGTCCACAGATAACAAAGATAAAAATATCTAGTCCATAAAAATAATATTTACCCTCTTTTGAAGTCTGAAAGAAACCAGCTCTTCCATTTTTTGACTGCTCATTTTTGGTTTGTTGAGATAAGTGATCTTCTGGCAATTTGGAGCTGTTAAATGGATTCTTCCTTTGCTGAGGAATAAAACATTGTTTATTAAACTCATTTGAAATGTCATAACAGCAACTCAGTGTTAGCAAATGCTTATTATCTCCAATACTTGATTGTTTTATCCAGTAAACTCTATCTGGCATGTCTGAAAAGTGATTGCCCTGGTTAATCAGGTTAGCATAGAATATATATGTTATGCAATATAACAACATTAGATGAGAACTAGGCATTCAAATCTATACCTCACATTTTATAGCAATGAGAAAAATTAGGCCTGGATAAATCAAAAAGCTGGTCAAGATCGGGGTCAACCTGATACTCTGATCAGAACAGATTCCCACCAAAGCTCTTTCTACCAACAAGACTCTCACTCTGCTAGATTAAAGCCATATTGAATATAATTGTAATTGACCTTTTCCATAAGGATCTAAAAGATACTTATCAAGGTATCTTGAAGTATTTCATATTCACTATTGTAATTATCAATTCTAATGAAGAAAGGGTATCAGTAAACAGATTTTTTAAAATTTATATGTGACTGAATATCAGTGTTCACTGTCTATAGTTTTATATATTGGTAATTCCTTCCCCCAAGTAGACCTCTAACAGAGAGTCAGGAAGCTATAAATAGTAATAAGGATTGACATGGAACTAACAAGCTACATTCCACATGGTTAAAAGAAGCAGCCCCCAATGGCTTCAGACATTTTTTTCTCTAGGGAAAGAAATCTGGGTCTTCAGCATGGTATACCAGCAACATGGTATTCATCAACTATCAAACCACAAGAGTGACTTCTTATGTTAAATAGTAAAAATTATCTGTATTTGGTATAAAAAAGTACTACAAAATCTTCTTTATTTCATGGTGCTTTGATAAAATGAGAAAAATGGCATTCCACCAAAAATGAGATTTTTGAAGTTTGAGCTCAGCCTACCTTAGTGGCTGGAGACATGGCTGACTTCCTTGAGTTTTCCTGGGACGTATCAATCACGGTAGAAGCTGGATTTACCAAGCTGGAATTGCAAAAGAAACAATAATTCAGAGAATAAAACCTCACCCTTTGAGGAAGCATAAATCATGCCTCTAAAGCCAAAACCTATTAAGGCAGGATAGGAAAGGAAGTTTGTAAAATCAAACTGCTAGCAAGGGAGTGGGAGTTGGGTTTTAAGATGATTAAACAGTGAAGCAAAAGAAATGGCAGAACGGAAACAAAAGACAGGCACAAGACAAGACAAAACAATCAGAAGCCATGAAGTTTATATCAAGGTACCAGGTACACAGGAGGTTCACAATTTAAATTTGTAGAAATGAACTTGTCTCAAAGTCAGAAGCTAACATCAGGTGCAGACGAAAGTGAGCGAATGATCTCAGGGGGAGCGAATGATCTCAAGGTCATTGCTAAAATGACGCTCCAAAGAGTTTTAGGGCCTAATTCCATAGGCCAGGGCAGAGAGTCAGTGCTTGTTCTAATTCAGGTAGCAAATAATAAAAGGGAAGACTCAGGTGAGATGAGTGACTCAGCAAAGGAATAGAAGAAACAGAAAATCTAAGAGATGCTGTGCAGGGAGGTTGGTGGGTTTGGGCAACTTACTGAGAACTTTCAACCCAACTCTGCAGGCTGGCCAAGTGAGTTCTTGTTCAAATACAAGAGCCAGAAGGACAAGCATAGCATCCAGAAGATGGGGAGAGGCTGGAAGCCTGGAGCTGGCTTAGAGGAGTGAGGCAGGTTCTCTAGACAATGATTCCCTACTGGGGGGACAGGACAGCTCCAGGACAAGAGTAACCCCAGAGGGAATGGAGAAAAGTGAGTTGACCAATCTCCTTCTTGAGCAACTACTCTCTTGGCTACCGAGTAAGAAGGACAAAAGAAGATCATAGTGGTCCTGGATGGGGTAGAAATACACATGCTCAGACTTCCTGCTCTGGTGGTCTTGCCTCGGGCATAAGTGGTGAAGTCACCGTTGGCTGAAACCATGGTGCCTGGTGAAACTCCACCAGTTCTTTTAGTGGCATCCCAGAGCCAAACACTTGGAAAATGCCTTGGAGGGTGCTGGCTTTCCACCCCGCAGCAAAGGAGCTAGAGGTTGGGGAGAGGAGCAATTTTCCCCAGGGCCACAAAGCCTCGCTGAAGATCACTGTCATGAAAATTGTGGGCTAGATGTTCCTGCAGCTTCATTTACTTTCATTCCATCTGCACTTCAATTGTTATTTTTGTGCAGATTTAGTCCCAGGAACAGGCTGACATTTTGAGGAAGCCATTCTTCCTTTTGTTACCCTCCTCATTATTCCAGAAAGGAATTACAGTAGATGAGACAGATGTATATAAAATATAGTCTGATCACATGGATGTGAGAAAGGATGGGAAAAAAGGATGAGGAGGGGAGAGGAAGGGAAGAAGAACAGGAACTTATAATGGAGACAGAATTAAGGCTAATAGAAAAACACATTACAGGAGCTTATTCTTACAACAGGTGGGCACAAACTTGAATCAAGTTATCTAACAGCCAATATGAAAAAATAAATCTGGTCACTGATAGAACTCCGAGTGTCCATATAATTTAAAAAGGCCAATAGCTCAGGACTAGAAAGCAATTTCTCTTTAGTGTCATTTTAAAAAGCTAGTGAGTAATGCAAAGAATCTTATAACAAATGCTATGCTTGGTTTCTTAGAATGTTTTGTATCACCTCCCTTAGTAAACAAAATAGTCACATAATAATCAGTGGACCTAAGCTAAGTGCTGATGATGGTCAGGGTTCTCCATGGAACACCTGTCTTTCCTTGCCACCTTCCTCCTTTCCCTTTCCCACTTACCAAGAACAAAATATAAGCAGAGCCTCTCATTCTCCTCTCTCTGCTCCCTGGAAATCCAGTTCCTGCACCTCCAGGCCCCCAGCCTTACACATCATGTTGTCTGTCCCCTCCTTCCCAGAAATAAACCACGCTCACTAAATTCCATCCAGCTGTGTATTTCATGTCCACTCTGCAGCCTCATTCTTTGTGTAGATATCTTATCTCTCGTAGTAAATTGGGAGATCCCTCAAGAGTATCTTGACCATCTTTATGTCCCCCACAATGCCTTGTACAGTGTCTGGTACACAAGTAGTAAATGATTAAACAAATGAAGGCCAACTGAGCCAGTGGCAGAGAAGGCAGCAGTAGACAGGTAACCATATTTTTGTTGTTGTTTTGTTTTGCTTTTAATCCATGGTATTTGCCAAACTACAATGAGGCATATTATTTAGGTTTTAAACAAAATGCCTTTGTTCCTGCTATTCAGAAAGCAAAAGAGAGGAAGAAATGAGGCATTCAGAACACATGGTCAGACAACAAAATACCAAGAACACACAGCATTTACTGGGTTACCTGTGGTTGAGACTAGGGGCAGGGGGGATGGGATGAGGGTGGGATACCTGGTTAACTATAGTTCAGAAGCCTGCTTAATTAGAAAAAATTAAGACAAGAGTCTTGTGCCTCAAACTCTGTCTTTGAAAACACAGCTACTTCCAAGATTAAGCTCTGCTTTGCTTCTCTCGAGAAATACAGCAATGTTTTGCTTGCCTGTCTTTTATTGGGCAATCATCACTACAATAGTCATCTTATTCTCAACTGATCTTTGCAACAACTCTATGAAATATATATACTTCTCCCCATTTTACTCGTAAGAAAGCTAAGGCTTGGAGAAGTTAAGTAAACTGCCTGATGGCACAAAATGAGTTAGTGAAAGAGCTGGGGATTTGAACCACGTGTGTCTGACTCTGACTCCAAAGACAATCATAATGGCTAGGCCATGCTGCCTCTGATTTCTCACATTGCTAAAGCAGTGATTTGTGGCCAGAGGACTAGAGTAATGTCCGATGACTCTTACATTTGTCATTACATTTCCACCTGTACTGGCATCTCCTTTATTTCTGTTAACTGTATTAACCTCACATCTGACCTTCTGACTCCTGAGTTCTATTCCCCTAATCCATTTGGGATTCCACCACTAAACTGGAATGGCCTAAAATACAATGTTGATCTTGTCCCTTCTGCTCATTACTTTTCCCTGGATTCTCAAGGCCAATGGAACGAAGTCTGAACTTCTCAGGAAGGAATTGGAGATGTTCCACCATCTGCCCCAATATACCTTCCCTCTCCTTCTTTCTGTTGATTCTTCATGCCAAAGTGGTCTGTCTACGCACTGGCTTTAAAACTCATCTCTTTGCTGTCTCCACTCGACCTATTCCTCAGATTCCCCCTCAAGTGTTTGCTGTGTTCTCTTTGCCCTAATCTTCACTTTCTCTTCAAGCCCAGTCCAATTCTCACCTCCTTTGTGATGCTGCTAACTGAAAGTGGGTCTCCTTGTCTCAAATCTTACAGCACATTTTATTGGTATTTTGGATTAGGAATTTGCTCCCTCCCTGGCACTATTTCTTATGTGATCAGGTATTCTTATATGGATACATTATTTTACCTAAGAGAATATAGTCTCTTTATAGGCAGACACTGTGTCTTTTGTGTCTTAGAATCCCTCTCAGAGGTCAATAGATTCTGTCCTGCATATAAAGATATTCAATACATTCCACAAGATGAGGTTTTTAAACCTTATAGCAAGCTAAATTTCACACCCCATGCACTGTAATTTCTTCCTTCAGACACCGTTCAAAAACTACCTGCAATTCTAGAAGAAACACTTAAGCAAACTTTATTTACTTCGTTAAGAAGATTATTAAAATATTAGACTACGATATTGGCATTTGAATTTCTCTCCTAAAAGTGTTTGCATTTTAATGCAAGTCTTTGAAGACTTAAAAAAAAAAAAAAAAAAGAATGTTAGCTAGCTGCTGTGGTGGGTCTCTTGGGGAAGACTTTACATCAATCTTAAAATCACATCACACAGGCAGCTGAACACTCCATTTGCTTCTATGTTCAACCTAAAGTACTCCAAGTTTCAAACTTTAAAAAGCTTTTCCAGCTTAAATATTAATAGCATCTAGAATCAGAAGCAAATTCTCCAAGTGACTTTTCCCTGTGTCTTCTGTTGTTAATCTCTCCCTCTGGACTGTGAGCTCCTTGGAAGCTAACGCTGTGTCTCCTCCCCAGCACCAGCTCTGTGCTAGCACACATGACACGCAGTGAAGCTTGAACACATGAATGAACAAATGAAGAAATGGCTCAGAGATAACACGAGGGAAGAAAATTAGGAAATATGCTGTAAGCCTTTCAAATCAGTTTTTTTTTTTTGAGTAAAATATTACTTCTCTGGTGCTACAGATTTATCTAACACAAATATTCTCATCCAAATATTCTCATCGCAGATGTCACAGTGTAAATATTCCTACCACAACTGATCTGGGTAAATCCAAGACCGTATAGGATTAAGAAAGATTCTTTTAAGAGCTTAATATAAGTGACTCTACGGAGCAGGCATCTAAGAAATAAGACGGCCATATCACTGGATTGCCATCAATCCAAGGACAAAAGATCAAATGCACTGTCCAGAGGTTGGCTCATCACAAACGAAGCTCAAAATTTCCATCCAGACAGGCTTACGTTATTAAAAAGTCAAATATTCCTTAGGGTGGAATGGATGTTAGATCTCTTCAAAGGAGAAAAAAGGAGGCCACCAGGCAACTGAGGGATGTGAGCTAAGAAAGGATGTAGGAGGAGGAACCAGGAGGGGAAAAGAATCGGGAAGTTTGCAACACACTGGAGAAACTATCATTTTTTAGAAGATTGGGCTGGTCCTGCATGTGGCCACAGAGCTAAGGCAATATAAGCTACCAGAAGGACCAGTCCTCAGAGAGGTGGTCCTAAAGGAAGAGATATCAGACACACAGACACACAGACAGACAGACAGAGAGAGAGAGAGAGAGAGAGAGAGAGAGAAACTAAAAGGTCAGTCCACTTCCAGGCTCCTTCAGACCAAAGAGGCATCTAAGGCCCTGGTCAGTAGAGAGGCTCCTAGACTCCCAGTGTTTCCTGAAGCACCCAAACTTCTTTTACAGAACATGTCATCATAAGTAACAAAGGAGGGGCTTCTCTCTCCAGAGCAGGCCTAACTCCATAATCAGGCCACATTTTACCTTGTTTAAAGGCAGAGCCCTGAACACAGGGGAAGAGCTTCTCACATTTGCATTCTGTATTCCCCACCTTGGTTCAACCATGTCCAGCAGATTATCATGTACATATTCCACAATTATCTGGGGGGACATGATGTGCTATCAAGGTGTGATTCAGGGACCAGTTCTAGCTGTGAACTGTTTGTTACTGGTTCACTGTGAGATAAGTACTGAAATGGAGAGCATGCATTTAGAATCATTTATAGCAATTTGCTGAGACCTCCCTGCACATGATCCTGTACTTTGCATGCCTTTGTTGATTTCTGTATTCCTTTTTTCCAGTATTCATTTTTATTATATTTTATAAAAGGTACTAATCTGTGGTAATTTGAAATACAATTTTTAAAAAATCAAAACACTGATCCTTTATGCCAGCCTGTGCCAACACTGCCCACAGTCTAGCCAATGCCACCCTGCTGAAGCTCAGCAACCAGAACCACGACTGTGAGCATTTGGCATTTTCCCTTTGCCGGAGCCTCGATCTCTACCCCTCTGTTCATCAAACCTCTCTCTACTTCCTGGTGTGACAGGTATAAACAAAGATGAGTTCCAAAAGAACACAGGTAGCTTCCAGTGTTTGAGTACATGCTCAGTACCCACAGCATTTTCACTCTTCGCAAGCAGAAACCCCAGAAAACTGTGCCCACAACAGAAAGAAGGGCTCTTGCCACAGAGCCCATTAGAAAAACTCCTTCAGAAACTGCACTATCCAGTCACTGTTGCCTCACAGTCCCTGACTCCTGGCTAAGAAAATATTGACAGGTATTGAGTCATTGTATTGAGGTTCACTTAGTCCAAAAGTACAGGCCCCAAAATACACTTAACACGCCCAGTTCCCAAAGGTTAAAGTATAGGTGAGAAACACTGCAGGAACTTGATACTGAGTAAAGTAGTGGTTTCTGACACAGAAAGGAGGAAGTAAACAGCAGCTCCATCTATAGCTCTGGAGGGTTACCCCCCATGCTATGTAATGAGCAAAGCATGCCGGGTCCATCTAACGTTTTTATTCTTGCCTTCCCGACCATACCAAAGCTATGTTATAATAACATAATTAAAATGCCACCTGGAGATCGCCAATTTTCTTTCTTCCTGAGAAATGCTAAGTGGTTCCTACGCCTCATTTCGTTTAATCTCACAACATCCTATTGAGGCAGCTCTGTTCTGATTTACAGATGAGACCTGAAAGACTCTCTGAGTTGACATAAGGAACGCAGAAAAAAAAATGGAGACACAAATCATGGAAACCTGGTAGCCTCGACTTGAGGAAAAGGGGGCCAATACCCGCCAGCCCACATGGGATCATGAGGAAGATGGATATGGCTATCGGGCAGTGGTACCTCTGTCCCACAGACTGTTGGAGATGAAATGAGTTCCTGGGAGAAGGACAGGAAGTCCTTCTCTAGATAAAACTGCGCAATGAGCTAAGTTTATTTCTGAACCCCCGCCCACATTTTCTCCTTTCTCCTTCTGTGGCACTTGTACTCTCTTCCCTTAGTCAGTGCTCTGGTGTCCCCACCCCGCCCCCATCAAACCCAGCTCTTAGATGCTGCTCTCAGGTCCTTGGTGGTAAAACTAAATGCCTGTGTTCTCACTTCCAGAATTTCTATTACTTCAGGTCTCATCTTTCCCTATGGAAGGAAGGCAGGCCTTAATCCCATTAGGGGGGTTGCAAACAGCTTGTAAATGGGGAGTCGCCAAGGGGAAAGGGGTAGTGTATTCTTCACACCCTTTCTTGAGCTTTCTGAAACAGCCGTGTGTATGTGAGAGCCCATGCTTCCATTCATTGAGCATCTACTATGTACTAGGGACTATGTGTTAGGAATTCTACATTTACTAGCTAATTAAATTCTCAATAATCCTGTTAAAAATCATTATCATTCCCATTTTACAGCTGAGGAAATGAAGGCCTAAGAAATTAAGTCACTTCTATTCTAGTGCAAGGTCACAGAATCAGTTAGTGACTACTGTTAAGGTGTTCTAACCTCTAGCCAACATGGCCTCTTCAGACATTACAGACATTAAAATCATCCCACAGGGAAAACAATGCAGCCTATCACTCATGGAAAACAAAATGAATTCTCTCCAACAGGGAAATGGATAAATAATGGGCACCCTAACGGAATCAGTATTCCATCACCCATGTGACGTAACTACTCATATTTAACTCTGAAATGCCTTTGGGTGCCTGTATTATAGACCCTCTCCCTTTCTATAAACTATGTTAGAAGCATTCCTATTCCCGATGGGTCTCAGTCTTAGATCCTGACTCAGTGGGTCCCACCAGTGAATTCATCAACGTCATCTCAGTTTGGAGAGTCTGAGGTGAATTGTCTTCACCAAGGACCTATAGATAAATGCAACTGCCCTCCCACCCAAGGGTAACAACTCTGTCTCCAAGGGGAAGACACCAATGAAAAGATCCTTAAGTACCTAAAAGCAAATCATCATGGTTCAAAAAGTTAGCAGCAATGAAGCCTCACAATCAGCTCCTTCATAAGAAGGATGCACAAATATACATTTAATTGGCCAGATGACAACATGCATGAAAAACACCAAAAAATCAAGACTGAAACATTGAGGACAACCTGTATCCTTAAGAGGCATTTACTGAGTACCTACTACTCAGAGCCAGGTATTCTACATACATCATCACTAACTCTCACCATAGCCTTTCCTGGTATATACTATCATTCCTATATATAGTTAAGAAAAGAGACACAGCAAGGTTAAATAACTTGCCCATGGTCAAATGGCTAACTCGGGATTTGAATTCATGTCTGTCTGGTTCTCATGCTTGAACTTCTTCCATTGCACCAGGCTGTTATAATTTGATCATAGTTCCCCTCTTCTCTGAAATTACTTATTCCCCTCTCTTCATTCTACTCTAAGGAAAAATCCTTGGTACAAATGAAAAACAGTTATTGTTGCTGCTAGAAGATATCACCACTTAATATTTTAATTTTATTTAATATTCAAATTTATTAGAAATTCTGGAAGCTGGGAAAGAGTATACCCAGGTTGTATCCAAATCAAAGCCCAGAATTTTTTCAGACATGCTCCCTTTCCTGTGCCCACAAGACCAGTCTGGCACTGACACTCATAGCCCGCCACTTTGCCTTTACAGCACACCAAGCCATGAATCCCACATGCAGCCGCCATGTCTTACCTTGGGCTTGCAGTTCCTACATCTTCTTCCTGCTCTTCTACAACACCGGCTAGCTCTGGGGGGAGGAAAGTATCTTTGTTGACATTATTCACCCAGCTTTCCTTTGCCTCGTTTTCTCTGTCCTTACTCTGCTCAGCTGAAACAGGAAACAATAAAGACAGGAAGGTTATCTCTCACCTCCTGACCTACAATTCTTATATCAGCTCTTATCACTGAAGACTCGAACCTGAACTTCAGGCCTTCCCTGAGTGCCAAGGCAATCAGTAATGAGTCTGAAGACCTGGGATCAGAATATCTGCAAGAGAAGTCAGTAGATTCCTCTGATATTAGCTCCCCTCCGGCCCCAAGTAGAGTCTCCTGAGAGCATGGGTGTACCTTTAAACGTGCAGGTAACTCCAGAGACAACTGAAGTAAGATTCGGACTGCCTCTGACTCTGACATGAATTGGTGTCAGGACCAAATGTGTATGGCCAGGGGACGCTCAGGGCAGGAAGTCCTCATTAAGACAGAAGCACCATCAGTACCAGGCTTTTACTGAACATCTGCAATGTGTCTGACCTAAGGCTGAGCTCTGGGATACAGAGGGGAAAAATACTTCTAGTCTGGGATGACTCTCTCCACTGGCGCCTCCTCCTCCTCCCTGTCTCTACATATCCAAATTCTACATAGTCCTCCATACCCAGCTTAGATGCCAGGGCCCACACAATACCTCTGTGCTCCCTCTTCAAGAAATAACCTCTTTTGCCACTGAACACACAGGGCTCTTTACCTGTATCTCTCAGATAATTAACATCAACAGAGTGATGACAGTGCCAGACACAGAGCTAAGTTCTTTGCATGAATTATCCTAGAAGGAGGGAGAGACTTTCTAAGTTTGCAGGTTTGGAAACAGAGGATCACAGAGTTCAAGAAACTTGCCTAAGGCCACATAGCCATTAAGTGCCAAGAATACTTTCATCAGTGTTATGAAGATGAAGCAATATCAGGTCTCCCAATTTCCAAATATACTCACATTCCAAGGTGGTATTCCCCCCACAAGTCTCTTTATAAGTCTAGTTTTTTTTTTCAATTGCAAAATCGAGTCCACAGGACCAACTTGCACCCCTCAAGATTTCTGAAGGTCTGGATAGCTTTCAAAATCAAGAGGCCTGTGATCAATACATGGCACATACTAAGCAGTCTGCTCTTATTTGCAGAGAGTGTGGCTCCGAGTCAGAAAGACTGAAACCCCTGCTCTGCCATTTGACAGCTATATGACCTTGGCCATGTAGAACTTTACATACACCATATACAGAATGGGGATAATAATACCTACATTATAAGGTTGCTGCTACAATTTGAAATAATAGAGAGTAAATATCTATCATATATTAGATGCCCAAAAAGGTGACAGTTATTCTCCTTAGTGAGTACAGACTAGATCTAGACAGAGGCTGTGAATCTTGGGGGTTCAGATTCACAGTGACTAGTCCAGAGTTAGCAGGTACTGGTAGATATTTAATGAACTCAACAGAATTCTAAAGAAGCCTTCAGAATACTGTCTCTACAGTCCTTTAAATGATGTACCTGGTTAATTAAAGAAGTACCAGATGTCAAGGTCATTGAACAGGGAGGCTAATCTCTTTCTGTCTAAGCTCTTCGCCCTATTCAGGAGAAAAGGTTCTGAATCTTCGGAATTAAAAACCAAAGAGAGAAGAGGTGGTAGATCCTTATAAGTCTCGATTGTCTATGCTACTACTACTCAACATGGCATCGAAGGGTTTCCCTTTGTCCTTCTACACCACACTAAGCCACTCCGCCCCACCCCCATCCATCCAAATACAGGGCAAGAAAATTTTGAGCTAAAGGGCTACACATTATGCAAAGTGTACCTTTAAATGATTTCCCTCATCAGATTTTAGTAATGACTCTGACACCCTTCTCCTTTCCCGACTCCTTCTTCCCTAACAAATGCTGGCTCTAAATGTACTAGCCAAATCAACTCACCTGCTACCTGGAGCCTCTTCTTTCTCATGGATGCTCTGATGATATCCGTGCCATGAATTTTGTCTCTGTGCCTTTTTGCCTTGGCTTCATAAAACCATTGGCCACTCATATTCTTCAGCTGCTGGTCATCTTTAATTTTTTCAGGCAAATGTCTACAAAAGGAAAAGAGCTTTACTTTGCTGAGAACCCACAGTAAACAAATGAGTTCACTGTGACACTGCATAAAGCAATTCGTAAACACACAGCCAAAATGAAGCTCTTAATATTTTAGAAAATTCCACAAACCTCCCAGATGACTAGCAAATGTAAGTTCCCCTTTGAGAAGTCAGAGAAGCCAAGGCTAGCATTTTTTAAAATTTCAAATATTTAATCCATGATTCCCAGATGATGCCTGAAATTTCTCAATGGCAGATTCACTTTTTGGCCACAGTCTTCTGTGTCCACTATTCAAATGCAAATACCCTGGGGAAAGATGACATATTAAGCTTCCTTAAGCCTTGGTAGCCTTATCTGTAAAAAGGGGTTAATAATAGTAACCCACCTCATGGGATTGCTATGAAGATTAAATTAGCTTATGCATGCCAACCACCCTCCCCGCACATGCCTGGCACCTAATAAACACTCAATGACTAACTGGTGGGGTAGTTAGCAGCTTATCAGTCCTTTCCATTTCAGTGAAATGAGTTTACGAAGACTTTCCTGGAAGCCTGTGGGAGACAGCACATGATGTCCCGGGGTCTCGATCTCAGGGAAATGAATACTGAGAAGGCAGGCTGCAATCAAGAAAGATCAAATTTATGTGAGTGGGGTGGAGAGTGGAGGCAAAGGCAGAGGCAAATTCCGTTTATGCAGACACTGCTTTTAAGGGTTCCGCAATCATTCGCGCTCACTGAAAAGCTGAAACCTAAAAAACGAACCAAGTACTGCCTTCCTAAAACATCCCTAATTTAGACTGGCTGCAAAAACATTGTTCTGCTTCACAAGCCTTTTAACCTTTGTATCTCTCTATCCATCTCAATAAAATGAGAACCACAAACTCTATCTTTTCTTATTCATAAAGATGCACTTAGAGTAAAGTGGAATAAAAGCCTTAAGGAGACTTTGAACTCTTGGACGATAATGTGCTACATAAATCCAGGAGAGTTTTATGATTGTCATTCAAGCAACTACGCACTTCCTGAAGTAGCAAATCTAAGTGTTTTAGCCGAGAACGTGTATGGTGGCCGCACACCAGGGTTGTGGCAGGGCTGGGCATGACGGCTGCACACAGACATACCTGGGAGTGCAGGAAACAAGAGGGACAGTTATCTTGGGTCTAGCAACGCCATTTTCCTCTCTCCCAAGTGTGCCTGGAGACTGTCTGTCTACCCGGAGTCCAACTCTCTGCTGGAATTTCTTCTCCTCTCCCAACTACCTAAGAAGTGACCCTATCCCAAACACGCTCAGTCACAAGCCTTGAACACACTGCCATGACAGCCCATCGCCAAATCCTGACAGAGAGAGTGCGATCACTTCATGGTTCTGCATCACCAGAGAGGTCACGGATCTTATTAAACATGTCTAATGGTTTCCCATTGCCTAGGTTTTCAGCAGAGAAACAACCCTTATGGGCTGCTGGTGGAGCTTTTGCCTTCTCTTCCCTAAAGGACCAAGTTTAAGTTGAACTCCAGAAGAGAGAAGTCCTTCCAGCTCTCCCTATTAGAGAGTGAGCTTCTAGTGGCAGGGCCCGCTATCAATGTATCCTTGCTGGGTGTCTAGAAAAGTGCTAGTAGAGGGAAGGGTATCATCATATGAGGCCACTGACCACCTACCTGGCTTCAGGCTACCTTTTCAGATTCAGGTTCATTTTCCAGCACTTGCCCAGCACACTAGACTCCTTACTGTTCTCCAAACAGCTCTTTCATGACCTCCGTAAACATTAGAAGCAAGAAAGTGTGGCAGAAAGACTATGGGCTTTGGAGTCTTTCAAAATTAGTTCCAAATACCCATTCTGACTTTCTAGATGTGACCTTGGGCGGGTTCCTGAACCTTCTTCAGTCTTCTTGTTTGTAGAAAGGAGAAAATGAGACCTCCTCTGCAGGACTTCTGGGATGATAAAAAGAGGTGTTTACCTCAAAGTACCTAATAGTACCTGGATCTTGGTAAGAGGTCAGTAAGTGTGAATTCTCTCGGGATGTCTTTTCCTCCTTCTCTGTCCAGTACGTTGCTCCTCATCCTTCAGATCCAGCTCACATACCACCTAGCCAGGGGAGCCTTCCCCGATTCCCAAGGGCACAGTTCAGCTTTCTGTTCTCCATACTTCCACAGCACCTCCACGATAGCACTTACCACACTTTCCAATGATCTATTTGCACATCTGTCTCATCCACTAATCTGTCAACTGTGCCAACTCCTTGAAGGTGGGAAAACAAAAAACAAAAAGCTATACCTTAATCACCTTTATAATGCCAGCACCTAGCACACAGCCTGGTTCAGAGCTGATACCCCAAGACTGTTTGTCAAGTGAAAAGACCAATGAACAAATAAATGCTCAGCAGCCACCCCAGTCTGAGTCAGGTAAGAGATAAGAGAGATCCTGTCACTGCTGGGATTGGGTAAACCACAGTGTATCACAATGGTAGTGCCTTCTCTTGATGAGGCAGGATATCTCATCTCTCAGAGGAATAGGAGAAAAACATAATGAAATATGGCATCAGTCATCATCTTTTTCAAAGAGACCATAAGCCCTCATAGCACAACTTTCAATTTCTCCTCATAAGATTTATTTACTTATTTTAGCTGTTCCACTGAAATGAATTTTTACAGGTCCTTGTGCTGTTCTTGATCTGCTCCTGCCTAAATGACTGTCTGCAAGTCTCTGCTCACACCAGACTTGGTAGTGCACAATAGGAGTCAGGTCCATTGAAACACACGTCCCCTAGAAAAGCCAGTATCCATTAGAGTGAGGAATTAAGGTTGGGTTTCTGGCTCATTTCTTTTAATGTGGCAAAAGAATAGGAAATTCTCTCAAATTCAGTTAAGTGCTATTTATGTATATCCTAACAGGACAGTCACTGCTGGATTCAATCAATTTCTTTTTCTATCTTAGTCACTTGATCATTTTGAAAAACCCCGCTATCCAGGTGGTGCTGTTAAAATTTCTACCAGCCCATGTTGACCTCTCGTTTTTTTCTGAACTCTAATCATACCGACGAGATTAGCATTTGACTCTCTAATCACTGTATCATTTAGTTGAAGCGGAAGAAGGGTAGGTTTCTTCGGACCCATCTCTTACACCTTACTACCCTCTCCGCCCATGCATGTTGTGCTCAGCAGAGAGCTGAGGATGGAGAAGATGCTTAATAAACACCCGTGGGCTGGTGGGCAGAAGCAAAGGCAGAAGAAGAGCACTCAGCACAGAGAGAACACTGTCCCGCTGCCCTCCAGGCAGAACGTGCTGGTCATTCCCACATTCCTTCCACTATTACATACAAAGCATATTGTTTTGTACTGGGTCCCATGCTTGGCACTTAATATGCATCATCTCATTTAATCCTTACAATTTCACCACAATGTACAAAGAATTTACTCAATTATGAAAGATGGCCATCTTGTGTCCTCTATATATTAAAAGCCATATCTGTTAGTTTGTTCATTCACCAATCCATGAATCCCCTAACACACGCCAGGCACATGCTCGGAGCTGTGTATTAAAAAAATCTATCTACAGCCCTAACTGCCAATGTTCACTCCTGTGGTGCAAAGAGTGTAAGCACTTACAGAGGAGAGACAGAAGAGTAGGACTGCCCTCCAGGCTGGCCTCAACACTTTCCCCTCAGCCTACCTCCTTTTTCTCTTTTGTAATGACAAAGCACACCCCAGCTTACAGCTATTCATTATTGTTAGGCAAAGTCCCAACATCACTGGCAGGACCTGGTTGGTGTTACCTGGTCAATTGTATAAATATTAAAAAAAAAAAAAAATTAGCAGCTTGTCCAGAGAGGCTAATTGGTCCATTTCCCAGGTTTTTTTTTTTTTTTTTTTAACTCCTCAGTAGGGATAGTTAGACTATGTGATTTGAAATTACTCTTAGATGTTTATTTTGAGTGTGAGAGCTGGACAGGACCCTATATAGTTACAAATGGCCTCACTTTGTAGATGAAACAATTGAAGCCCAGAGAAGTTAAGAGGTTTGCCAAAGGTCACACAGAGCCGGGACCGGAAGCCAGCCTGACTCCTGGCCATTGCTCTATTACCCCATCCTGCCTCTGAGAGCCAAACATGATTTTGTTTTTTAAGATTGCTATCACATTCCTCTCTTTTTACAAAGGAATTCAACCTTTGATAGAGGATCTCAAAACCAAAACATGTGAAAACGAAATAAATTGCAAATGTTCCTTACAGTGGAAAACGAGGCATAACGTGTGTCCTTTGTGTCATGAACACATCATAGATCCCCACAATCTGCTGCAAGACAGCACAGCATGTGGGAAGCACAGGCTTTGTAGTTTGATAAGCAAGGCTTCAATCTTGCAAGGCACTTCGCCTCTTCCACCCTATTTCCTCGCCGTTGAATGAGTTCTGCTACACAATTATACAGATGAAAGGAGAAAATGTATGTGAAGCTCAGTGTACAATGTAGTTCCTTGACAAATGTTGGTTCCCTTCCCCTTCGCTTTGATAGAAAAACACCACCAGAGGTCCTGGAAAGCCATTCTTCAATGACGACTGCCTTCATTTAAAATAAACTAGGTCTTCAGGAAGTAGTTGAGAATCCTAAGATGTGGTCGCGGTTGAGATGGCGGTATCTATTGTGAGAACGCCCATCACCATAGATGTGGTTGCGTGTGCATGGGGTGGGGGACGTGGTGCTGGTGGTGTACAGATGCACATGGGCAATGATTTCCTGCTGGCAGCATGACGCGGGGTACAGGAAACGCCACCTCTGGAGTGTGTCATTTTCAAACCATAAAAGACTAAAATTACATATGTGTATGAATGGTGATGTTTCTTAAAAAACGGGGGTAGGGGCAGGGTGGAGGAACAGGGGAGAGAGAAAAAGAATCCATCCTGATGTCTGCTTCACTGCTGTTTTGTGAAATGTCTCCCCCTGGTAGTTAGGGAAGCAGGCTGGATGGAGATGTATGGTAATAACTGAGCCCGGAAATTGTGGCTACAGGTAAAGAGGCATCATGAAAGACAGTGACCTGGAACTGTTATCTTCTTACTGTACCCCAGAGACACCACAATAGATATTCCCTTGGATTCAAGTTCATGTTCTACCATTAACAGATTGAGTGATTTGGGAACTGGATATTTCCTCTGTATGACGCTCATTTTTCTCATCCATGAAATCAAGATGGGAGGTAACATATAGACTAACTAAATCATCTCCCAAGTGTCTTAAATTAGCTTGGATGTGAACAATTCAAAGCGCTGGATATACCAGGCATGGCAAACAGATTTCGGTTCAAATACCAAATCTCATCTGCGGCTACACTGAAAAGGATTCTGAGGCAGTGTCTGCTCTTAGTTGGCAACAGTCCTATAATTCATTAGTGATGTCCCCGTGGCTATGGGAGGATTATATTCCAAAGTCCATAATGAATTAGCATTGAAAGAAGAGTCTCAATATTAGTGGCAGTTTTGCCTTACTAGTGATGTGTTGCTTAGATTAATATTATAATGGTATAATTTATGTTTCTAGAGCCACGTGCTGCCAAGAAGGGGGATTGGAGCATTGCAAAATCATATTAGGGAAACAAAGTTAAGATTTAAAATTTGCAATTGATAATCCATAATGTGTATGAAGGCCATTATATAGTAAATCTCTTGAGGGCTGGGACCATGTTTCAATCACCCTAGAATTATCTTCATATCATTGTTCAGAAAAGTTCCCTATACTTAATAGGTGCTCACTTAAATTTCACTGCATTAAGTAACTGAGAGCTTTTAGGAATAATTTCCTCCTAAGGAATCAGACTAGCCACCAGAGACTTCTGTTCTTTTTTAGAGGCACAGTTGGAATGGTAAAAAATAAAATTAAAACATATTCATGACCTATTATGAGCTAAGAAGATAAAGAATTACTCTACTCAACTTTGGCTTTACTCCTTTAACTTTGGTACTATAGTTATTCCAAGTCTCTGAGTTGAGGTTCAGAGAAATTAAGTAACTTGTCCAACAAATTGCAGTTGATCAGTGGTGAGGATAGGATTCAAACTCATGTCAGTTTGACTACAAGTTCCATGCTGCAGAGTTCTTTCCCTGTGTCATGATAGAAGCCTCACTGTTTTTCTGAAAGAATAATAGGAATGTACAGCATGGGGCAGAGGGAACAGCAATGGACCGAGAGTTTTTCTTATTACGGCATTGGCACTGATTAGCTGTGCGGCCCTGAGCAAACCAATTCCCCTCTCTGGGCTTTACCTTCTTTAGTGTAAAATAACTGATGTGGACCAAAAATATCTCTTTTCCAGAGTATGTCTGATGGAAGAGCCAAGAACCAACAGCTGGGGATGCCAAAAGTGATAGAAAGCAGACACCCACTGAACAGCATTTTCAGAAACCGGAAATCTAGTTCTAGTTTCACCAGCCCAGAAGCAGAATGACCTCAGAACCATCCCTACACATCCCTTTCAGTCCTAAAGCATAGAGAGTATCAGAGCACGAGTCCTCTTATGTGGAGCAAGCCGTGGGTTGGGTTTCCTTCAGTGTCCACAGGCTACAGGCCTCGTGCTTACCTGACCCCCTGCACTCTGTCACTCCTCTCCAGTCCCAGGGTCCTGGATCTGCCCATGGCCAAGACCCATGAGGTGCTTTGAGCTAACTAAAAGCTCTCCCTGAATGGTGGTAACAGATTGGACTTGACTCACATCAGATTTTTCACCACCCTGAATCTTCTTCCTATCCATTTATAAAAGCCAAAATCAAGGGCAGCACCCGTGGTAGCTGCTGGGACACCATCAGAAACAGTGGATGGAAGGAGAGTCTGCAAACCCAGTGCTACAAAGGGTCTTAGCATTTCTGCTGTGGCTGTGGTCTGGCTGGTGCCAGAGGCTACACATTCACACCCCTCACAAGACCCAGTTGTATGGAGAACTTTACATCTTGGGGGATATTTTCATCAGCTACTGCAGGTACCCAAGAAGCACCTCCACTCTACTCATACGGAATCACAGAATTATGTGGAAAACTCAGCAGCTTGGAATGCCAGGTGTCAAGAAAAGATGGAAAGGAAGGATGAATCTCTCTCTGTAACCTGGTGAGATAGAGGAGGTAGAATTGCAGAAGTGGGAGGAACTGAGGGAACTTGCAGCAATCCAATGTTCATAGCCCCGAAATCCTGAAATAGGAAGAGGACTCACTGCTTTCTTCCCAAGTCTCCCCATCTTGTCTTGTCAGACACTAAAGGAATTTCCACTCCCCAGTATGCTTTAAGAATCAACTTATACTTTCTCTGAGCGGCCCCCTCCTCTTATTTCTAAAATGGGTATAACAGTTCTGTCTTGCCAAATATCAAGGTTGCTGTGAGGAACATAAAAGAATAACATTCATGAAAGAACTTTATGACTGTGAATAGGTAAAGGAGGATTAATGTTACCAAGAGGCTTGGATGACTGATTAGTGTAAATCCCCTGCCCCTCCTGAGGAAACTGCTCAAGGCACCCTCCTTGCCGAGAATGGGGAGCAGTGCCCCGTCCAAGGTGCACAGAGCACTGCAGGTGACTTGTGGGGAGGAGTATGACAAGTAAGGAACCCTGTTTGCATGGTCTCCACTACCTACAGCTATCTCCTGTCGCCATCACAGCTCGGTGTGCTACCTCGCACGGAGACAGCCACGCCCTTCTCCATGGCCAGGTCCCAGAATGGCCTGTTTGCTGTTCTTTTCTCAGGGAGAGGAGATGAAGTTAGCGAATAAGTACCCGAAGACCAGGATTTGATTCTCCCTTCTGACACCTATAGATTGTATGAGCTTGGGCAAGTCACCTGACCTGTCTCAAAGTCGATTTCCTCACATATCAGAGTGGGCGAAAATATATCCCCCCATACCCCACTCCCAACCGCACAAAGGTGTTGTGAGCTCAGAAGAAATAATGGGCATGTAAGCCCTTTGCAATTTGTTAAGCACTGTCTAGATATAAATGATTAATAGGAGCCAGAATCAGGAACTTTAGAATGCTTGAAGTGAATTACGGCACATTCATTTATAAAGCATTCATGTTTAGTTAGGGTCAAAAAATGGGAAATGGTTCAAATAAGTCCATTATTCATGATACTTGGATTCCAGGAAATAAGAACATGCCTTATGCTCCTCTTGGATAACTCCTGGGATGAGGATCATGCAGTTAATACCAACTTACATCGAGGAAGCCTTTCACTAGACAGCAGAGCCTGGACTCAAGCCTGCTCCTTCAGCATCCTGGTCTCATGCTCCTTCTACCACGTGGGTGAATGAAAGTGGCAGAAATGTTGACGTGGAACAATTGGGTCCCTCCCAACAAGGACAGTGTGTCAGAGTTGCCACTCCTTCTTGTGGGAAACCAACGAAAAACTGGCTCTGTCAGAGCCAATTTCAATTGCTACTGAAACCAACTCAAACATTTCTGAAAGTACGCATAAATGTGAGGTACTTTTCAATTTATTTTCTTTTAAAAATTTTAGAAATTTAAAATATTTCTAACTCGGTTATAATTCAGTTTAAAAAAGTGGATTCAGTTAAAAAATGTGGATATAAATATACGCACACATCCATATATGTAGATTTAGGTGTATGTATATGTTTGTATATATTTCATTTTTAATTCAGTGTTTAATAAGTTAAAGGAGCTTAGTTAGGTTTTTAATCAAGACTCTCTATCTGGCAGGAGTCCTGTGGGATAAATTAAGAGACACCAAGGAGGAAAAAGTTCCATCCAGGAAGTAAACCTAAAATTGGAACCCATAAATTCAGGCTCCAAGTCAGAACTACCACTTATGGTTGAGGAAAAAAAAAGTGCCCCATCTTCTTACCGACCGGCCCTCCTCCCCGCAGGCCTGAGGACCTCTCTGGCCCTACCTGACTCTCTCCTCTTCAGCCCTCTTCAGGGCAGCGTCCCTCTGCAGAACCTTCATGATGGCCTCTTGCTCCTCCTCCGTCAGGAAGCTTAAGTCAATCATTTTGAAAGGTGTACACAAAAATAACGGTAACAAATCTGGCTTAAAGTTCTCAAAGCTAAACAACTCTGACTGTAGGCCGGATGATTAAAAGATGCAAAAATAAAATGAAATAATATTTTGTTCGGTTCTCGAGCAAAAAAAGTCTTGTTTGGGCTCAGCAAAGGTTTTAGGTGGCCGATTGCAAAATCTCGAGTGCCCTTTCTGGTGAGGCAGGAGTGATCTGTGGGACGACGTCAGGAAGAGGCTCTCAGAAGGAAGCTGCATTCCTTGCCGGACAGGTCACTTCTACAGTGGCATTTCTATTCATGCTCCCTCTCTGGACCAGTGTTAGACACAGTTTGTCCTCCTCCAGTCCTCATCATCAATTCAAGGAGAGTCAGCAGCATCTGGGCATCATCTACCTGGGGAATCATGAGACAGTAAACATCAAACAGTGAGAGGCAGTTCCTATAAGTATTGCTCTTTATTACAATATTTAAAACATGCCTGGGGGCGGGGGGGAATGACCATGAGATGGTCTCTGAGATCAGGGAAACCAGTTCTGCCAGCTTCCTGAGCAAATGGCAAATGGTTCATGAAACATGCTTCAGCTCCATTCCAGACAGCCAAGATGGAGAGCACACAAAAATGCCTGTCAATGTTTAACAATCCACTGAGGTAAGGGTTGGTTGCAAAAAACA
This sequence comes from Pteropus medius, assembly GCF_902729225.1. Taxonomy (NCBI): domain Eukaryota; kingdom Metazoa; phylum Chordata; class Mammalia; order Chiroptera; family Pteropodidae; genus Pteropus; species Pteropus medius. The sequence goes on from NW_024352784.1 coordinate 13,252,125, forward strand.
GCTGGTTCTCTCTCTGCAAACTCATGGGGTACTCAGCTAAAAAGTCTCAGTAAAGGTCAGTAGACCAGGGAGACATGATTCCAGTTGTCAAGTGATTATGGGTAAGAAACTAGGAATAAAAAATTCACAAATGCTCACTCCTTCATGAGTATATCCGTGCTCCGTAACGACAGTGGTGTTAAGTATCAGGTAGCTTGCACAATGGCGAGAATTGTTATGCTTCACCTGGTCCCACCTCTAACCTTTGCTGGGGCTGGAGCAACTCACCAAGCTAGTCTCCCTTCATTTCTGAGAAAGGAGAAAGAACACTTACTGGTATGTGCTATATAAACTGGGGGAAAGAGGCAAAATTTCAAAACACTCCACCATCCAAACTGAGCATTTTTAAGTAGGACGATATGCAAGAATCCTATTTTCTCTGAGGCATCTTAAACCCATGTGCAATGAAATGAAGGTGAGACCTGAAGAATGCCACAGCCAGACAAGACTTCAGAGATCATCAACTCCAGGATTGGGGTCCTTTTAACAAGTGCAGTACTGCATATACAGTAGACACTAAAAACCAAGTGTTTAGTAAAGTTTAAAGCAGCCCCACTTAAGAATTAAGTCAAGTGTCTACACTAGTGAGTCATTTTTATGAATAAATTCTTCATCTGGACAATAGAATTACTTGGAAGTACTCCCTCCACTACTTGCTTGCTAGCTATGAACCGTTAGGCAAGTTATTTCCCACTCTGAGGCTCAGTTTTCTCATTTGTACTTACCTGACATACCTCACAGTTTTTAAGAATTAAATGAAATAATGAACATAAAACAGCACATACCTTGCATCCTATACCAAAAACAGCTACCAAAAATATTCTGGCTCCCTTTCTGAGTTCATACTTTTGTTCCATCCAGCCAAATAAGAGTGTACTTAATTATATATTTTCTTTTTCTCTTTTGAATTATGTTTCTTATCTCCCCCATGAAGTTTGGCCTTCATGGACAGGTACTCTGATGACCTTTGTTTTATCTTCCTGTAGCTCCTTACATAATGTCCACAGAGACCACTCAAACAAATATTAAGATAATACTTTACTCTTTTTAAAAAACTTGCATGCACTTTCATAAGTTACTGAATACTTGTTCATTTGAAAACTACTCATCCTTCAAGATGAAAGTCTCCACCTCCAGGAAGCTTTCTCTAACTTCCATAGCCAGAGTTAAATGTTGTAGTGGATTCACTTATTGTTCCTAACTCTTTATTTTCTTTCTGAAACGGAACCATAGCACCATGTTGCCACTAGAGTAAGCAGAGTATTCATCTCTACCTTCCTGATGTTGGGCTTGGCCTGTGACTTACTTTAGCCAATAAAATGTTACAAATGTAATGTAAGCCTAGGCGGTAGATGTGCTTGTGTGGTTTGGCTTGGCTTCTTATTCTGCCATGTTCCATAAGAAGAGCTAACCCCAGGTAGCCATTGCCTCTTCAGTCTAGGTCTCAGAAAGAGAGATACAAGGACAGACCAGAACCTCACCCACCTGAAGCAGGGTCACCCCAGATGACCTGTAGATATGGAAGCAAGAAATAAATATTTTTTGTTGGAAGCCACTAAAGTTTGGGGTTGTCATACAATACTTTTGTGGCAGGAACTTGACTAACAAAAACTTTCTCCTCCATCTATATACCTCCACTGCTACAATTATTTGTCTGCCTTCAGTCTTTTCCTTTTGACTGTGAGTTCCTGAATATAAATAACTAAGTGAACAAGTAAATGAATGAATGAATGAATGGACCACATCCAAATATACGACTTCACCAGGAACAGCTATCTAAATTTTTTTCATGCACAGAAACTTACTTAGATCTCAAAGGCTGGCAAGGAAATGGATTCAGGCCACATTCTGGGAACCATGTCCCTGATGAGGCATTGCACTGCCAGATAGTTCAATGAGAGATTGTTTTTAAGTTCAATGAGTTGGGGGCAGGAAGAGAACAAGAGAAAAAGCACTTTGGTCGTCCAGCAGTGATAACTGGCAGGTTTGCTAAAGGAGGAAATGCTGGTTTCCACACCTTCAGGTAGAACTAGAAGCTAACCAGTGCTTCAGTGTAAAAGCTTCTACGGGTTAAAAGTCTATCTAAAAATCAGCTGTTAAATTTTAATTAACTAATTAATTCGTTAGTTAAAATAAATAAAAAAATAAAAATCAGCTGTTAGTGAGGCTAAGGGTAATATCCTCATTTTACGAAGGAGTAAAGGGCTGGAATATTTGACACCTAATTGAGTAGCCAGGCGTCACCATCCAGTCACATGGCAGGAGAACCCTCAGATGACAATCAAGATTCTTCAATACCAGGTACTCCCCCAACTCCCAACTTCTGGGTGTTATTTATCATGGGAGGAAAAAATCAAACATTTCATTCAATCACCCATTCATTCAACAAACATATATTGAGAGCCTATTATGTGCCTGGCACTGTTGTAAGCTCTGAAGATATGGCAATAAGTAAGACAGAAGAAAACATCCTGTCTTTGTGGAGCTTACGTGCCAGTTGGAGGACACAATGATCGATGATCAAATAACAAAAATAAATAAATAAATAAAATTGAAAAATAAAACCAAATAATTAAATTATATAACTTGTTGGAAGGTGAAAAGAGCCAGAGAGGAGGAAAACAAAGCAGAAAAGGGAAGAAAAGGGAAGAGAGAATAGGGTGTGTGTGTGTGTGTATTGTGTGTATGTGTGTGTAGTTGGAGGAACTGGACTTGCAAAGAGTGTTTAGGGTAGGTCTCACTGAGAAGATGACACTTGAACAAAAACTTGATAGAGGTGAGGAAACAAGCCACACAGGTATTGGAGTGTCCTGAAGTGGGAGAGAAAATAGGAAATAGCAAGGAAATGGGCCAGTGCTGGAGCATCAGAGTGTGCCAGGAGGAGGCCAAGACAGAGAAGGTCGGAAAAGAAATATATCAGACTAGACTAGACTAAGCTTTGTAAGAGCTTTAAGGTTTCTGGTTTTTACTCTGAGATAGAGTAGCATTAGGAAAGGCAGAGGAAGAAAAGAAAATAAGTATTTACTGGACACCTCCTACGTGCCTGGCACTTTACGAGAATCACTTCATAGGCACCTCATAAGGATGTGAAGGAGATATTTTATTATCTGTATTTTTCAAATGAGGAGAGTAAGGCTCAGGGAGGTGTTTGCCACTACGCTTGTGTACGGTGGAAATGGCATTTGCTTGTGGCTTTGTCAGATTAAGGCACCCCAGTGTTGATATCATTTAATTCACCCCTCCACACAGATTCCTCAAACTGAGGAAGCAGAACAAAACTTTTCCATCTGGCCGTGGCTCTTTGTTCTCTGCTTAAGCATAAAAGAAGCATAGCTGGTGGTCAGTATGGGAGCAACCTCAGTGCAAAAACGGAGATGGATGAATTTGCGGCACAGGGATTCTTGATGTGTTCACACGAGTGGTTTCCATGTGAGCAAAATATCTCCTTAGGTTCAGCCCTCCCTCCCTCCCTCCTCATGCTGCTGAGTAAATTTCCAAAAAACTCAAATCTGACAAAGCCATATTCCAGGCTTAAAATCCTTCACCAACTTCCCACTGCTCATCGGCTAACGCTTAAAATCCTGACCGTGGCCGTAGGACTCTACGTGAACCAGCGCCTGCTTTCCTCTCCAAGCTCCTCTCCTTAGGCCCCAACTACACTAAAGGTTTTCGGTTCCTTCTGCCTTCGGGCCTCTGCATATGCTGTTCCTTCCTCCTGAAACACTCCTTCCTGAGCTAATACCACTTGACAGCAAGTTACATGTCACTTATTGGGCAGAAGCCTTCCCTAACCTCTCGAGACCAGGTTAAATGTCCCTACAATGTGCTCCATTAGCATCTGACTTCCTCAGTCAAGGCATTCATCACACTGTCTTGAATCTCTATCTACTCGCATTTGTCCCCACTAGTTAATGAGCAAGGCCTGGGCCTCTGAGTGCTTTGTATCCCCAGTACCTGCCACTGTGCCTTACACGTACTAGGCTCTCAAGTATTTGATACATGAAAACAGGTAGAAGGGGACTGAGCTTCCACTTTCCCTTTAACTTGAATCCAAGGCCCATAATTGAAACAGGCTTATATTATTCATTGAGTTCCAGCTCCAGGTCTTTCAAACGACTGCATGGTTTAAATAAATCACATGGCTATTGTAGGTCTCAGTTTTCTCACCTGTATGATGGGTATATTCACTCCTACTTTCTGTTCCTCACGGACATTATTATAAAGCTATGTTTAGAACGCAAGACATTGTCAAAGACAAATAAGGAATAAGCAGCAGTAGGAACTGCTGCTGCTTATTCCTTATTTGTCTCCAAATGCGGACTGTGCTTAATTCCAATTTTTCATGTGTCAGCTCTGCTATGCCACATCTATGCCACATCTATAAAAGACAATACTCTTCTCCTTGTCAATTGTCCAAGAGTTAAGCTGGAGAAACCCAGGCCTCCAACAGTTGGGACTTGCTTTTCATGGCAGCAAAGAGAAGAGCTAGGCTAGTAGCCCCAAACCCAATCATTTTGCCTGACCAAACCCCGGTTACAGCCTGATTAACAATAGCATTTGCTCCCCGACTTGCTCTGCTGCAAAGAGGGACCCAGACGGCACCCTCTCCTTTCCCAGAAGGCTGTTTTTGTACCAAAGCTTGCAGACCCCAAGGAAGGGGAGGAAAACGCGAGTAAGTAGTGACTCTCACATGATGAGGTTTTCAGAAGAAAAGTAAATTGTTCTGACAGTCTCATGACATCAAGAATGAAGGCTTGAAAGAAAGTCCTGGGAGGCAGAAGGAGAGCAGGAACAAATAGGCTTGAGTCAGGGTGGGGCTGGGGAAAATGGTGCTGGACAAAAATAGGCCCGATCAATAAAGTGGTTTAGCCCCAGCAGTGACAAACCATCAGACAGAAAACTAAAGACTTTGGAAACTGCCTAGATCACAGCAGCAAAGGATAAATAGCATAACCCTCAGATGGTTCGGGAGAAGCCTAGGAAGAAACAAGTGGAGGTGGAAAGTCAGAGAACCTTTGTTCACCTCCTTCCTAGCACACAGAGCTCCCCTCAGTATACCAAACTGGCGGTCACCAAACCAGCAGCCCACACTGCCAAGGCACGCGTTCCCAAACCTGCTAAGAGCCCCGGTGGGCCACTCCAATTCTCAGGCGTAGTCTGCACTTGGTTGAACTTGCCTGTAATTTCACCCTTTGTCTCCAATTTGCCCTGCCTCCAATTTGCCCTGCCACTCTCCCTTTCACACAACAATTTAAAAGGAAGACAGCTTTTATGTTTTCTCAGAGTGTCCTTTGTTGAGGGGACGATGAACTTCCTCCTTCCCTCAGCTGTTTTCTAAGCCTCTCAAGATCTTGGTCGTTTTTCTCTAGACTGTAAAATGAGCAGGTGGTGCTAAGTGCTTTACACAAATGATCTCAGTGAATCCCTCTGACTACCCGGTAAGGCAGGTATGTATGCTCCAGACCGTACAGACAACACTGGTCTCAATAAGTTAAACGACTTGTCTGCAGCTGTCAGCCAGAACATGGTTTCAACCCAGGGCTGTAAGATTCTAAAGCCACCAGTTTTAATCTTCACTACATCGCCACTCCCCTTATTCTCAGAGAGGCCATACAGCTAGTTAGGGACAAAGATGAGACTAGAACCCAGGTTTCCTGATTCCCGGCCCAGTCCTTTTACCCTGTTGTTCCTCCTTCTGTACCTTCTTTCTTCTCTGTCATTTCTTATAGGCCATACGCCTTGGCCCTCAGAGCACGGCATGCTCTTCTATGGGCAACTTGTTAGAACAGGAAAATGACTGGGCCCTTTGAGTTTGTTTTATGGACAGACATGGAGAAAAGGACAAGCATAGGACAGAGGGAAAAAAGGCACCTGTGTCAACATGTGGCTGCTTATACATGGCCATCAGCTTCTAAGAATGGTAGAGATGCCTGGAACCAGAAACTACTACTAAAAAAAACTTTATATGTTTAAACTCAATCAGAATGTTTTGTTATATAGAAATGTATGAGGATTCTTCCAAAGGTGAAAGCCTTTTGTCTACTTCATCCAACTCCTCAACAGCCGATGTTTCCCATGGACTGAATGGGCGACCTCAGACTAAGAATGTGATAAGGAAAGACTACTTATGTGTGACAATTCCCCCTACCCCTTAATCTCATAGTCAAACCGAAAGATAATGTCCCTAGATTTCAGAGAGGCTGCATGTTCCCGCATGATGCAGCTGTTTGGTCAGGCTTGGGAATCACAGCTGCAAAGGATCTCCATAGGTCAGAACTGGCTGGTGACTGGTTAAAGAGCACAACAACCTATATAGTTAAGCATGCTCACTTGTATGTCAATTGTTTTCCAGCGGTAACAGGGGCAAACATTAAAATGAACAGCTGAATCAGAGTCATAACTAGTTCTTTGTGCAGATGAGCAAGCTGAGATGCAGAGAGGTTAAACCAATTGCTTAAGGTCACACAGCTACCTAATGTGAGAGCTGGGACACTCAGAGACCGTCTTTGTCATCCAGGACATATACAATTTCAACCTAAATAAGGATTAGAAAATGGGCAAATAAATGGGTTGGGCTGCACTTTACAGCACCCTCGAAACCAGCACGCTGATAACAGCAGGTATTAGAGATGAATTCTAAACTTAATTATTTTCTTAGTTCCAAATTCTGAGGAAGGGAGTGGAGGAACCAGCTGATTTATTAACTAGGCTGTAATTAAACCCAGGATAATAAAGTTAACCGAACTGTAGCAATCACCAACTCAGACTTTAAAAGGCTACATAAAGTCTCGCTTTTGATGCAGTCATGTACATTCCTATCTGGCCTGAGAGTGAGGGGCTCTCTCCAAATGTACTAATTCAGGGGTTCCCAAAACTGACTGCATTAGCATCACCTGAAAAGCTTTTCAGTAAATAAATAAATAACCATGCCTGGGTCTCTTCACCCTCCACATCCTCCCAGCAATTCTGATTTGACCGGTCTGGGGTCAGACCCCACCTGGGATACATTTTTTAAAAGCCATCCAGGAGACTGTTAAGTGCAGCCAGCACTGAGACCACCAAACTAACTAATCCTCTCCTCCTTCTGGCCTCTGCTCAAATCCAAGAACTAGAGGATAAGGCAAACAAGGTGGCAGGACACAAAACAGAAGGCAAGGTTGTGTGATCACAGCACCCTGCACCTACAGCACCCTGAAAATGAGGCCTCCTTAAAAGTGAGGCAACTCAGGAACAAAATTTAAGGAGACATGCACTCTCTGGGTGCTACACGTGCAGTGTCAGCACTTGCATGATCTTGTTTTCATAGATTTCGTGCCCTGGGTGCCTCACTTGCCTCACCCGCCTCACCCTAGTCCCAGACTTGCTCAAACCCCTCTGGCCATACCATTAATTACCCCATCAAAGATACATAAATCAAGTTCCCACCACGTGCAAGGTCCTTGCACTCAGTTCTGCCAACTCCACAGCCTCTAAAGAGACTCTTATTCTGAAACTGATACAGGTGAATAATGCCTCTGACGTCCGCATGCTATACCCCTGACATAAGAGGCTGCTGTGATGGAGTGGAACACGCTGGTTTGGGGGTCAAAAGAGGATTAGAAGAGGATTGTTCTATCATTAGTCTTTGGCAGTTCCTCTAAGGACTCTGGATTTTTCCCTTGGTCTGTACCATGTAGGCAGCGAGACCTACTTTACAAGGTTGCTGTGAAGATGACATTAGGCTGGAAGTAAAATGGCATGGGATGTAGTAAGTGCTCCATGGTAATGACGAATCGCCACCATTTCACTAACCTCAATCACCTTCTCACGCTACCCTGAGGTTGCAGTGCTACTGCTGCTGCTTTACTCATTTTCCTCTTCAGACTGTCTCCTACCTTCTAATTGCCCACCCCATCTTAAGGAGTCAAATTTCTGGTTTATGCAAGCACCTCTCTACCCATCACCCCAGGCCTCTGAGGAGATAAAAAAAATCTTCCAAATTCGGGGGTAGGGATTGGCAATAGAGAGGTAGGGTGAGAGGATCCCATTTTTAAATTACCAAGAATTCTTCTAAATCTTCTCATTTTAGGACTGGACCTCAGCTTTAGAAAATCAAAAGTGAAAAGTCTGACATTTTAGTCTCTGGTTCTGCATTAACAGCTCTCATCCAACTCCACTTCCTCGCGTGGTAGGCAGAGAGGTGCCTTGGCCCTGCTGTGTTCCTAGCACCTGGCATGGTGCCTGGCACACAGCCGATAACTCATTTATTGAATGAAGGAAAGAAAAAAAGAGATTAGAGGGGAAAAAGCAAGATAATTCAACAGCACAGAGGGAAAGCCAAGAAAAGTTACAAGAGTGGGACAAAAAAGTTATCTTCCATAGATGTCCAGTATTTGTTAAATCTCTGTGGTAGGCAGAATAATGGTCCTCCAAAGAGGCCCACATCCCAATTCCTGGAACTTGTGAATATGGTACTATATGTTAAAAGGGACTTTACAAATGTGATTAAGAATCTTGTGATGGGGAAATTATCCAGATTATCTAGGTAAACCCGATGTAATCACAAGGTCCTTATAAAAAGGAAGCAGGACAGTTAGAAGGAAAGAAAGGAGATGTGAGGATAGAGACAGTTGGAGTGGTATGCTGTGGAGATGGAGGAAGGAGCCACGAGCCAAGGACAGCAGGCAGCCTCTAACAGCAGGAAAAGGCAAGGAAACAGATTCTCCCCTAGAGCCTCCAGAAGGAACTCAGTTCTGCCAACTCCATGATTTTATCCTGTAAGCCCCATTTCAGACTTCTGACCTCCAGAACTGTAGGAGAACAAATTTGTGTTGTTTCAAGCCACTAAGTTTGTGGTCATTTGTTACAGCAGTAACAGGAAACCAATACACAGTCTGAAGACAGATAAAGTGATTTATTCATCTCTGAATCCTGTCCTTGTCCTACAGCCAATCAGTTGCTGGATTCAGTTGATTGAACCTCCACAATTTCTCTCCAATGAAATCCTTTCTTTCTCTACCACTCATTTAGTGATTGTCTCTGAACATGACCTCTTTCATTCCTGGTTCTTCCTCACTTCTGTCTACTGTACACAATACAGTTAGATTCATATCCCAAAGCTCCACTTTGATTATGCCACACCTCGACTTAAAAAAACCTTCCCTAACTCTTCCTTGATGGCAGAATAAGTCCAAATTCCATATCCTAGTATTGACATCCTACTGGTTCCAAGCTTCCTATCTAACCTTGCTACCCCATGAACTCCAGCCAAACCACTCAATATCACCTCTATACTCTGTTCTTACTATTCTCTCCACTTAGAATGTCTTTCCCTTATAGCTGCACACATCCAAAACCTACTCACCACCCAAATCCCAAGCTTAAACGATAACTCCTCCATGAAGCTGCTCCTGTGGTCCCATTCCCCTCAGAAATATCCACTCCACAAGCTGGCAATAACTCCTTCTTTCACTGAGTCTTCATAGCACCTGTTTGTACATCTCTCATCTGAGGTAAGAGCGAGCACAGGCTCCACAGTCAGATGGACCAGGGTACAGTGTGACCCTCTTGTGCAAGTTACTTAGCTTCTCTGAGCCTCAGGCTTTTCATCTGTAAAACAGGTCTCATACCAATCTTACTGGGTGGTTGAGAAGATTAAGGCTCATATATAGGTATTCACACAATAAGCATTCGATAATTACAATATTTACAATAATTACATAACATTATAGTAACTTATATACACATCAAATTCCCACTTTTAGACTCTTTCAGGGAAGAGTTTATGTCCACTCTATTTTTGTAGCCACACAGTACCTTGCACATAATAGAGAAAAATCTTCTAAATATTGAACATGTCACTGGAGTTTTGGGAGCATCTCTTCAGGCTTCCTGTTCCATGTAGAGTAAGGATGGCCTCATTTTTCTCCATTTTGGAGAATGGGGGAGAAATACACTGGTTCTCTTCCTGATCCTCAGTGTCAGACAGAATTCTTAAGATGGAAACTTTGCAAGACCCACCCTTTGGTTAATGCCTCAATACTATTATGCATCCCAACCGACAATAAATGAGTATTGTTTTCATTAGCATAAGTTACATATTGTTATTTTAATGCCATTGAATTCTAGCTCAAAGAACAGCTGTTGTCCCTGAGCCAGTGGGACAAAATTCCCTTTTACTCCATTATGTTTAGAAATCCCATGCTGGAGAGTCTCCCTCATTCCTCAGCTGGGTATGCAACAAAATTACCTTCCTTTAAAGGCATTTCTTAAACCACTTTTATGCTAGAGTAGAAACTTAGCCCTTTTTTTTCTCAATCTAGTTGGCATCATCATGAGATTTAAAGTCAGGAGATCTGGTTTGAAATCTAGTCGCCTACTTATTAGCCTGGAGACCATGAAAATAGCACTTACCTGAGCCTCAGTTTCCTCAGTTCTAAAATTGGAACCAACCACTGTCAACCTCCCTTGCTGAATCACCGGAGGCCAGTGAGACCATGTATGGAAAGACATTTTGTAAACTGCAAAATGATATAAAATTATATCTCCCATTAGCCTTCTAACTCAGCATAAGCTCCAAGCAGACACCCGTAGATTGGATAAGAGGAACGTTCTCAGGGATTCCATGAAGGCAGATAAAGTGAAAGCATTCTAGAAGAAATGAAGAAAGCTTTCTCTTTACCGGCCTTCATGGAATCCCTGAGACACAATTGAGAATAGTGTTGTAATTGAAGGTGCCACATAACCACAGGCAAGCTTCTCTTGCAGGAATCTTAAGGAACATCTGACTTGCTATCTGTAAAATGTTCTGGGGTGATATTCCTAAATGGAAGGTGCCATTCAGTGTAACTACCGCATAATTAGTCAGCACCACCTCTGCCCAGGCATGATGCCAGACTCTTTACCTATATGACATCCTGAATCTTCAAAATCCAACTATCATTCAAGGCAGTAGTGTAATCCAGAAGGGCCTTCACTATGATTGAGAAGGTGTTAAGAAATGACCAACATGTCTAAGACAGCACTTAACATTACTTAGCGTTTAACATTAAAATGGGCAGCAACTCTCCCAAACCCAGTTCAGTTTTCTTCAACCTCTAGTCCCCTTACTTATTTCCTAGTACAATGCTTCACAGAAGGGTAAAAGCCCTAATGAGCAAATCTCATGAAAAATTCAGCTGGTCTTTGGAGAAAACAGCTGGAGCTGACCTTAGGAATTCCATTAATTTCCCCCTACCACACAGCCTTAAAATAGCCAAAGAGCATTTCTAGCTAGCAATGACCTTCCCTTTAAAGGAAATACTATGCAAAGAGGCATGCTGGGGTCATTAGCCCAAACCATACAGTCCCCATGATAAATCCTTGGCCAAATGTTCCTATGAGAATCTCCCTTCCCAAGGTCAACAATGAAATTTCATTGTGAAGGCTCCCCTTGCCCTACTCCCCAGGCACCACTGGATCTATATAAAGACATACACTATCAGCCAGTAACTACCTGAGTGGCCATGAGGAAGCCACTCCCGCTTCCTTGGCTCCAATCTCCAAATCTGTAAAAGGAAGTGCCAAACTTTGACCTCTGAGGTCTTTTCCTTGTATAAGACTCCCTGGGAGGTACCTGGGAGGTAATGAAGGCTCCTCATTACCTTCAGGATAAAACGCACACTCCTCAGTGTTACATGCGCTCCTCCAAATTTGCCCGCTGCCTTCTTCATTTTCCCTGATATTGTACCTTGAGGTTTCTTAAGTTGACTTCAGACACCTCTGTGCCTTTAGAACATGCAGCTCTTTTTGCCTGTAATGTCTTTTCCCAGCTTCTAAAATTCTTACTCAGTTTTCAAGACACAGTCCAGGTATCACCTCCTTTGAGAAAACAAGTCTATAACTCTCCCTCACAAGTTAGTGTAGAGTCTCACAGGACTCTGCATTATATAGTAACAGTCCATTTACTCATCTGTGTCCCTTACAAGCCTGAGTGCTCCTTGAAGGTACAGACAACATCCATCTCTGTACTCCAGGTACCAGACCCTGGGCCTGCCGTTCGCTGTTTGCTGACACTGTGCCAAATTCCACCAGAGGACTACATGCATTTTAGAGTGTTATTCCAAAAGACCAAAAATTAATTTTTTTTTAAAGATTCTTTTCTCTATTCAAAAAGCAAGAAAGAAAACTATCTCTAAGTCGTTGCCTTATTAGGAAAAAATATATATAGCTGTTTGGAATTGTGACCTAACCTTGAGGGGCTGAAAAACATACAATTTTCCCTAAGAAACCTCTTTTTAAACCATCGGAACCACAGCTTTTTAAAAAGGAGATTCAAATTTATAAATAATGTATAAATTGGTGGGGTTTGGGTTTCTTTTTCTTTTTCACCAAAAGGAAGGAAAATCTTTAAAAGGAATAAATTATACGCTGAATTTTCTGAAAATTCTCAGCCATGCCCTGGAAAATCATGAAAAGCAGAAAGAATGTTATCTTGTGTAAAAACAAAATGTCTCATTAACTACTAATAATATTGAAAGGTATGTGCACATTTTATAGAAGCTAAAAAATTAATTAATTAACAGCTAGGACTTGGACTTGAATACCTTCTTCTGTCTTTACACATATTGTCTCTACACAAGACAAACCAGCAAAGTAGGCAGCACTGTCTGTGTTTTATAGATGAAGAAACTGCAGTTTGTGGAGAATAAGGGACTTGCCTAAACCCATATCTCCTCTAAGCTGCAGGAATGGGATTTGAACCCAGGTCTGCCTAGCCCCAAACTTCTGTCCGACACACCGGAAAGAGCTGTGGAAAAAGTGGAAGGAAGGGCCAGGCACACAAGTGCCCTGCGAAGGAACTCAAAGATGCAAAGAGGAGCTAAGGTTTCCCTCAAACCTTCACACATCCCAAACACTGAGCTTTGCAGTACAGAATGCTGTGAAACTTGATGTGTAATGCAACCAGTTACAATGGGATTTTTATTCTTTATGTGATTCCAGTTTGACAACATATATTAACAGACTCCTGAATTGCGGAGAGCGGTCAGGGAGTATGATGTTGCAGCATCAGGAAATCTAATTTTTCTAAGCCCTCATGAACAACAAAAATCCTTGCACGGATCTGGGAAAGAGCTTGATAGTATTAGTCAATTCTTAAAACCCCATCCAAAGATAGAAAAAATTATCATCGACACTTCGTTCCTCAGGGTCAGCCTTGCCCTGCCTGGAGGAGCAGCAGAAGATGAGGTTCTGGTCCTTGCTCTGCCACTAATGACTGAAACCATTGTTTTCTGGTGACCTCACCTGTAAAATGAGGCATCTGGTTTTTGACCTCTGAGATATCTTCCAATTCTATAATTTTTTTTTTCTTATGGGCGTCATAGCAAATGGCCAGAATGAATTCTGACACCAGCTAGCTACCAAGTTAGCCAAAGAAGGGAGAGGTGTACAGGAGGGAAAATAAAAGTCATCCTGCTGCCCAGCAATAAAAAAGCCATTTTAGAAACTAAACATTTTTTCATAAGATATAGCTATATTGAAGGAAAGAATGATAATTAGGAAAATAGGAAAGAAAAACTGACAAAAGTCTTTCTTCCCTTCTTTCTGTCCCTTTCTCCTTTGTTCCTTTCTCATTGAGTGTTCCCTGCTTGGGACTGGGCTAGGTACTATGTGTACAATTATTAAGTAGTAAGACCTGGTTCCTGCAGTCAAGAAGATTTGGGCTCACAGCTATAATGACAGCTCCCGTTTGTATAACGTTGAGGGTTTACACTATATTCTAGCATATGTACTCTTTACAACAACCTCGGGAGCTAGGGAGGGCAGCGAGGAATAAATAGGATCATAATCCCCCTTTTATTGATGTAAAGACTGAGGTTCAGCAGGGTCAAGTGGCTTGTCCAAGGTCATACAGCTGGGAAGAGAACACATTTGCAAATAGGGAAAAGAACCACATATGAAAGAGTATGTTTAAGTGTCAAATGTGTGATAAGTGGGGAAGTGAGGAGATCATGGCAAGAACCTGGAAGAGGAGGAACTTGAGCTGAGCTTCGGACTTGGGTATGATTTAGACAATTCACACCCTGCATTCACTGAATTCAATGCAGAAGACAGCATAGTACTACCTTAGAGAAGGCGGAGTGCAGAAAAACAAAAGGATGTCTAAATTTATACACGCACATTGTTTTTCATGTAGGAAGTGGACATTCTTTAGCCGCCATCAGTAATCAGCATGTGTGTGCTCTGAGTATTTTTCCCGGAAGCAGAAAGAGGTGGCCCGGAGCCTTCTTCCTTGGGGCACACAGTGGGTATCAGGGAGAGGGCTCACCTGTGGTTAGGGGCATGTGATCTGTACCACTGAGCTAGGATGAAAAACCCTGACCTTGGCACTCTCGACCAATACTGCAACTACCTGGGCTAACCAGCCTTCTCAAAGTATTCTTTTCTGTGGGTGTGACTAATCACATGCTTAAGAGCAAGCCTGCCTTCCCAGGCTGCATTCATTGCTACCAAGGCTCAAGAATGTAATTAATGAGCAACCTGGACCTGCTCTTGAGGTGGGAAGGGAGAGAGAGAGAATGGCTGGGAAAGATTTCAAGGTGATGATAGAGCCTCAAAATTGCAGGAGGGCTTAAGAAAACAGGTCCAGGCTCTGTTTATCAGACAGAATGCGATTTAAGCCAAAAAATAGGAAGCGGGGAGCTGGTAGAATTACTCTGAAGGTCCCTGAGAGGGGAGACCTCAGATAAAAAAAGAGTGAGATTCAAGTTAAATCACAGACCTGTTCAGAGTAGGGAATTTAGGTAACAGGAACTCTGAGGTTTACTCTTAGCAGAACAGGTTTTCCTTCTTACTATTGAGACTTTAATCAACCCTCTAGAATTCTGATTCCAATTTTATTTCATCAGGTAACATTTCAAACAACACCTATTTCATCAGGGGTTCTGAGAAGAAATTCACAGTGTAATTCACACAGTATAGGGTATGATGAGATTAGGCAATCCCCTGTCATTCCTAACCCCAGGAAACTGGTAAGCAGTGGGGATAAGGTGGAGGCAGGGACTATTCAATGCTGGTCCCCTGGAGGTGGTTTTGGAGTTTGGATTTGAAGCTGAAAGTGATTCTTTCCACCAGAAAGAATTCAAACCTTCTTCTGCGCCATCACATCTGAACCCAGAATGATTTACAGAGCTAATGCAACGCCCAAAGAGAAACAGAGCTCCCAAGCTAAAGAGGAGAACCAGTTCCAGCATCTTTTCATCCTCTCTGGAATCTTGAGGAGCTCATAGGCAGGCAGCAAGCCTTCCACAGACACCCACCAATGGAGACTTGGAGACTTCTTGAGCAAGTGCATCACAACGACTAAGCCTGGTGAGGAGCAACAGGATAGACACATATACATTCTATCCATCCCTCTAAAAAATAGAATATATATATTCTAAAGACAGAACTGTTTACATATATATGGATATGTGTAATATATGTACATATTGTTCTCAGTCATTTGCGACCAATTTATGAAATCCTGAGAACTCTTCATCCTATTGTTATATAGAGAAAGCTAGGCAGGGTGTTTGCTAAGTGACTAAAACCAGGTTTCTGGCATCTAAGTGTGGGTAAAATCAGGCACCCTCCCCCATTAAAGGATGTCCTAACAAAGCTCATTTGGATTCAGATGTGTTGTTTATTGGGAGGGGGTAGCAGGATATATGTTACATATATTGGTATTGCTACTATTTCTATGAAGATTTACCATACTGGAACAGTTACATAAGCTGTATCACCGAATCTTCAGTCTATCACCATAAAGGAAGTATCATTATCATTCCTATTTTACAGAAAAGGACCTAGGCTCAGAAAAGTGGAGTAACTTTACCCGTGTCTGTCTTCTTAAATACTATGTCACATACAGATATGTGGATATGTGTGTGTCATAGATATCAATTGCTTTCTACAAACTGAGATAACAGAATTTCAAGTTTTCATTTCAAAAACTAAAAATATATGGGTCAGGTAATACTCATTAAAATGTCATTATAGTCAAACCGTAATGGAAAACTGAAAATACTTAGGTAAAACAATATTATCCATAACTTTGATTTCAGAAGAAGATAAACATTCATTTCATAAATTTTTAAACAACAAAGGTCAATCAATAAATACCGCTGAAGGACATGCTGTGTGAGAGACTCATTAGGTACTTTCTACAGCCGAGAGAGGCCGGGATTGCGGCAAACCTGTGTGTTTTGGAGAAAAGAACAGTGTCCTGGGATTTAGCACAGTCAAGTTTTTTCCTAGCTCACTCAATCCCTAGTTATACATATATATGATGTTGGGCAAGCCACTTCACCTTCTGGGCTTTGTTCTTCTCATTTGCAGACTTAGCGTGCTGCAAAAGATGATCTTCCTCACAGATCCCTGCTCAGATTCAGACTGGTTGAAAGAGCAAAATTCAGGCCGCAGCAGAACTGGGCTACAAGGGACCATGGCCCCATAATGCAGGAGTACACTCACTTCTCATTTCATCTCAGAGCTCAGAATAACACCATCTCAATCTTGTACAATCAAGTTAACATCGTCTTTCTTTCCATAGTGCTCAGGCTCTTCAAAAGTGTAGGATATTTTACAACCAAATTAAATATCCCTTATTCTTGAAAATAAAAAAGCAAACTAGGCAAATTATTATTAGTAAATTGTAGCAATAAGAATATCAAAGGCTTATATAGCGCTTCCTGTTTGCCAGGCATTGTTTTAAGTAAGTACTTTATACCATTAATTCGATTCCTCATAGCATGCCAAGATAAGCATTTTACAGATAAGGAAATAGGCTTAGAGAGACTAAATATCTGGAAAGTGGCACGTGGGACTCTACTTAGGCAGTCCAGCTCCAGAACGCATACTCTTGACCACCATATCACCCTGTCTTTCTTGGACAAAGGTGTCATAAAGCACAGAGTCATTCTCTAGATGGCCTGGATTGTAGCTTTATGTTCTAGGGTCTTCTTGCCCCCTTTCTCTCTGCTCTGCAGACTCACTGGCTTGGTTCATTTTCTAATTTCAGGCAGATTCTGCTCACAGATTTCCTCAAACTGGACTTCCCCCAGCAGCCCAGGGAGAGGAGGCCCCAGGAGCCTCCAGCAGCCCCATGGACACTATTCAGCCACACCATGTGCTGCAGGGCAAACATCTTGGTATGATCTGAAACAATGTCCTAAAATCAACCTTCACAAGGTAACTGAAAAGTCATCTTTCTTAAACTCAGGGAGAACTCTGACCCAGTTAGAGGAGAAAAGAAACATTTTCCCAGGAAAAGTGTTCAACGAACTCAGATAAATTGAGACTAAGCTTTGTAAAATTGTAATGGTGGAGATGAAGAAACACAATGGTCTGAAAATAGAGCTTGGACATTAAGGGCTGCTTAACCACTAATCTCCTCAGATTCCTTCTGCCTTATTCTTCCATTTGAAAGGCCAAAGCCACCAAGAGGAAAAAAACAGTGTGGTGAACTTTATGAATGTGTTACAAAAAGGAACAAGTAAATTAACAGAGATGTGAAGGAAAAAATCATATCTAAAGATATAATATTCTCTGCCTAACTGATTTTTTTGTCATCTGAGATACAAGAGAAGCGGGAGAAAGTGGAAAAAACACCCAAGGAGATCAAGGAGAACTAGTCAGCTTGCGATGCTTTCTCACTTCGAATCTGGGTCCATAATTATATTATTCCCCAAAATAATGGCTTTCAAATGTCATGACTGTCTAGGCTGAGATACAAGAGAAATAAATGATATCATCATGGGGCTTAACTTTATTGCATGTTTCTTTTATTAAATTTGTGCACATCAGAAGCATAGAAAATTATCGGCATTCAATATTCACCAAAAAAAAAAAAAAAAGAATCATACAAAAAAATATGTCATCGTAAATCTTACTTTTATTTTCTTCCCATAATTCCACAGAGTTGGTAAGGAAAAAATGTTTCCATTATCTAGATTTATAACCTAGTTTTTATCAATCCTGGTTACTCATACCACAGCCTACTGCCTGTTGCAACATATCGGCATTTGCATGTATTTAATGTAGTATCTTCTTACTTGAGTATTATTTCTTATTTGAGCCGATTGGAAGAGGCTTCAAGGTAGGAAAGGAAGAAGTGGGAGGTGAGAAAAGGGCAATTTAAGCCGAAAAGTCCCACACTTACTCCATGAAATCACAACTATGTATGGTCCCTACTAAAGTGAAAAGCACTTGAGTGTCCTCTAAAAGCTGGAAGGCACAAATACAGCAAGATCTACTTTGCAGAATTCAGTCTTACCTGAGAATAGAGGTTTTTGTAATTCTAGATAAAATAAAAATGAAAAGACATTTACTAAAAACTAGAGTAGATAGGACAGAGTTTCAGTATGAGCTCAAGCAAACAACACAGCTTGTTTGAAGGCAGCTGGAAATAAATCCCCATTTGGGGATGGAAAACAGAAGAAAAAGTAGGATTTAACTTCTTGCCTTAAGCAGGCATTATCTAGCAAATGTCTAATATCTTCCTTGGAAAAAAAAAGTCCTTGCCTACCAGTTCCATAAAAAGAAAAGCGGATCTTTAAAGTTCTGCAGAAACTTCTCCATTCTTCTGTTTCCAAAATAATTTTTTAAAAACCTGACTTTTGAGATTTTAAATGAGATTTTTAGTCATCATGCAAAGTCTGAATTGATCCAGGAGAATTAAAGAGAGTAAATACCCAAATTTTAGCTCTCGAGGTCTATTAGCATCCACAGGAGCTTAAAGGGGGCTCACAGACTGGATTTCTATTTTGCTTTTCTCCGAAGCAGCTGTATAGTGAGAGCTATAGGCCACTGAAGTACAAGAGTCAACAAAGGTAATTTTCATTCATCTATTTCTTAGTAGAATGCAGGTAGTAAAAAATAGTTCTTGTTGAATGAGTGCTAACTGAAAGAATAAAATATCCCCAAGGAAGGAATGACTGTGACTCTGCCTAAGGTTTAAAGAAGTACTAATTAGTACTTGATAGTTGGGCACGAGGATGGGGAGCACGGCACAGGGAATGCAGTTAGCATTAATAGGATGGCTAAGTGGAGGGCCAGGGGAGGGAGGGAACAATTGGAGGAATCGTTTTATGAAGAATATAGATGTCTAGCAAATGCACTGTATACTTGAAACTAATTTAAATAAATAAATTTATTTTTTTAAAAATCTGCTGATAGCAGCTTTACTTGTAATATTCCGAAATTAGAAATAATCCTGATGCTCTTCAACAGGTGAATAGTTAAATGTGGTATATCTATACCATGGGATACTTTCTAAACAATAAAAAGGAATGAAAAAGTGGTTACATAGCATATGGTTCCATTTATGTGTCATTCTTGAAGGAGAAATATTGTAGAAATGGAGAAAGATTAGTTGCCAGGGGTTAGGGTTAGAGGTAGGGAAGGGAAGAAGGAGATGTACATGGTTATAAAAAAATTAAAAAATGGACAGATCCTTGTGGGGATAGAACTGATCAATATTGACGATAATGGTGGATACATGGGATAAAATCATGTAGAACTTAATACAAACAGGCACATACACACATAAGTACATATAATATTAGGGAAATCAGGATTGTACTGATGGAGATATCCTGGTTGTGATTATTGTACTATAGTCGTGCAAGATGTTAGCATTGAGAGACATTAATCCCATAGATCTCTCTATATTATTTCTTACGACTGCATGAGCAGCTACAATTACCTCAAAATAAAAAGTTTAATTAAAAATAAGTCTCTCAAAGCAACCTTTCCTCTGCCACCATGAGCACCACCAATTTAGGACTGTGTGTGTGTGATAGGGTTGGGAGTAGGGAGGGGGTCAGGGGCAATTAACCACCTACATAGAACTTCCCTACGTCTAAATTCCCAGTGCTCCAATTGTTTTTATCTGACTCTTGTTTTTACATTAAAGACTAATATTTTAGAACTTTTATATCTCCTTATCCAGGATAAAAGCTCCTGAGATAGGGCCCATGTCATACCTTTTTTGATAACCTCTCAATGCCCAACACAGAAGCCTAGAGTACAGACTGAATAAAAGTGTTTTTAATAGATGAATAAACGAATGAAGGAAAATACATTTTTTTTCTACCTTTCATAGTTTGGCTGGATAAACTGGAAATTTACAATGCTTTTGCTCCAATTTTCTCAACTTCAAAAGGTTAGTAATAGCTGTGTCCACCTGCAGTGAAATTAAAGATCACCTCCAGCTGAACCTGCAGTAGTAGCAAGCACACACATAGCTTTAGTCGGAGAGCTACACTAATTATTTGTCGTGTGATCTTATGCCAGTTAATTTCTCTGAACCTCGGTTTTCCTGTTTGTAAAATGGGGGATAATACTTAATTTTTCAAGGTTGCTACATGAATGAATCATGGTATACATAAACAGCCTAACTCAATGTCAACCTAAGTAGATGCTCAATAAATGTTTTTATCCTTCCTTAGATACTTTCAGGCACTAATGTGCACTTCATAGTTCAAAACAGTGGTCAGTTCTTAGTACATTTACATCTTTTCAATAATTAAGCAGCGTATTATTCATGTAACATCTTTCTCTAAAGATCAAACTCTGCCTCTCTTTACAATGGCAAAAGTAATATGGACAAAGTAAATGGAGATAAAGGATGGCATAAATGGAAAGAGGCAGTTCGAGAGGATAATAAGCTGTGAAGACAGTGGACAGCAGGTTCCTCTTGCCACGAACCACTGTGGAAGAAGTCTCATCTTGGGCTTGCTCTCCTCCTCTCTCATGCATTTGTCCCGTCATAGGGCAGCACAGACACTAGAAAAAAGACACCACAAAAGCCTACTGATCCCTAAGAACAGTGGGCTTGTGGTACTGAAGGGGAGGAGGATGGGCCTCTGTTTATTTTGTCTGCGAGAGAAGTATTTGTTTTCAGGGTAAGTCTACTGCTTCCTTCTCAGGTCTAGGAGTGTCTTAGTCTGCTCACCCACAGGATGATAACTTTCCCTCTAAATGTGCAGCTGTCCGAAAACATATTTGCTCTGGATGTGTCACTGGGTCATGAGGAGTTCTCTGAGAAATACTTTACACATGGGTGTCTCCAGGCCCAGGCAGCAGAGATATTTGCTGATCCATGAGGCAGGGATGGACAAACAAACACTGGATGTGGTTCCAGAGTCCAAGTTTTAAAAGAATATACTAAGTCGGTTGATTGGTCAACAGCATTTTGAGCCCTGACTCTACTCTATGGCCTCTGAGGAGGAATCATCTATAACCATGACCAAAAAGGTCCCCTCCTTTTATGGAGTTCTGCTCTAATTCAGCATATTCACATACATTTGCTTTACTTCTCCTGTGATGATCTCACATGGCACAATAGCACATTTGTCAAAGCAAAGGTCTTCAAAACAGATGGAAGATCATTCCTAGCATATTCCTTACAACTAGCAGAAGCATAGGAAATAGAGAGAATATAAAGATATGTCCATGTTAGACAACATAGGTGTGGCATGTCCCATAGATTTCAGAAAAGATGAATGTGCTGGCCAAAAGGATTATAATGCTTCAAAGCTTTATGAGTTTTATTCTCTTCCTTATTAATACAATGAATAATAGCATGTACTTATTAAGTAATTACTATGTGCCGGGCACTATACTAAGCCCATCAAAGATCATCTCATTTAAGCTTTAAAACAATCTTAAGAGTGATGCATGTAATATTTTTCCCATTTTATAGATGAGACGACTTCAGCTTAGAAAGACTAAGGATGTAAAATCAGGAGCA
This sequence comes from Pteropus medius, assembly GCF_902729225.1. Classification (NCBI taxonomy): domain Eukaryota; kingdom Metazoa; phylum Chordata; class Mammalia; order Chiroptera; family Pteropodidae; genus Pteropus; species Pteropus medius. The sequence continues at coordinate 13,273,918 of NW_024352784.1, forward strand.
TCTGATTAAGAACCAACATTCTTGATCTTCGCACTCTTCTACACTACCATATGCTTGCTTGGTTTACAGAGAAGGCCAAGGTTATTGTTGCTTTTATTGAAATAAAAATGTATACAATATTGACCCTTCAAACTTATTAAGTTGAACCACACCAATTTGCCAATATACAACCATTTTGACCCATAGAAATGGCAACTTCTTTTGAGTCGACCTAAAATAATATCGAGACACAGAATGACGTGTTCCTTACCCCAGCACATGACTTTACCCCAATGTATGACTTTGGGCAAACCACTCAACATTTCTAGTCTTCATTTGCTACACCTCATAAAATGAAAAGGTTGAGATGAATTTGTCTTTAGGTTCCTTTCTAGCTCTTTAATTACAAGGCGAGAAGGGGGAAAAGCATCATAATTCATTTGTTCAACATTATTTATTAAGTGGCCACTGCATGCCAAATACTGTGTTTCCTCTTTCATTCTAAATTCATCTGCATTTCAAGGATAGCCTCTGATCCCCAGGCCCCCTACATGTTATAGATAAAGAACAAGCTTGAGGATTCTTGCAGTCTGCTATTTAGGGAAACTGGGGTGTTTGTTTACAGAGAAGGCCAAGGTTATTGTTGCTTTTATTGAAATAAAAATGTATACAATATTGACCCTTCAAACTTATTAAGTTGAACCACACCAATTTGCCGATATACAACCATTTTGACCCATAGAAATGGCATGTGTGTGCCCTATAGTGCTGGCAGCTCCTGCCTCATCACAATTCCACAGCAGAAGAGAAAACCAAAGGACCTAGAAACCACTTTGGGGTAAAGACATGAAGTATGGTGTGGCAGAAGAAATGGTACATGTGGACAAATGTGTACCTTCCAAAACAAAGAACTCTCAGTAAATATCCTGGCCCACAGAAACTTCTAGAAAAACATTCCACTCTTTTCTGGACTTTGCTTGCACCTCCCAGAAGCCAATCATGTAGTCTTTAAAAATTTAAAAAAAAAAAAAAAATCCAGAAAGGAAGCACCTTCAGCTTTGCTGGGTAGAGCACTTGACTGTCTAGTCACAACCTTTGCAATGGTTAAGGACTGGGAGTAGAAAATTACAGGAAAACACCAAACTGCAAGTCTCACTGATTCAACAGCTAGCTATGCTACTTATTAGCTTTGTGAGCCTGGACTTATCACTCAGCCTGCTCCTGCCTCAGTTTCCTCATCTATAGAATAAAGATCGGAACTGATAACCTCTACGCATTTTTTCTATTCTAAAGTCGACCAGCCCTTTATCATCTAAGTTTTACCAGCTAATCTACCATCTGTTCCCTTTTGCACTATCCACTGTGGACACAGTAAACAGCTGTTTTTTAATATGCCTACAATAGCTCTTCAAATACATACTTGAAGACTCTTACGAGTGCCCACTTCACTCCCTCTCCTCTGACCTAAATCAAAGTCCTAGATGAAGTGTGGTTAGCAAGATGTTGACAGTAACTATGTGGGGTCATATGGCTAAACTTTGAGCCCGTAAGGAATGGAATACATGTGGCAAAGAGCTGTTTGCTCTCTCAACTTCTTGAAACTGAGAAAGACTCATAACTCCCAACCTCATTCTCTGAGAATTCTACCAGCTGTTATAGGAATAAAAAAAATTGCAAGAGAAGGGGATTAATAACCTTGATACACTGACTGTCCGGCTGAGATCAAACCCACACACAGTATGTAATTGGTGAATTCTATAGGACAGATTATTCTTACGGACTAAATTGGGGCATGTACCCAGGAAGAGTCAAAGGAAGCCAGATGAACAAGGTCAGTTGAGGGATATAGTCTACTCCAAGGAAAGCCTGCTGTTCTGTAGTCTTTGATCATCGAAAAAGGCAGAACTCACCATGGAAACCATGACACCAACCCAGTTTTTAATGGGGGGTGATCTTCATATTAGGAGTGACCCTCTTGGGATAGTTCAGAGTCGGCTATCTGACAGGGCAGTGGAGGCAGATGACAGACAAATATCCTTTGTCCTTCCCTGTTCTATTTCAAGTTAGGGCTGTTCATTTCTCTCTCTAATAGTAGCTTCACTTTCTAGTCCCTTTAATGCAAACCATCTCTGAATGAGATTCCAATGAAGTATGTCACTTTAAACACCTTAAAAGTCTCCAAAAGTGTTTTCCTTTTCAAAAAAAAAAAATACCTTTTGGAAACAACAAACCAAAGAGTTAACGTGATTTCAAAAGGGAAGTAATCATAAAAACAAATAGTTTGTTAAGAAACTGAATCCCTCCCCACTGTCCAGATTCTTAGTTTCAGAGATTTTATTATATCTTCTTCATTACAGAATACAGATACTTTTAAGGAAGGAAGGAATTTGAAAATTGTTATTAATCAAATTCTATGTTTTAGAAATGAGCAGTTTTCTTTTTTCTCTTCAGGAATTTTGAATTACAAACCTTCTCTAAGCGACAGACATGGAGAAAAGTTTAGGCCACCTCAAATTTTGATAACATCCATAAAATGTAAACTGATATATCTCATAACTAATGTTTTACAAGCCTTTCCTTAAAAATCAAGCACATGCTCTCCACAAGTTTTGTCACGGAAATTGTTCCAACAGGCGAATAAATAGGCATTTCCACAGTTAAGGCCTAACAGCTGTCACATTATTTAGTTCTGCACAAATGAAAAATCCAAAAAAAGATTGGAGAATCTGTGGCTGGAATCTGGCAAGCAATTGTATTTTCACATTGTTTTAGTCAGTGTGCTCCCTCAATGCAAATACGAACCCTGCAAATATTTAATTAAAAATAACCATGTGGTCTGAAAAACAAGCCCAGAACAACTAGAAACATATCAAAATATAAAGTTAATGCTTTGCCATCTTTAATTAATGTTTAGAGAAAAGAGTTCACGATTCCTCAATTCCCATGCTGCAATTACTCCAAAGTGTAGATTTTAATTCTACAGGACAATAGAACAGCCATAAAACCTCCTGTTTTCTCAAGGTCAAGAGTCCAAACTCCTAACCAGACATCATGTCTCTCCATGAACTGGTCCCCCAATGAGGAAATTTGAGTCTACACAGTCTTTTTCTCTTTGTTTGGGCTTCATTTCTATTATTTCCCAGGAATTTGAGGGGAGAAAAATATATCATTATGTTGGAGGGGGGACAGAATACAAGAAGATTCAAACAGGAATTCTCATTTACTTCTGATAAAAAAAAAAAAGGTAAATAATTTTTTGAGGTTTACATAGAAGTAAAAGAAAAGCAGAGTTCCAGAAATTGCTCCAGGAATTCACGGAAAGCAGAGTCCTTCATCTACATTTTCTTTTTAATAAAACCAAGAAATACCAAGAACTAGATGGCCTTTAAAAAATGCCTAGTTTCCCTCAAACGAGTTTTGATAAGGGTGCTAAGATCGTTCAATGAGGAAAGGACAGTCTTTTCAACAAATAATGCCACTTAAATAAATAAAATGGGCTATCCACACACAAAAAAATAAAGTTGGACCCTTAGCTAACACTATATACAAAAATTAACTCAAAATGGATCAAAGACCTAAATGTAAGACATAAAACTATAAAACTCTTAGAGAAGGAAACATAGGGCAAAAGATTCACAACATTGAATTTGGCAATGATTTCTTGGCTGTGACACCAAAGGCACAGTCAACAAAAGAAAAAGTTTTCATGGAATTCATGAAAACTTTACAAATTTGTGCATCAAAATACATTATCAACAGAATAAAAAGCAACCCACAGAATGGCAGAAAATATTTGAAAATCTCATAAGAGATTATATGATTTTATATATATAGGGATTATACATCCAGAATATATATATATAAAAAAAAACTCTTAAACTTCAACAACAAAAAATCCCAGCTAAAAAATAGGCAAAGGATTTGAATAGACATTTTTCCAAAGAAGATATACAAATGGCCAATAAGCATATGAAAAGATACTCAAACATCATTAATCATTAGGAAAGCGCACATCAAAACTACAGTAAAATACCACTTTCACATCCATTAGGATGGCTACTATCAAAAAAATAGATAGTAATAAGTGTTGGCAAAGATGTGGAGAAATCAGAATTTTTGTGCACTGTTGGTGGAAGTGTAAAAGGATACAACCTCTGTGGAAAACAGTATGGCAGTTCCTCAAAAAATTAAAATTATTTACCACATGATCCAGCTTTCAACTTCTGAGGATATGCCCAAAAGAAGTGAAAGCTAGGTCTTGAAGAGATATTTACATACACATGTTCATAGCAGCATTATTCATAATAGCTAAAACCTAGAAGCAACCCAAGTGTCCACTGATGAATAAACACAATGTACCGTGTGTGTGTGTGTGTGTAAGTGTACATATACACACACACAATGGAATATTATTAAGCCTTAAAAAGGAAGGAAATTTTTGACATATGTTACAACATGGATGAATCTTGTGGACATTACGCTAAGTGAAATAAGCCAATAACAAAAAGAGAAATACTATACAATTCCACTTATATGAGGTACTTAGAGTAGTCAAATCATAGAGACAGAAAATAGAATGTTAAGTTTTGGTGGTTGCCAGGAGCTAGGGGTAGGGCAGAATGGGGAATTACTGTTTAATGGGTGTAGAGTTTCAGTTTTACAAGATAAAAAGAGTTATGAAGCTGGATGGTGGTGATGGTTGCACAAAACTGTGAATATATTTGTTGTCACTGTACACTTAGAAAACATTAAGATGATAAATTTTACATATATTTTACCACAATAAAAAATCAGGGGAAAATGTCTAGGTTCCTCGTCCCTTATAATGTCACCAAGGAGAGGATTTAGGGGCTGCTCTTTGGCATATCCGCATTTATGTTTCAGTTACCACTTGGCCATTACCTTGAGCAAGTGACTTAGCTTCTCTGTATTTCAGCTTCCTCATTGATAAAATATCTACTTAAAATGTGGTGTGAAGATTAGATGAGTTTATATGTGTAAAGCACTTAGTCTAGCATAGCAAATACTACATGAGTATTAGCTATTAATATTACTACCACCACCACTAAATCTATTCTCAGCATCCCAAATAAAATCATATCCCATGATGGAGAAAACATTTACATTTCATTCTCTGAAATGATGATGGCCTGGCCCCACACTCAACATCTGAGAAAAGTAAATCTTCCCTTCCTCAGCTAGAGCCCACTAATGGGAACTAGGGCCCAAGTTACTCTGTCCTTTGAGCAAAAATAGAGGTAAGATACTTATGCCCAGTTGCATTCATTCAACAAATATCAGTTGTGTCCCTAGTCTGTGCTGGGGACTCACTGTACCAAGTGCTGTGTTTATTCGCTCATAATCAGCACTTTCCATTGCACTCTCTAGAGCACAAGACCTTGTTTCCTTCCTTCAGTGTGAAAATATATATATATATATATATATATATATATCAAGAAGAAATGTTATATAAAAACATTTCCCTGGATGAAACTGACAGGAATAGGAGAGGGTATCCCCAAATTATCCATTTCTATTTTTCTCCCTTTAGTTCTATTTAAAATAAAATAAAATAAAATAAAATAAAATAAAATAAAATAAAATAAAATAAAATAAAATAAAATAAAATAAAACCCCTCTTCATTTACTTTCAAATTAAATAAAGCAGATTGTTTCCAGATAAGTTTTTGCCCAAAATCTGTCAGGATGGAAGACTTCAGGCAAACTTGCTTTGAAATTGACAAAATGACAGAGCGGACCATCCCTGCCCCCACCCAAGCCCCCACACGCACACCCCACTGGACAGAAGCACACTGCTGGGTGATGTGAATAGAGCTAGGAGGGCTGCCATGCTGGGTGGCCCACTGGACCCAGGAAAGGCAACACATAAGTACAGAGCATTCACATAAGCCATCATCCATCGTCAAGGAAATCTCCTTCTCTAAAACTTCCAGCTAGGCACCAGAAGCTAAATCTTCTCAAAACAACATTTACTGAGGCCCGGGTAAGACTTAGCTGTAAAGGAGCTGATTACTATTTTATGAAGTCACGCCATTGTGTTCAGGCAGAACAGTGAGGAGAGAGGGTGGGAGGAAGAAAGCACTGACTTGGGGTGAGACCTGCCTGGGCTCGAGCTCCAGGGCTACCACTTCATTGCTGGTGACTCTGTGCAAATATTTAACTTCTTTAAGTTCCATTTTCCTTATCTACATCCTATGGTGTTAACTTCCTACCTTTGAGGATCTTTGTGAGGATTAAAGGAAATGATTCATGTTAAAGACCTAGCTGATGTTTGACACAATAGAAATTCAACATGATAGATGCCCTGCCCATCCCTTGTTTTCACATAGGAAAAATGTCCCAAGGAACTCAACTTCTGAGTTAAAGGAATAATGAGAATGAATCCCACAAATATTGCCCCTAATTTTCCTAAGATTCTAGTTCTGATAATTGATATGTTTAGGACTCTGACAGTACTTGAGATGTTATGAAAAATTCAACCAAAGCTTCTCCAATATCTCTTTCTCACCCAAATTTTATAGTGGGCAATCAAGAAGGCTTCAGCTTTATCCTGAAGAGTACTCTATACATTTACATGCCCCAATACATACAATCTTAAACATTGAGCTCATCTCTTATATACAGACCAATAACCTCTCTGAGCCTTTAATATCTCTGAAATCTGAGCTCAAAAATGAATAAATAAATAAAGGATTGGCTCTGCCTTTGTGGCATTTTGTGGTGTGTTTAAAGGGATCCCCAAATCGGCCCCAGGTTTTGATGGTTCATTAGAAGGACTCATGGGACAGCAGACAGTTAAAGTCACAACTTTGACTGATTATAGTGACAGAATACAAAGCAAAATCAGCAAAGAGAAAAGGTAGCTGGGTGAAGTCTGGGGAAAACCAGCCATGAGCATTCACAAGTCCTCTCCTAGTGGAGTCACATGGGTCATGCAACAAGTTGTGACAACATATGGGAAATGTTACCAACCAGGGGGAAAGCTCTTTAGAGAGTCAGTGCCCAGGTTTTACACTGGGGACTAGTCAGGTAGACATCCCCCATCTAGCAGGAAAGCAGGCGCTCAGCAGAATTGCTTTGCTTTGTTTGCACAAACAGTTTAGGTACACTGAGCTACCCTTATCATTTAGAGTAGTGGGAATCCTTCTGAAGTCCAAGTTCCCAGATGCCAGTCAAGGACCCACCTTGCAAGCAGGCCTTTCTAAGGATAAGCAGTCTCAGGCCTGCTAGGTAAATTTTTTTTTTTCCGCACACACGGGAACATAAAACCAAATACCTAATTAATAACTGCCCACTAATCACTAAATCCTTATAGCCAATTGGTGTATTGAAATTCTTTTTAAGAAATATAGTGAATGTAACTCAGCGTTTCAAAGCATTCATTCAGCACATTTGTGCTGTGTCAGCCTGCTGAGCTTCGGGCATTAAGGAAACGTTAGCAAGTCCCTTCCGCCCCTGCCCTCTATAACTTTCAGACCAATAGGGAAGATAAGAGGAATACATAAAAAGCGATAAGACAAGATGGTATGTGATGATGGCTATAAAAGAGGTATAAGCCAAACACTAAACCAGTTAGAGAAGGGAGAGAAAGCTTCCTGCTGCAATCGACCAGGAGGATTTTGCTAAGAATTACCCCAGAGCTGAAGTTTCAAAGACAAGATTTGAGAGTAAGTGACAGGGCTGGGAAAGAGCTCAATGAGGGGAAAAAAAGTATCGTTTGACTGGAATCAGTTTGATTGGAAGACAGGGTTCACAGAAGAGAATGATGGAAGATAAGAATTTAAAACAGATCTAGGATCAGATCATTAGAGGTCTCAAATCTCAGACTAAGGAGATTTTCCTTTATGAAGTGGGTGATGGGGAGCCTTGTGTATGTGTGTATTGTTTTTTTGTTTGTTTGTTCGTTTTTTTTTTTTTTTTTGCTTTTACAATCGTGCTACTTTAGCACGAATGAAGGAGATAAGTCACTACAAGCAAAAAGGCCAGGGCTTTCGCAATAGACCACCCAAGTCAAAGAAAGCCGGAGTGGCAGAGAGGTGAAATACAAATGTCAGTTGGGAACAACACTGAGAAGGAAGCAGTAACAACGCTCCTGGGAAGATGCATGAATCAAAGCTCTTAAGCTGAGTTAACTGGAGGATCAGTGCACTGAACCAGGAATGCCTGGAAGGGCAGTCAGGTTAAAGGCAAAAACTAACAACATGGTAGAAAATTGAGTGGACACATCCAGAACTCCAATGGAGATGAAGAACCAGTGCTCGGGAGAAAGGAGGTACCCAATAATTGCTGGCTATTTTTACCTTATTTGAGTCTCACTACAATCCATGAGATAAAGCCCGGTAATCATTATCATTTCCATATCGCTAATAAGGAAACCGAGGCTCAGAGAGGAAATATTTGCTCAGTTTTCACACAGTGCAGGACACAAGGCAGGATCTGAAAAAAATCCAGTCTTTTTAATGAGTTGTACAAAGATCCCCACGATCAGCTCTTGCCAATCTTGCCTTGAACATGAAACTGTGCCCACCACACTACTTTCTACTCTTCTTAAATTTCTGATCCCTATTCATCAAATTTCTTCTCAAAGGTCACCTTTTTCAGAAAGCCTTTGGCATTTCATCCCTCTTCCATCACACCAGACACCTCTCTCCTCTATGCTCACACCTGATTATTGACATCCCTCAGCATGGTGATTATAGACGTGTGTCTTCCCCACTGGATTCTGAACCTAAAACAATTTCTGGCACATAAACATAGCAAACACTCAGTGAGTATTTGTTGAGTGAACTAACTCTTGTCTCTAAATCTGATTCTTCCTACTAGATCGTGCTGCCCCATTTATCAACAAATGTTCTCTAATTTAATAGTAACAAATTTCACCAAAGATCAACTAATCATACCATATATAAATATTAAGCTAAATATAAATACTTAGTCGTTGTAGCTACAGGAAACGAAGCACACACACAGCCTGCCCCTTCAAAGACCTGATTGTTCCCCTACCTTTCCATGGTTCATCTGACTTGGTGCCTTTAGTCTCAAAGGAAAGAGAGCAAACTCAGATTATCAAAAGATTCACCCTTTAATTAACCTAGTGAGAAAGACTTGAGGCTTGGCACATGAAGGAGGTCAGGTTCAATGTTCTCATATTCCAAAAGCCCAAAGTGAGATTCTTTGGGAGTTTAATGCATACATCTTGCTTCCAGTGTACTGCATGTCGTCCAAGACTTACTTTCAGTTCCTGACTGCTCAGAGTGATCTTGGGGAAAGGCTACCAGAGAAGGGAAAAAGCGAGCACACCCACTGCTTCATTGCTTCCTCATACACCAAGCAAACACCTGTGCTCAGTTCCATGGTAGGGTCACATCTGTCCCCAGCAGAATGTGACAGGTGGAGCCACGTCTCTTCCACTCCCTTGGCTCCAGTCCACCACCCAGATCATGTGGAGAAACAGGTGATCCTCTCTACATCCAGGCACCTCTAGTAACCAAAGCTAATCTCCCCAGCGGCCCTCCCCAAGGAACTCCGGGTAGATGTCAGGTTTTCCCTCTGGTCTGGACAAAGCAGACAACACTTAGGAAAACATAAACACAGACCTAGAAACACACAAACACACACTTGTGTGTACTTGTGTCTGATTCTGACTACCTGGAGAAAAGGGCCACCCAGTTTCTTGTGATTTGCTAAATGATAGTTTTGTGGTTCAAGCCTCCCTGCTCCTCCCCCCAGGAAACTCAGAGGCTGTTAACCACAGCCGTGCATGCTGAACACAAGAAATTCTTTAAAGCACTAACTGAATTCAGTATGCACTGGGTGTCAACTATTCCCAGAATCTTAAACTCGATTCTGGAAATATGAAAAAGGGCCTTAAACATTCTGTCTACCTCCAAGCCTCAATCATTCTGCCAAAGGTACATCTGGGTCTTTTATTGAAAAGTGGTGAATATACTTAGCTCCAAAGTAGATTATCTTTTTGGAAAAATTTGGCTCCAATGTGGTCTAGTCTGTAAATTAGTATATGGAGTTACCATTTTTCAACAGATATATACCTTCCTGTATGTCTTAAATTGCAGCACCATCTCTACAAGTACCTTTTACAAAAAAAAAAAAAAAGCTTTAAAATATGTTGTCTTATCTATATCCGTAAGTCCTAACAAGTATGCCTTCATTCAACCTCAAATCCATCTTCTATACTTTGAGTAGTGTTACTGTCCTAAAGAGAAATCTAGTTATCTTACTCACACTATTGAGATACTTCCTCGTGGCCTTCAAGATAAGGGGCAAGTTTTTAGCCTAGTTTCACCTTTAGGTTTCAGCCCACCACATGAGCAACACCTCTGGCCAGAGCTTATCTGCCTTACATGCCAACTCAGTGGTCTCTCCATTCCCTTGGAATCCCATGCCCTTCCTGCCTCCATGTCATTTAATCTGAAAGTCCCTCAATCTCTCTATCTCACTATCTTCTCTATCCCACTCCTTTCTTAATCTAGCAAACTCTTAATGAGTCTTGGTTCTACCTCATCTGTCACCTTCCCAAGCAGTCAGTCTTTCTGCAATCTCACAATAAGCTGTACCTATTTCCACTAGACCATTTACCACACTGTACTGTAAGCATTACTTTGTCATTGTTGCCCTTATTATGGGCACATTCTTGTTCTTTTTTTAATCCCTAGAATCTGATTGCCAAAATTAATGACTAGATGAAAATTCAATAAAATAGTAGGGCAAATATCATCAACCCCCATTTTCTACTTGTGGAAAGTGAAGCATCTATAAAATTAAGTGACTTAATGAAGTACAATTGGATAATGGATAAAGCTTGTACTGTGGGAACTCTTAAGAGCCAAGAGGAAGTCTAGAGGAAGAGAGAAGGAAATGAGAGATAAGAGAAGAGAAGAGAGAGGGAAGGAAAGGAAGTGGTACTTACTAACATTGTAAGACGATGTTAAGCACTTTAATACATTCAATATCTTATTTATTTCTTAGAGCCATTTGGTGAGAAATAGATAATGAATGTAATTTTTTTCAGAAAAGGAAACTGAGACTCAAGAGGTTAAGTAACTTGTTCAGTTACACACCTAGTAAGTGGATCCAATATTTAAACTCGAGATTGACTCCAAAGCCAAGTTTATTCCACTACGAAGTTGCCTCCATAGGAAATCTGGGCTTTCAGACTCACACTTGCCCATGGACATGAGCCAGAAACTCCTTCTTCACCATGGCCCCGCCCCCATTCCCTTGCCAGCCATTGTGCTTCATAATGTTCTGGCTTCTGATTTTCCATTCTGGCTTCTGACTGCACCTCACAATTATGTCCTTTTAAGCAATTTACTTAACTTGTCTGTGCCTTAATTTTCTCATCATAAAAATGAGAAAAATAATAGCACCAAAAATAGTATCAATAATATATTAGTGAGGATTAAATAAATGGATGGAAGTATAGTGCTTGGAACAGTGCCTGGTACATAGTAACTGCTCAATAAATGTCAGATATCATCATCATTCACTTGCCTCACAGGACTGAAAAAACAGTATCAAGCAGCCAAATGTAATGTAGTATTTTAGCAACAAAAGATATACCAAATCAGATAAAAATTACTTTTGAAATAACTGAGGAAGATGAATCTTACAAAATCAATTACTACCTCCAAGTGCCATCACTGCAGTAGATGCATGGCATTTGCAGACTGAATGCCTGTGGTTTCAACTATTCATAAGTTACTTTGAATATATGTCACATAGAAACTATAGTTAAATCAAATATAGCACCAGATAAGGATAAGGTTGTGAGTCAACCACCCAACAACAGCATTCCCATCTGTTTTTGCTGGTTCTCATTAAATATATGACCTCATTTAATCCTCTGAACAACCTTGTGAGGCAGGTATGATCATTCCCATTCTACAGGCACACTAAGGAAATGATATGTTATGGTAATAGTTGCAGACTTGGGGATAGCAAAGGTCTCAGGATGCACCCCCAAAAAGTCCCAAGATAGTAGACCTGAAACAATCCTAGAATCCATTCTAAAAAGAATCAAAGAATTAAAATGAAAACTCAGACCTAAAACTCAAATGACTAGCCTAAAACCAGCAGTGGTAAAGAATCTGCCCTAAAAAACCTTCCATGCCACTGTTCAGTCTTCCTCCCAGGGGGCAGGAGTGGTTGAGGCACTGATCTGACTGAGTGGCGTGGCTTGGCTGAGATCCAGACCATGCCCTTGGCCTCACAGCCCCGTGTTTTAATCAACTTACTCAGCCTGTGGCAGAAGAGCCAAGGAGCCTGTGGCCATGAGTAATGACAGCACAAAACACATCTGTCTGATCAGAAGCTGATGGTGTCAGTTCCATCAAGACTAACAGTAAAACAAAGCTTCTGCAAGGGAAAAAAGAAATATCTATTCACCCAGAAGTTACGTAATGCCTTTCTTTCTCTTGCTAACTCTGAATGCAAACTTGTGGAACTGTTTACTAGGTTTTATACCCACCTCTCTGAAATATTTCTTGATGTACTTATAGAAGGAAGACTCATCTAGGAATAATAAACCAGATCTATTTCTACCAGTAGTTGCACAGTGTCTAGAAAGAATGACATTGGGAAATTATTTTGTTTTGGTCTTCTTTTATCTCTGTCATCATTACTATGGATAATGCATATAAAAGTGTTTTTGTAAGTTATAAGTACTTTGCATACGTAAAGAAGTCACTGCAACTACCTGAGGGTCATTGTAATGCATTTTAGCAAAGGCTTCATTTCAGAAGAGTGAGTGATTCATTCATTCATTCAGTCAGTCATTTAATTCATTAAAAATACTAAGTTTCCATTGAGTGTCAGGTAATGTGGATGTAGAATTAGACCAGAAAGCCCAAGCCCTTGAGGGATCAATCTTCCCCTAAACTGGACTTTTCATCTCCTTGATAGCCTAACCATACCTGGCACTCTCTCCTCTCTCCTATCTCCCTCTCCCTTCCTCCCTCTCTTGGAGTCCTAACCCACTCCAGAGTGTGTTCTCCTACATTCTGCAAAGGTCCTAGTGCAGGGCCAAGTCCCCAGTGGCCGCTAAGAAAAAAATACCATATTTAGTGATTTAAGAGGTGAGTACTAAGTGACACACGTGGCTTTATTACTGTAAATAAACTGCTTTCATTATACTCGTCAACTTACTTTCCCAAAAGTTGCCAGAAAGCAATTCTCTCCTCCCAATAATCTGAGAAGGTTCTAGGTTAATAACAACAAACAGGAGTGGAAACAACTCTCCTCTCAATGATGTATGGATCATGTGTTCTGCACGAGGGCAGTCAGCTGAGAACACCCTTAGAAAATCATGAGGGGTCACCTAAAGCTCAAAGCAACAGGAAGGAAAAACATTTTCTAACATCTGATTCATCTAGATATGGTAATTCCCTACTAACTCTCTATCTGAGCACACATGAATGGAAAATAACCCAGAATCATAGATTTTTAAGACTGGAAGGAAACTCATCTGGTCCAACTCCCTCACTTTAGATAAAAAACAAAAACAAAAACAAACAGAAAAAAACACCAAGATTCGGGGAGAGGATAAGACTAAACCCAAATTGCACAGCTTGTATCTGAGGCAGGAGAAGGCGAGCCATCTTCCTCCCAGTGCAGATCCTATTGCTCTTCCTAGAGCTGCCAGGAGCCAGGTGTCCTACCTGTGGGCAGCCCTAACAGCAGTGGGTGCTGGGACTCAACCATGGCCCCACAGATACATTCTTTTTCTAGCTGCTCTCATTGCTTCCTCCTTGCATTCTTCTGCCTTGCTTAATGCAATAGAAAACAGCCCTCAGGAGCTCTGAGGCTCCCTGTGCAAACGAAGAGCTCCCTTGAATGGCAATCCTGCTTTTATTCTGTAAAACGGGATCATTTTTTATCCTTTTCTTCTGTTCAAGATAGTGATGAAAATCAATGGGATGCTAGTCATCAAGCAATTCTACGTTCTTTGAAGAAAACTTACAGTAGGAATCCAATAGAGTATTTGCATCATAATTAAGTCCTAATAATGTTAAGTCAAAGAGTTAGAGTCCAATATTTTATAAAGACTGACATTGCTTTTCATCTTTTTACATCTAAACTTAAAAAAAAAATAGCATACACACTTGCCTGCGATGCAAAAAACAATAACTCTTGACATTGGTCCTCATAATGACTCTGGTAAGGGGATGGTAGAGTTGGTGTCATTATCTCCAATTTATAGAAGAAAAAATCGGTTCAGGGAAGCAACCTGCTTTGCCCAAAGTCACATAGGTAATAAAATGCAATGCCATAGCAATGACCTTGTCTAAGGCTCTCGTCTCTTTACTGTGCATTTTAACTTTAGAATTTTTGCTCAAATTTTGCACATCAACAACACCTAAGAGCTACCTTTTCTGCTTCATTTGAGACATTTAAGTCACTTAAAAAGGAGCATAACCTGACCCTACAACTTCAGCAGCAGTCCCACAGCTTTTTTTAGATTCCATATTCAGATGAATCAGGTGTCAGAAATGTGTTTTTTTTTTTTTTTTTACAATGAATATGAATAGCTTTGGTACTAAGAAAACAAATAATGATCTCACTAATATGTGGAATCTAAAAAAAGCTGAACTCAAAGAAACAGAAAGTGAAATAGTGGTTTCCAGAGGCTGGGGAGTTGGGGAATTGGGGCAGTGTTGGTCAAAGGGTACAAATTTCTAGTTATAAGATGAATAAGTAAGTCCTGAGGATCTAATATACAATATGATGACTACAGTTAAGACTGTTGTATTACACATTTGAAAGTTGCTAAGAGAGTGAATCTTATTCTCCCTACACAAAAAAAAAAATAGTAGCAATATATACATGCATCAAATCATCTGCATATACCTTAGACACACACAATGTGATGGGTCAATTTTATCTCAAGAAATTTGACGAGAGGGATAACAAACAATACAGATTACTTTTATTTTTAAAACATAGTCTTCATTCTGAAAAATAGGAAAAGGGGCAGCTGGGAAGCTCTATTACTGTGAACCAAGTGAATGGAAAATGCAAATAGTACTCTAAGTCTCCAGACCAGAATCTTTGCCCTCCTGTGCCTGGGTACTCTCAGCACCCAAGAATATAAAACAATATACAAGGACATCGATTTCAATCAAAAGATTTAAGGGGGAAACGTGTATATATATATATATATATATATATATATATATATATATATATATACATACACACACACACACACACACACATATATATGTATGTATGTGTGTACATATATATTTAAACCCAACTTGATATAGGAAATCAAATGAAAAATTGCATAAATCCTTAAATCAACTTTCAAGCTTCCTGGGGTCGATCGGAACCGTATATCCCTACCCCCCAGGAGCACTTGTTAGTCTTCTTTGCTCTCAGACACTCTTCCAAGGAAAAGTTTGGGAAGCCCTAAGGCAAATAGTGCCATCTGATTTTCCTCTTTTTGGAAGAACAGCAGCCTCATTAAAAGTTTTTCCCGTTAGCTTTTTTAAGTCAAATTTTTTTCATCTACTATATCTTTAAAAATTCTTTATAAAACAGGTGACAGCAAACATATTACCAGGGAAATCTGGGAGCCCCAGGGGGAGAGTTCACCTAACCTCCCTTGCCTGGCCTGGTATCCTGGGTCTGAGGATAGTGGGGCCCAGGCTGCCCCTGGGCTGCCTCGCATTTCTGCAGGACAGCAGACCACTCTGCACAAGGTGCTAATTCATTTATTCCACAAATGTTTATTGAGTGAAGCCTGAGAAAGCCCTCTTAGGGGACAGTAGGATCATTCACGAGCCAACGGTCAGGGCTAACCGATCAGATGTGGACAACCAATCTTTCATTAGACCTCAAACCACCTCTAGGATAAAGCAAACAGGGCCCCCTGCCCCACCCACTCGCCAGCAGCTGGGCAGCATCACACAAGTGTCCTGGAACAGGACTGCTGCTTAAGAGAGGCAAAGGCAGTCACTGATTGCCACCAGAGCAACCAGAACTCCTGCTCCATAAATGACATAACACCTCTAAACACTTTGAACAGTGTCTGGCACCTAGTGAGAACCAATAGTCATTTTTGCTGTTACTATTCCAGCTTTCTCTTACTCAAGGAGCGCCAAAAAAGTGTAATGAAAACAGGCTTTAGAATCAGAGAGACTGGATTTGCCACTTACTAGCTATGTGACTAAGGGATGTAATCTTTCTGAGTCTCAGTTTCTCATTTGTAAAATGGATAAATGACAGTATACCATCCCTCATGTGGCTTGGTGAGAATTAAAGACATATTACATGCAAAGAAGAGCGTCTGGCCCATAAGTGCCCAATAAAAGACAGTCAATATCGCCATTGTCCTGCCCCCTTCCCCGCCCCTTTTGATGGGTCCTAGAATCTGAGTTCACCCGGATACTACACTGAGGCAGAATTACAGAGGTAAGGGAAAGGGAGGAGAGGGAACTGCTAGAGCTCTTCCACAGAAACCCGTCAAAGTCCCCAGTTCCTTTCAACCATCCTCTGTTTGGCTGCTCCATCCCACTGACAGCTGGGGCCACTATTCCCTAGCTGGGAATGGATGACAAGGAGGGGACAGGAAACTGGACAGCAGTTTGAATCCATCTCACCTTCCAGTGTTTGCCTGTCTGTCTGAAACCCCACTGGGCTTCCTCTGCACACCCCTACCAGGCTGTGTGGGTCAGGAGCCTGACAGTATGATTCATGATATGTTCTTATCTAGGCTTCCATCTCAACCCAGAGCCCAAAGCCCTGGAGGCTGCTGGTCACAAACCAGCACTAAATGAAAATAAGGACTTTTCATTAAGACAGGAAGTGGAGCCCCTCAAAGTCAAAGGGGATTCATAAAGGGAGGAGGGAGAAAAGGAAAGAGGGAGGAAGCAGGATGGGTGCAGAGAGAGAGGCCCACTTCCTACATGCTGGTGGAGCCCTATGACTTAGCTGCTGAAGCAGTCAGTTTTCCACTTTAACAGATGATAAATCCCATTCCTGTGATTTATAACTTACCGTGAGACAAGGTCTGGGTGTAGAAAGAGAATTCCAAAGTAGATTTTCCAAGTTGAAAACATCAGCCTCCTACTCCCGTTTCCCAACACCCCACCTGTTGTAGATAGGTCCTAACACCCTACCTACTTACATTACTTCATCTGAGCAATCTGGGACAGTTACTCTGCAACCAGGTCCCGCCAGCAGCCAGTCACAACCCCGGGCTCAGTCGTCAAAAGCCCCAAGAAACAGGAGAGCCCAGCAGAACCCCCAGCTTACCCGGGCACCTCGGCTGCCTGGAGACTCAGCCCCTGCGCTGCGCAGCTGGCTCTTAAGTTGGTAGGAAATTGAGGAAGGGAGCTTTCCGGGTGCCGAAACGCGGTTCATGTGTTAGAACTCAGAAGTACTAAAAAGCATCATTCAACACCGACTCCCTCATTTAATAGACGAGGAAACAGAGACCCAGAGAGGGAAAGAAAGTTGCCCGAGGTAACACAGCAAGTAGGCAGAAGAGGCTAAAACCCGGCGTGCTGCTTTGAGTCCCAGCCAGGCAGGGAGCGCTTCTCTCCGCCTCCCGCTTCCTCTTGCCCGCAGACCGGAGCCGGGCGCTACAAACCCGGCAACCTGGGGCGCGGCGCGTTACCTTGCTCGGGACTGGGCGCCGCGAGCCTCCTCTCCCCCAGCGGGGCGCTGGTGGCTCTGCCCAGCTAGCTCGGCAGGCAGTCCAGGTGTCGGCCCGCAGCTGTCAGCGCAGGGCGGTGCGTGCGGGCTCCTCCCGCGGAGGCGGGCGCAGAGCAGGGGCTGCTCCCGAGCTCGCGGGCCAATGGTGCTGCGCTCGCTCCCTGTCCGCCCCGCCCCCGGCGCCCGCGGGCTCCAGCCCGCTGCCTGCCCTTCGCCCACCCCACCCGCCGTTTTCTTTCTCCTCCTTGACCAGGACAGTTATCAGGTCCAGGCCTTCTCAAGCGTGCCTTGCCCCGAAACAACTTTTACAGCGTAGACTGCAGTGCTGTTATTTTTTGACCACTGTGCGTTAGGGGGGCCTTGGAGCCCGAGAGTGTGGAGCGCGAGGAGCCCCTCGACTTATTGTGGGGTCACCAACCGTGCACCAAAGGTGGCACGGAGTGGCGTGGAGCCTCGTGACCACAGCAAGATGCGTTAACCGCTCCGGGCGTCAGTTTCCTCACGAATAAAATAGATAAAAATACCTCACAAGTTGTTGAGAGGATTAAATGAGGTGATGTTTTAGTGTCTAATGTAATAATACCTGAATCAATGCTGAGTGAGAGGTGTACAGCCTGAGCCACCCAGTGGGTGTGTGCCACAAGGACTGGTACAGTGCTGAAGGGTGCTGGCTGGTGGGGAGGCAGGCATGCCCATAAATATTGTATCATACCCAAGTTTTACAAAGTTAATGATGATGGGGCCAGCCCAGTCAAACTTGGAAACTGGTGAATCTTAAAGCTTCCTTCTTCATCTCCCCAGTTAGTGTGTTCCATCCAACTGAGGGTGGCCTACGTCTGCTTTGGATTCTTCCAAAGATCTTCCTTCTCCCAGACACAGAAACGCGGATCTTCAAGGATTTCATTCAGTCCTGGGTGCAGGACTGCTAACCTGGACTAATCCTTGCCCTGTGTTAATGTGTGTTTTCTGACTTTCAGCCAGACTTTGAGAGTCTATTGTGTCCCTGTGCAGGGTGAGCATTCATTATGCTAAAGAGGATTAAGCCACTCACCTTGCCTCTGAAAAGACAAATTTGTAAGTAATTTCAATTTAGGGTAATAACTGCTGTAAGAGGGAACGAAGTGTTATAGAATCATACACTGGGAGAGGAGGGCAATAAATAAAATAATGTGTGATCAAGATGTCTTAAAGGAGGGCTATAACTTAGGTCTGATAGAAATGGGAGAGAATAGTGAGTGCAGAGAGGCAAGGAAGACGTGGAGATGCCTGTCATATGTCGTGGCTATTGCACGGGGTAGGCAGAGATAAAGCTGAAAGATAGGTAGACAGATGCAGGAGGAATAGCCTTACTTGCCTTGCTGAGGGAAGTGGCTGTATCCTGTTAGTGATGGCTACTGGTGAATGATTTAAGTGGAGTTGCATGACCTCATTTGCTTTGATACCTCACTTTCAGTGTTGATTGTACCTGTCTTGCTTACCTCCTCCAGCCTGGAGGGCAGGCAATGGGTCTTGCTCACCTGTGGGTGCCTTGCATCACCTGGTACAGGGCTTTGAAGGAGCTCAATGCTTGCTACTCACAATGTCACCCCTCCCCAGGAAACAAACAGCAACTCCTACCTGCTAGGGAGGATGTAAGGATTCTCACTTTAGGCTCTGTGGCAGGCAGGTGGGGGGGGAGATTTTGAAGCAGGATCTTATTCGCGGCCCTCAACTCACCCAAAGAGATTGTTGTATGGCTCAGAGGTTAAAACTAGAGCTCTGATGTCAAATGGCCATGGTTCAAATATTGGCCCCACCACTTTCTGACAGGACCTTAGGCCAGTTACTTAACCTCCCTGTGCTGCCGTTTGCTGTTAGAGATGATGATAATGTTCCTCTCTAAGGCTACTGTGAAAGTTAAAATGAGAAAGTGCACATTAGCAGAGTGCCTTACACATAGAATACCGAAAAAATCTTAGTTAACATGATCATATCGAGTCAGCAATGGCTTGTTCCTCTTAACCTATAGTAGATTGCTACTCTTCAAAAATGGATTGCATGTAAATGACACTTCAGTTTCACAGAATTCTCAGTTAATATAGAAGAGAAAGACAAGTGGGTAAGGATAGTGCAGTGCAGTGGTTAAATGTACAGACTTTGGTGCATGTCCCGATTCCACCACTGGACTCCACCAGCAAACTAGCTGGGTGACTTTGGACAAGTCACTCAACCTCTTTAATCCTCTGTTCCTCTTCCATAAAATGGAAATAGTAATATCACCACCCCATGTAAGGGAGATGCTATAATATATATAGCACATTTCTTGGCCCAAGGTAAGATCTCAATAAATGTTAGCTAATGGTATGATAATGGTTAGAAGAGAGGTCTTATACTTTGGGGAAAGGGAAAGGTAATCTAACAGTAATGCATTGAAAGAGGGAATCCCCCCAAAATACTAAACCTAAATGTTAAGGTTCGTGCTGGATCTGTGACAACTGACTGGGACAGGAGTAGAAGTGAGCTAGAAACCTGCAGGTGGGGCATGGGCCTGAAGGAATTTTCTAGTTGGAAGTGGGTTATTTAAATTTGGAAACCCTGTCTGAACATAGATAAAATTCTTGCAACTCTGTGGAACTGAAAATGGAGTGTAGTCCGCAGGGTTGTGGACGACTCTTCTCTGAGCTGTCCTCCTGGAATGTAAAATGCTATACAGCTGGTGCTTTCACCTGAGAATCTGGAATTTAACCCCTAATACCACCCAGGTGTGATTTTGTAGAGTCACAGGCACATTGCCAAGTTGTTTAGTTTTATGAGCTAGTCAGTAGTAATTTATTTGTGGGATAGCCCAGGTGTAGTTCCTTCAGGCTTAAAATATCCTCTCCTCCATTTCTGACCCAAGGATTCCTTCTCACGCATCAAGGCCTGAAACAAACGTCACAAGATTCTGCCCTCCTATGTTGAATGACTGGATCCTTTGAACCTCTCCAACTCCATAATGTATTCCTTGACCTTCTTCTTGGCATTGATTTCATTCTGGCTTTACAGTTAGTTGTCACAGGATATGCCACTCTCCACCAGTTTTAAAACTCACCAATTCGGGGACCCTTTTTTCTCTTTGTATTTCTTCTCACCTCCTCCATCCTTCCACCAACCCCATCTCTACCTCAAATGACTTGTATGCCATAGACACTCAATAAATGTTTGTTAAATTGCATTGGCAGACAGGTCTCACACAGTAGACATGTGACAGAAAGCAGCTCTGTTGCCACCATAGAAAAAAAGAAAAAAAAATGAAAAAGAAAAAAAAACTTCCTTATGAAGACATGACTTTGTCTTGAAGTTATGTGGATTTATAACTTCTTACCCACCAAAAATTGAAGATATTGCTGAAATGTTGTACAATTACATCTAGTGTGGTAACGTGGTTAGATGACTTATAGCAGTAGGTATCAAATGTACAGCATTTAGAACACAGTTCAGTTGTGGTACTTGGTCACCAAAGCAGGAGTTTGGTTTTCTAAATAATTTGCAAATACTGAATATTTTTTTAACTTTTGGAAGTACAAAACTTTGGCCTTGAACCAAACTGTGTTAGCAATCTCTCCACGGTCTTTAATAATGCCTTGCATTTCTACAGGGCTTTGTATTTTTCAAAGCTCTTTCACTTTGATTGTCTTGTTTGATCTTCAAATCAACCGTATGATGTAGGAAGGGTGGCTATTAGTATCTGCATTTTACAGATGAAGATAAGAGGGACTTGAGAAGATCAGGCCCTAAGTCCAGGCCAAATGGCAAACGAACAAAAAAGTCAGGGGTGGAACCCAAGTATCTACTATACCAGAAATATTTCTGATATTCATGAAGACCACGGCATCATTATTTATAAGCTTTATGAGCAACAATATTATGCATACATGTCTTAATTTACATTTATGTACATATATCTTCATACAGATTTCCTTTCAAAAAATAAGAAAAAACCTTTGTGGCAATCATCTCCCTCGGGTATGTATGTGTAATCATAATTTATTACTTCAGTACCTTTCATCTGTACATTATCAACATGCATTCCAACCTTTTAAAAAATCTCGTTTTATTCTATCAGTTCTTTAAATGATTTTTCTTATTTTACTGTTTAAAGAAATAACAAATATTACTTCAAAAAATAGAAGACCTCTATTTATATGAGATACCTAGAATAGTCAAATGCTGAGAGACAGAAAATACATTAGTGTTTACCACGGGCTGGGGGAGGGGCTATTGGGGAGTCAGTGGATACAGAGTTTCCTTGTGAGATGTTGAAAAAGTTCCGGGATGGATGACAATGATAGTTGCAGAACAATGTGAATGTACTTAATGCCACCAACTGTACATTTAAAAAATGGCAAAGAACACCTCTGATAAAGAGCTAATATCCAAAATATATAAAGAACTCATACAGCTCTACAGCAAAAAAGCAAACAAAATCCAATTTAAAAAATGGGCAGAGTACCTAAACAGACATTTCTCCCAAGAAGACATACAAACAGCCAACAGACATATGAAAAGATGCTCAACATTACTAGCTATTAGGAAAATGCAAATCAAAACCACAATGAGATATCACCTCACACCTGTAAGAATGGCTATCATCAACAAGACAAGTAATAACAAGTATTAGAGAGGTTGTGGGGAAAAAGGAACCCTCCTACACTGCTGGTGGGAATGTAAATTGGTCCAGCCATTATGGAAAACAGTATGGAGGTTCCTCAAAAAATTAAGAATAGAATTACCATCGGACCCAGTAATCCATCTTCTCAGTATCTACCCCAAAAATTTGAGAACATTTATCTGTAAAGATACATGCACCCCTATGTTCATTGCAGCATTATTCACAGTGGTCAAGACATTGAAACAACCAAAGTGCCCTTCAATAGATGATTGAATATAGAAGCTGTGGTACATATATACAATGGAATATTACTCAGCCACAGGAAGAGATGAAATACTGCCATTTACGACAACATGGATGGATCTTGAGATTATCATGCTAAGTGAAATTAGTCAGACAAAAAAAGTTGAGAACTATATAATTTCACTTATTTGTGGGATATAAAACCAAAAGTAACAAATGAACAAGACAAACAAAAACTCATAGACAGACAACAGTTTAGTGGTTATCAGAGGAAAAAGGGAAAGAGGGGGGATACATAAGGGTAAAGAAGGTCAAATATATGGTGATGAAAGGAGATTTGACTTTGGGTGGTGAACATACAATGCTATTTACAGATGATCAATTATTGAATTGTACACTTGAAACCTATATAATTTTATTAACCAATGTCATCCCCAATAAATTTAATAAATAACAAATAAATATTTTTAGAAATGATTAAAATGGTAAAGTTTATGTTATGTATAATTTACCACAATAAAAAAGCAGAAGACCGTCCTGTTTTATTAATGAGATTCCCTCAAGTAAAAGGCTAGTTATAATGAAACTTATGATATTTTTTGCTTATGTTTCTGTTTTTTCTGAAATTCACCTTACGTAAGAGCCCCTTTACACTTACTGGAAAAGAGAAGATCGTGATCTGTAGGGAGCCCTACTAACTTTTTTTAAAAAATCCAAAATGTAATTAAGGTTTGCATGATAAAGTAAGATTCTAGTAGATTATTATAGCTACTATAAATTGAGTGCTTCCTACCTGCCAGGTACTGACTAAATGCTTTTACCTATTATTTCATATAATCTGCCAGGTACTGACTAAATGTTTTTACCTATTATTTCATATAATCTCTTGAGCAGCTCTAAGTGGTAACAAATGAAAAACTGAGTTATGTGAAGGTTAAGTCACTTGCCCAGAGATACACAGTCAAACATCTTCCCAGACTTCTACAGAAAGTCTGGGACTAACTTCTCCAGGAAGCCCCAGAATCTTCCTTCAAGCTGCAGTGGTCTATGCAGTTGGACTAAAACAGGATAATTTCCTCAACTTTTCCTTAGGACACTAATTCCTCTGTGCTATAATTACTGTAGCCTTCTCTTTACAGAATCACTGTGTTCTGTGTGACTAGGTCTGAGCTGTCCAAAATGGTAGCCAGTAACTACATGTAGCTATTGAGCACTAGAAATGAGGCTAGTCTGGATTGAGATTCACTATAAGTATAAAACACCAACCCCTTCCCAAAAGTAAGATATGTCATCAATAATTTTCTATCAATTTCATGTTGAAAAAGTTTGGACACATTGAATTAAATGAAATATAGCATCAAAATCAATGTCATCTGTTTCTTTTTACTTTTTTTAGTGTGGCTACTAAAATATGTGGCTCTCATTATATTTCTATTGGATGAGGCTGCTCAAGGCGGTCTGGGTTGCTTTCTCTATCTCAGTTTTCCCCCTTGGGAGAAGGGGAGTAACCTTTGTTCCCCAAAGACTCAGTTAGAAGGTCTCTCTTCACCTCCTTCCCACCACTGTGCCATGTCCAAAGAGGGCCTTTTGAGTTATTACATACAGGATAGGAGAGACATGGATAAATGTGACAAAGCTTTGTATTCATTACTCTGCTTTGGAATTCAAAGCACAATAATTACAAAATGCTACATTTCTACTTACTGGGGCTTTTATTCCCTATTCTTTTTCAAGTACAGAGGAATCTTGATTAATCATACACTTCGAGAATGGAATGTCTGGTAAAAATAAAACAATCTTGTTTCATCTCTTGTTTATTCAGTTATTCATTCATTCATTCATGTCCTTGTTTCATATTATGAATATTTATCGAGTGATCATAATGTACATGGTATATCATTATGAGGAATTCAAAGATAAACCAGATTAGTGTCTGCTGCTGATTCTCTTTCAAAAATATATTCGTTTATTTTCTTGCTTTTTACACTGAATGTCACAGGCAGCATGATATAATGAAAAGGCTCTGGACCAGAGATCATAAGGCCCAGAATCTAGTCCTGGTTTTATGAGCTATGTGAAATGAGCAGGTCTCTTCAAATCTAAACCTTGGGTTTTGCATATATAAAAATAGGAAAAAATAAAAATATCCACATTGCCTATTATGAAAATAAAATAATGGAAATAGTAATCTATATGTTACTATTTCTTACCTATTAAAAGACACAGCATTAGAAGCCAGGAGATTCAGCTTCCCTCTGGACCCTACTAACAACATACTGTGTGGCTTTAACCTCTCAGGCCTCAGTGTTCTTATCTCTAAAATTAAGAGGTTAGGCTGCACAGGTTCCAAGATCTCTTATAGCTCAAAATCCGAGGTTTTAAGAGTTTATGATTTTAAAGTAATCATTCTCTGAAGATCAGCATTTAAGTTTACCAGAGTCATAATTATCAGAGCAATTCTCTAGCCATAGCTCTTATAGGATTTGAAAGCATGAAACATAGACGTATCTCTAGAAACTGTGCTTATTAGTTTGCAGAAAAATCTCTGCATCAGCTTATTTTACATCTTAAAAGCCAAATGCAAGAGGAAAAATTATAAAGAAATTAAAAACTATTTCAGTTATCTATTAGTATGTAGCAAACCACTCTAAAACATTGTGGTTAAAACAATGATTTATTATTTCTTATGATTCCGTGGGTTGGGCTGTTCTTATGCTGCTCGCTCCCTACTTGGCATTTCTTATGCTTCTGCATTCAGCTGAGGACTCAGCTGGGGTGAATGTTATTGCTCTCCAGCAACCATACCTGAATGACTGCGCTAGACTGCTATTGAAACCAGAACCAAGCCAGAACCATCATCCCCTCCCCACTTGGGCCTTATGGGGAGCCCTAGATGCTCAAAAGACTTGCGCTTTCTTTTCGAAAGGTTTCATAGTCATCCCAAATTTATTCATTTAATCCTCACCATAGCCATGTAAAATAGGTGTTATCATCCCCATTTTCCAGGTAAGAAGACTAAGGATCAGAGAGGTGAAGCAATTTGTTCAAAGTCACAGAGCTAGTAGCAGAGTTGGGTTACACCTCTTCTTCTGTCTCCTCTCAAGTACTTTTAACCAGTACTCTCTGTGAGTCTCAGCCTTAATCAGGCTGTCAGATCAATGCTTTCAGACCTCTCAGTTATAGAGTCTGGAATTAATACTAATATAGCCTGGGTGCCTACCAAATTACAGCCTCGCTGCTAACCCCGTCATACTTGCCTTTCACAGAATTGAATTTTACCTTAACTTTTTGCTTTGTGATTTAGTTACTCTGTCAGACAGAAAGCCAGCTCTGAATCCCTGACCTTTTGACCTTCTCCTGCCAACCTCCTCCTCCTAATCGTGGTTCTGCTCCAAACCAGATAACCCCTCGCCTGCCTGGATCTGCACACCCACTGTCTGGAAATTGCTGCTGCTAATCCCCAGTCTCTGACATCTAATTCCCCTATTAGGGGTCTAAGGCTCCAACCTAGAAACTAGAGCTGGGCTCAGATTGAGGCAGAGCTCGCCAATAGCTGTAGGTCCCAAGGAGAGAATCTAGGGATGAAGGCAAGAAGGGAAACCAACAAGTAGGCCAAAGATGTATCAATCCAAAGTAGCTTGGCAGAAAGGAGCCAGCAAAGAGGGAGAAAGACTATAACTGGGGCCAACATTAAGGAGCAAGTGAGAACAGAAGAGAGGATGGAGGTGAAAGCAGCAATGACTTCCCAAGCACTTGAATGTGGAAACAGCTTCTTATAGGGCCTATGAGAGTAGGGAGAATGGGTAAGGTCACTAAGCTGGTTCAGACACCTGGAACTGACTTCCTCTGGCTCTGTCTAAGCCCACAGGCACTATCAGGGATCATTGGTTGCTCTAACAATTCAGCCTAGTCCCAGCTTCCTTCCTCTCTTTATCCTCATTCATTCATTCACTTGTTCAATTAAAAAAGTTTGAGCCTCCACTAGAATATAAGCTCCATGTAGTCAGAAACACTGTCTATCTGTTTCATCATTTTAAGGCCTAAAACTCAGAACAATTTCTGGCACATAGCAAGCACTAGCTATGTATTATTAAATGAACGAATAACTGATGAATGTTTGAAAAAAGTATTGAGTTCTAGAATATCTTCTGAGTTATGACAATAACCTTAGAATACCAAACACACGTTGCCTGCTGATATTCACCAACAATAAAATTAGAGATTTGAATAGGCTAGCAGCTATCCATGTATAGTCTTTAGTCAGATACTTCCTATGTTAAGATTATTAAAAAATTTCTAAGACAAAAAATAGCATATGGACTTGAGAAAAGGTAAAAATACACTTTAATTAGTCAGGTTTTAGAACATCTAAAATGAAATAATTTATTTTTCCTTTTTAAAAATTTTAAAACTAATATCCATGATATTAAGCATCTGCCACTTGTTTCAAAAGAATTTCCAACAAAGAATGCCTGAAAATTGCCAAAATGTATAGTCAACATTTAGATTTAAAAAAAAAAAAAAATTACAGAGTTTGACCACAAAATTTTCAAGACTTGAGTGGGGTCCGAAAAGGAAAATATTCATGCAAAGCTTTGATATTTTACTTCGGATTACTCCTTAGGGCACTAGATCAAATAACACTCAAAAGTTGTCAAGATGCATGTAAAGTCCACAAAAGCCTCAAATCATCTATGTGTTGACTGCAGGATGCTGTGGTTAGTCAGGGTGAAGCTCCACCGGCCACCTTCATGTTCAGAGCAAACAAATAACTATTCTGGGACTTGCAAAGAAACCATGGAAAACACTGAAGGGGGCTTTAACTTTGAATTAAAGAAAACCACAAGCCACCAAACTGCTGACCATAAACATGTTTGCATTTTATCTAATTGGGGGTGAGTGCAAAAGGAGTTTGAGTGACTCACAGAGCTGTTGCCCATGGTGCAGTTAAAGAGGCCTAATAATGTTAAGGGGAAGAGTAATGGGGGAAATACCATCAGAGGATCCAGCTACACACAGCTAGAGCTCAGAAGGTCCAAGGCAAACTTGGGCTTGAATTATGCAGATATTACCATCTGCTGGGTATGTGAGTGGAGGGGACACTTAAACCAGTAACAGTGCCACTCAAACTGATGAGTCTATATAAGATTGCCTAAAATCTGATTTATGGTCATCAGAAGTATCAGTCTGAGGAACAGATTACAGAATTTTGATAAAGATTTCTCACTAAAAGTCATACCGAATATCTTGGGGTAGAAGAGATTACATTGAGTAACAAACAGAGAAAATGTTACAACTGTTAGTGAGAACTGGCAATGATACGTTTTAATTTCTAACTCTTGCTAAAGTCAGCCATTCTAAGTAAGATAAAGCAGTTGAGGCTGTAGCAAATATTCCCCCTACCTTGGGCTGAGTAATTAAGCCAATAGGAAGTAAGCTCCTTGCTTACTAGAGAAGCAGGCCCTGCTAAGAGGAGCAGCTGGGAGGAGGGAATGGGGAGGACTACGAGAAGTCAAAGCCATGACGATAGGCCAGGGCTCCTATGGTTTATGTAATGTCCCTCCTGTGCAGACAACTTCCCCAAACTCTATCCCCCTCTTTCCCCTCACCCAGAGCCTTTGTAGAGATGGTAGAGCTGAGAGGGGGGGACAAGTCGCATCATTAGCTCTCCCAGCTGCTATATCCATCAGGAAAGGATTCTTGGACCATTAGGTATACTGCCCTGGGTTAAGAGCTCAGAGAATGTAGTTTGTATCAATTAGTGCTATTTCTTCTTTGTTCACGATGCCTATTACATAGCTAATTTATTTTTTGAAGTGCCTGACTCTGAGTGTGAAATGCCAAAGAACCGTGAAAGTGAATTATAGAGGAAAGGGAATATTCCTCTGGTTAGTCTCCAGAAGCTATTTTGCAATATGGAGCAATGCTTTATGTTTCCAGGCATTTGGACTACCAACTGGGGGATGGGTGGGTGAGGAGAAAAGAGCTGGGTGCATGATTTCCAGCCAAGTTGTGTGGGATGTGGAGCAGGGTCCGTCTAAGCCTAAAACTAAAATGTTAGGCAAGAAAACTGAGTCAGAAGCCCAACTGTATGGATTTGGGCAACACAAGAAGATTAAGGAAAAGGTGCCTGAGATATTCTAGAAAGCAAGAAGGCTCAGAAAGATGAGAGTTGGAATTCAGGCTGTCATTTCCCATCAGTGTAAACTTTGACAGGTGTTTAAACTTCTCTAAGGCTCTGTTTTCTCACGTACAAAGCAGGGATAATAATAGTCTCATGTGGATATTGTGAGATTTAAGCTATGTAAAGTATATAGGCTCAAAATAAACAATTTTATTCTAATAAGTGATAAGCTCCTGGAAAACAAAGAATGGATCTTAGCAGCACAGCAATGACAACATGAAGAGAAAGTTTAATAAACGTTTACTAACAAATGAAAAAAATAAAACCCCAACATATTCTAGACCCTAGCCCCAAGCAAGGCTGAGGTGCTAGTCTACACACATTTGCATTCTTACTACTCAAAATGAAGTTCATAAACCACTGACATCACTTGGGAACTTACTAGAAACACAGCATCTCTGATCCCACTCAAGACCTAATGAGTCAGAATATCTATTTTGGCCTGATTTCCCGGGAATTTTTTTGCACACTAGCTTCGAGAAGCACTGCTTAGTCGAGATTGACTAAAGAAGTGAGAAGCCCTGAGTCTCCACAAGACCCTGGGAGAAATAGAAAGCAGACAATGCTACCAATACTTACGGAGCTGCTTATGGGTAAGACAGAGAGTGAGTTTGCATTTTAGGGGCGGTTGCTCCTTGTTCTGGGTCTCACCCCCTTCAGCATGTAGCTGGGTGTGTCTTTATAGCTAAGTGTCTGTAGTCTGAGGAGGGATTCAGCATTATGACACACTCCTTCTGAAAGCAGGCTTGCTGGAAGGGTCCTCTGTTCTGCTGACATAAAGAGACAACAGTCAAGATGGAAAAGTGAAAATTTCAGGGACTATTTGAAGGTTCTGTGAAAAAATGGATAGAAAGTCCCAGGACCCCTTGCTCACACTATAACCCTGTGTGTGTTCAGAGAGAAATAGGCTGCTCCTCAGGAGACAATGAGATGTCCCAGTAACTCAGATAGCATTGTCTCGGGGGTGAGGAGCAGGGGGTGGGAGGCGGGCGGCACAGAATCCTACTATCCAAGGTTGGCAAAGCTGGAGACCTCTTGGTTTTCAATCTTTTTTTTTTAATCCATGGAGACTTGTCTTCCACCATGATCTTTCTCAGATCCCCAACATTTGAAATGGGCTTTGGCAAAGCTATTCTTACTGAAGCAGAATTTGGAGCCCAGAGCCATTCTCTTCCACCCCTAATCCCCAAGGCCCTATGAGGCCCCTTGGTGGAACCCCGTGTTCCATGGGGCAGTTTAAGAAGCACTGCTCTGCACCAGTCCTATTATTATATAAATGAGGAAAAGGAGGCCCACACTGACAAGGTCTTCCATGGCCTGGCACTGGCACACCTCACCACCACGTGACTCCTTACGCTTTGGCCATGTGGACTTTCTTCAATCCTCAGAACATGCCATGCCCACTGTACTGGGCCTTTTATGCACTATTTTCTCTGTTTGAAATGCTTTCCTTGTCTTTCCACCCCCACACTTACCTGTCTGACTCCTCCATAACCTACAGATCTCAGCAAAGTCCTGTCTGTTCTGTTCACTGTCCCAGCACAGTGCCTGATCAATAGTAAGGACTGTGTATTTCTTTTTTTAAATGAGTGAATGAGCACACATACAGGAACCTTGCTCCATGGCTGTCTAGCCAGCTTCGAGGTTCAGGAATGCTGACAGTCTCTCCACCCAAACATGGGTGGTCACGAGCAAATCCTTCTTCGGTCTGTATTGATTCCTTCTCAGAGAGTTCTGATTAGTGCACAACAATACTAGGCTGAAATCCAGTAAAGTGCAAAACATGTTCAGGAAATGCAAAGTGGGACATGCTTAGGAAACGTTGGTAGGTCCATGTGACAGCTGCCTTCAAAGTGGCCATAGAGAGTTATTGGCAGATGTCTGTTTCTTATGATGACAGTTTTCATACATCATCCTGATCTTCTGCCACCCTGGGGGTTTGGAAATAAGTAGGTTTTAAATCTGACTGTCTTCTAACACTAGTAACCATATTTGACAATCCTAGCAGATAATCTTCCAAAAGTCCCACATGGAATTGGTCACAACTTCCCTTATGACAAAATACGGCCATAAAACATAGCATTTGGTATTTCACAAGCATCTCTATAGTGGATAAATGAATCTCTCCAAGAACACCCATCTGACAGGAACAACAACAAAAAAGCTAAACCAGTTTAAATTAATGTTGCACTAAATTTTTTCTCAACATGCAAGCAGCTATAAATGCTAAGTCAATATATTCCAAAATTGGTTCTTCTCATTAGTAAGTGGGCAGTAATAGTTAAGAAAAACTAATTATCTCTTTAGATAGTATTACCCCAAACATTGCTTTTATAAGCTTTGTAGAATGACTCAACAGGTTAACTCAAGTCTCTGCTTAAGCAATATTTTATTTAAAGTGACACTTCCTGGTAAACAGGTTTTTAATTAAAAAAGAAAATTATATTTGCATTCCTCGAAGATAAAGGAGAAACTATAGACTATTTAACTATCTACACTCTCTGTCTATCTCTTCTTATCTTTGGCACCAGTTACAAAGCAAAACTACCTGAAAGGATAATTTCTCCCACAATAATCTCTTCCAATTAGACAGGAGTTAGCAATACTTCATACTTTTATAAAGTATGTTCTCATACATGATTTCATTTGATCCTCTCCACAACCTTGTACTGCAGGTATAACAAGAATTAGAGTTAACTTCATTTTATAAATAAAAATGCTGAGGCCATGGAAGCCACATGACTTGCTCATGGTCACTAATAATTAGTGATAATTAGGACCCCTGCTAGTAGGGGTTCAGCCAGGCCTTGAATCCAAGGTTTGTGATCCCAGATCTGTCTCAGTGTTAGCATCACTAGGTAAACTACAATTAAGTGTGCCTCATGTCTTAGATCATATTGCAGAGGTACCTTGAAGGTTTTCTAGTGCAGTGGTTCTCAGACTACCTTCTAAGAACCCTAAAGGTCCATAGTGGTACTTAAGAAGCCGTGGCAAAGGAGATGAGAAGACAGGATACTGAGCTACTATCTCAACCAAGGAGCACTGTTTTTATGTCTTATATCCTCATGTTTCAAGTAAAATTTTATTGGAAGAAAGTATTCCACTGCTTTAAAAAAAAGTTTGAAACTCCAGTATACTAGTTCAAACTTCTCATTTCACAGATTAGAAAAGACCTATAAAAATCACATAATTTGTCCATGTTCTTACCCAGTCAAGACTAGAAACCAGATAGCTCTCTCCATACCCAGACTACTACCCTGTGACTGAGAAGAAGTTGTCTGTCAGTACAATGTTTCATCTACATCTGAAGCTTTAGCATGTATCAGCATTACCTGAAAGGCCTGTCATAGATTTCTGGGTCCCACCTCCAGAAGTTCTGATTCAATAGGGCTGCAGTGGGGCCCAAGAATTCACATTCCTAACAAGTTCCCAAGTGATGCTGATGCTGCTGAACCATTAGTCTACAGGAAACACAGCAACTGAAAAGTCAGCTGAACCGACCAGCTAATTGCTCATTTCATTAATTTTACTTCATTCTGGGAAAATGATAAAGGGAAATTCCCCACCAGAATTCATAAATGCATTGCTTTATCCATGCCACTACGCATTCCTCAATACCTAGCACCGATATTCTACTGCATCGCAGATCCTAAACCCTTGTGTAGCAGACGACGATGATGTCCCAGCCCATATCCCCTCATCCAACCTCTGAGTTTATCTGCACCTTCAGTGGGCAGTTTCTATGCATCTATGCACACTGCCAGCTTTCCACCCCCATGGTGGCATCTCTTTGGTGCCTATCTGAGAACTTTTAGCCAACAAGAGCTTACTCAGCCCACAGGTGGGATACATGTGTATGTGCCATTAATTCCTCCACTTTCCAGGGCTTCCTTTCAACAATGAGGACATTTATCTGCAGATAAATACTCCAGCATCCCTATCCCTCAGTGAAATAATTGTGAAACTTTTTCAAAGATTCCTCAGAGGGTCCCTAGTGAGACTGCCCTGGTTTCCCACAGCAGCAATGTGCTCATTAATGGGCCCTTTCTTTGCATCTCTCCATTCCTTGTCCATGTCCTCTATCCAATTTCTCATTTATGCTTCCTGGGATCATTTCCTAAATAAACTAACTGCATCCCAAGTTCTTGTCTCAGACTCTGCTTTTGGGAGAACACACGCTAATCGCTGTCTCAAAGTTCTTCACTAAATTCACAGGAGCATCACCTTCTAGCTGACCCACACCTGCTCTTGCTCAGCTTTCGGTTAGTTCTGTGCTCTGGGGTTGCATTCACAAATCTTTGGGCTGGCTAACCCAAGTTGGTGCATACTCACTCAATGGGTGTTAAATAAATGATAGGATTGTTGCTGCATTAACGGTAGCAGAAATTCAGGCTGTTGAATCATATGCAGATATTCATGATTCATTCATTGCATACTTTAGTCACTCTTCAGAAAGAGGCCCTAGTTCATCAGCCAAATCTGGGAAGGATGCCTCCTCTAAAAAACCTGGCATTATGCACGTTTTTCAGGGCGTCACTATAAAAAGTACCTGTAATTTCTGAAACGGAGATAAGATTCCTCTTGTACTGTTAAGGCAAGATGAACCTTCAGCAAATATTAACATTTGAGGAGTGGAGTTTCAGCAGTGATGGCATCGACATTTGTCAAACAGCAGTGCAAGTCTCAATGAAAAAAAAAAAGAACTATGTGAGAAACAATTACATTGTACTCGAATTGAAGCCAAATAATAGAGCCAGATCTTTTTAGTCAAAAAAATAATTAAATCAATCCAACTACATCCTAAATAAGAGCTATTTCATTTCACTCATCGTTCATAGATTAATTTTTTCTTTATTTAAAAAACAGTTTTATTGAGGGATAATTAACATAATAAACTGCACATACTTAAAGTGCACAACAATAAATTTTGACATATGTATGCTCTTATGAAACCATAGAGCTGGCTTATTTTTAAAAGCAACATTATTGAGTTTTAAGTCTATATTATTTTAAAATTTAATTTTGAGAATAATCTATTAATTATTATATTTATGCAGTGATTCATTATGGGCTAAAAGATCTTTACATTACTCCTTATTTGAAATTATCTGAATATGCTCCAAATAGATGATTGGCTCAATTCCACAGAACTTATGAGGTATATCTGGCAAATATCATTGCCCAGGTCCATTTTGTAGTTCTTTAGATATATCATTTGTAACCCTCACAACAATCCTATGAGGTATTATTAATTCTATTTTAGATACTTGAGACTTAGAGACACTAAACAACTTAGAGACATTACATAGCTAGAACATGACAGATTCATGTTCTAGATTCATTCCATTGTGTTAATGTTTCCCAAACCATTAATTTATTCATTTTTTATTTATTCAGCAAATATATATCAGGCCCTAGGTTACATGTTAGAGATACAAAAGAGGTGATTGAATGGTTTCCAACATTATAAAGTTTACAGCCAGTGGTGGAGAGAGTTACCATTTCATTGAAATATAATTACACAAATAATTGACTTGAACTGTTATGAATGCTATAAAGAGAAGTACAATGTATTGGAAGAGCATGCATTCAAGGACCTAATCTAGTTTTTTGGCAGGCAGTTAAGGGAGGCATCCACGAGGAATTAATGTTTAAACTGAGACCTGATGAATGAGTGGGTCTATACAGTTTTTTAGGTAGGGGACGTCACATGATCAGATTTGCAGGACTGATTATGGGAAAGCCACTTAACAGTAGGTGACAATGAAGGAGGGAGGCAAAAAAGTCTTCCCCAAGAATCGCAAACCACAAGCTCAACCCTCAGACAAGTTTGGAACCAGAATCCACGTGCCTGTGTAGCACAAGACAACCTCACATCTAAATATCATTCAAAGTGGTTCTGAGTTGGTTAATGGTCTCAGGCATTTAGTAGTAAAAGCAAACTTCCTGGAGAAAAGTATTCAAGCAAGTTTCAAAAAGTTTTCACATATAAGGTTTCAACAAACATGAACTCACCATCAAAACACAAGGAAACAAGCTACCATGAGCAAGCATTAGCAAAAACAGCAAAATATAGAATCAGAACTACAAAGGCTGCAGATATTAGATTATCAGATTCAGAATATAAAATAAGTTTATATGTTTAAAGAAATAAGAATATCAAAAGTATGATTAAGGGGCAAAATATTTTAAAATTGATCAAATAGATCTGAAAAAGAACCACATAGAACTACTAAAATTTATATATGTATGTAGATAGTATTAATCTTTTATCTCTTAAATGTATTACACACATTTTCTTCTAGGTTCGTTGCTTCTGTTTAACTTAATTTGCAGTGGTTCTTGTCACTCCTAAATTTTTTGTTCTTTCAAGGTCAAATCTGTACATTTGCCTTCATGGCTTTTGCAGTTTGTGTCTTTCTTAGGAAGGCTTTTCCTATTCCAAAATTATTTTAAAAACCCGTTTTTTAATACTTCTTAATTTATTTTAAGGTAGGAGTCTAATATTATTTTTAATAGATTATAATTGGAAATTCCAACACTTTATTGAATAGACATTTATTTCTCTATAATTTGAAATATTACTGATAAACTAATTTCTTGTTATAATAGATGAGAATTTATTTTCTGTTACAATTTCAGACCTCACTTACTCCTCTCCACTACCCTCTCAATTTTTGGTTAAATCATTAATCTCTATTTATATAAAGAAAAAGTGTGCAAATATTATGCACTGTTGAGCAGGTAATTCCTACGATTATGTTTCCTTTCTTGAACAACTTTTTAGTTTCCAGGAGTTAACAATTACCTTGTTATTTTCAGTTGCAGTTTGCTATGAATCTATTCAAATACTTGATTGGGTTTGTCAAATACCTATTATTATTA
The DNA here is from genome assembly GCF_902729225.1 of Pteropus medius. Taxonomy (NCBI): domain Eukaryota; kingdom Metazoa; phylum Chordata; class Mammalia; order Chiroptera; family Pteropodidae; genus Pteropus; species Pteropus medius. The sequence continues at coordinate 13,309,539 of NW_024352784.1, forward strand.
TTGTCCAAACACTAAAATATAGCAAATAATCTTTCTGCTCCATTTTTTCCCCCTGATAATCTCCCTTTCAGAACTCTCTAGTTCTCCTGTTCTAGTCTGGGTTGATTACTTTCTAGGCCTACTGTCAAAATGAAATTCCCTTCACTACTTTCTTGCACTGGATCCTTCAAATGTCAGGATGTGGAAATGATTCCTCTTTAGAGAAGAAGCCTCCAGTCTCCTGCCTAGGGGTCATATACCTGATGGCTATTTAAAGTGGATTCTTTCTGGGAGTAGATAGATATGAGAAAGAAGCCTGGGAGTCCCACTCACTGTTCATTACTCAAACTTTCCCATAATCAGCATGTTCCAGCCTCATGCCATAAGTCCAACCCCAACTCACCCCTGTAGGTCTTGTGTCCTGAGTCTGTCTGAGGTCTCCCTGGCTCATTATCTCCAGGAAACACACTTCCTGACTCCTATGGAGGGCAACTCTCTGACTTCCAGGGATGGGGAAGAGGCCCTTTGGCTCCGACGGCTCCATACAAACTTCCACCAGTCCCTCCACCTCATTCCCCTTCAGTGGCCTCACCCCGGTACCACCTCAAGTCCTGGGTACTTTATGGCCTCTCATATAGGTGGCTCCCTATTTCCAAACCGTATTTCCCTCTACTCATTTTCCACCTTGCAAAAAAAAATTTTCTGAAATTTCTCATTTGCTAACGTCTCCTTTTCAGTTATCTCTGTGGATTTGTACTCTCTCCACCCCCTCACTTTGCCCTACCCCTCTCCATTTAGTGACGTTTCAGTAGGAGGAGAACACTTGGCCATGTTGAACTGGAAAACTCTTAACATCATAGTGCCACTTTTACAGACATACACGGCACTAGTACGTATTTACAGCACTATGAGGTATGTAAGCCACCCCCCCAAGCAAATAACTACTGATCTGCTTTCCATCACTATAGATTTGTTTGTATTTTCTAGAGTCTTATATAAATGGAATCATACATATGTATTCTTATTTGTTTGGACTCATCTCCAAACATATTTGAACTCCATTCAGTTTTTAAATATCAGTGTTATTGAGGCATAATTTACATACAAAGTCACCAATTTTAAATATAGAATTTGACGAGGTTTGATATATGAATATAATCATGTAACCGACACTACAGTCAAGATAGAAAACATGTTAAAATGAATATCTTAAATTTAACCTGTCTACAGCCATGCTGCCCTGAAGAAGCCTGATCCCATTTGATCTCGGAAGCTAAGCAGGGTCGGGCATAGTTAGTACTTGAATGGGAGACTACCTAGGAAGACCAGGTGTTGTAGGCCTAAAAAGTAAGGAATTGTAAGCTGTGAGGTTCTTGCAATCTGTGAGGTCAACCAAGGGTTGCCTCGCCTAAAAAAATAATAAATAAATAAATAAATAAATAAATAAATAAATAAATAGATAGATAGATAGATAGATAGATAGATAGATAGATAGAATTTAAGCAGAGATTTAAGGGAAGCACAAAGTTTATAAGTTTCAGAGAAAGTTATGTGCTGTATGCATGGAATATTCAGACATCACCCCATTTGCACACAAAAATCAATACCATTTTACCTCCTTTTTAAACTTACAAAGCTGTGAGAACTCTCTTGATTATTCACAGGGGGCATTTATGGTTGTTTATTACTTTTCTTATAAATACCTCTTTGATGCTTTGGGAAATAATTTCAAAGATGAAGTAACACGAAAAGATTTGTGAGAGAAATTAAAACCTGAACTACGTTTGCATGCTGTTTATACTTTGATTCATTCACTACAGTGATTCCTTTGTTCCCAACCAATCTAGTCACCTACTGTGGAAAGTGTTTCACAGCCCCAAAGTTTCTGTCATCCATGTCGTCTCAGGCCTCTTCCTTCCCATTTTGTTTCCAGCCTTCAGTCTCTCCCCTTCCCATTCCTGCCTAAATATCGCTGTTCCCTTAATCTTTCTGAAGTCTTGCTTTTGGCATGCTGGGAAACCTTCCATAGCTTCTGGTGCTCACAGGATAAAGTCTGAGCTCCATAATGTCACCACTTTCGGGTGCTCCACCTGTGTGTATTCATGCTGATAGGCAGCTGGGAGTCTTCTCAAGAGAGACACGAGGCTGAGTCTGGTTGCTGTGCAGGAAGGGCTGTTTTATCTGCCCCACCCAGCACAACAGGTACAGTGGCCTGGGTCTAGAAAAAAAGGTGTTAGGACTATATTTGTTGCAAAGGGATAAAAATTTACATCCTCAGCTTTATGTAGAAAGCCTTGTAAGGCCCTTTAATTGGTTCTTGTTAAGAAATTTCAGTGATTTATGTGAACTTAGGGAGTCAGATGCTACAACTTAGAGGTTTTATGCTGCATTTTGTGTACTTTATTTGCCAAATACACAGCATAATTTGCCTGGGTTATTTTCTGAAAACAATCACCGTTTATTCATTTATCCAAACATTTACTATATATCTGTTGAGCATCCATTACATGTCAGACTCTGTGCTGGGTACTGGTGGTATATTGGTAAAGCAGAGAGATATTGTCTACACTCTTACAGAGCTAACAGATTAGCTGCATGAGTCATTACAAGGGTAAAGAGAGCTATAAATAGGAGGTGAAGTGCATTCTGGGAGCTGTGGTGGACACTATGCCCTGCCCACATCCCCTCAGCACTCTCAAGGGAGCCGAGGGCTCTTCCTATAGGAGACTCTCAGCCTGAGTGAGGACTTCTCTGGCCCGCAGAGGGCAGGAACATGCTCAGCCCCTGCAGGATGCAAGCGAGAAGTGCAAAGGAGTCAGTGTCCTAGGGAGCAGTCCTTGGCCAAGGGCCAATGAAAATCTAGTACTGAGTACCAGTTTCTTCACCCTCTGGGTGGGACATTTCTGAGGGTGTTCAATGCTGTCTTAGTCTGGGCTGCTATAACAAAATGCCATAGACTAGGTGGCTTAAACAATAGAAATTTATTTTTTCAGTTCTGGAGGCTGGACAGCTGAGATCAGGGTGCCAGCATAGATGATTGGTTTCTGGTGAAATCTCTCTTCCTGGCTGTGGGCAGCTGCCATACCCCTGTGCGCTTACATGACTTCTTCTTTGTGTGCTTTCTCGGAGAGAGAGAGAGAGAGAAGGTGGGGGGGTGCGGGGAGCGGGAGGAGGGGGATCATGTGAGCTCTCTGGTGTCTCTTTTTATGAAGAAACTAATCCTATTGTATCAAGGCCCCATCCTTAGGATCTCATTATAGGCCCTTTTTAATTTTTAATTACTTCCTTATAGGCCTTAACTTCAAATACTATCACTTTGGGGGTTAGGGCTTCTACATATGAATTTTGGGGAGACAAGATTCATTTCGTAGCATATATTGTCTCCCCTAGAGTTCTCCGGGGAGACTGAGCTCCAGTTACCCGTCTCCCAGTAACCTGTTCATTAATACACTTATTGGCTTCCTTCTCTCCTCATTCCCCCATCTTCCTACCCAAACTTCCTGAGACTACTTCCCAAATAAACTACTTGTTCTTAAATCCCCGTTTTACGGTATGCTTCTGGGGAAATCCAACCAATGACTGCAGCACATAACAGGGGGATCTGACCCAGACCTGATGGGCCTGGATTTTAGGGAGCCTTACCAGCTGAGTCACAATTTCTTTCCTAAGGTCTTTGTGGGAGGCCATTTAAGATCTTAAGCAAAGGAATGAATTTCTGGCAGAATGTGGAAAAAAGGGCTAGAGGAGGTAAAAACTGGATATAGGGCAACTAGGTGGGAAGCTATTTCTTCAGTTAGTGGGGAAAAGATTGTAACCAGTACTAGGAAGAAGATAGAGAAGATGAAGCCTGACATGGTGTCTAGCCCATCGTAGCTGCTCAACAAACATTTCTGGATGAAAATTAGTGAATGTGTACAACTATCTAATCTCTAGATAGATTGATAGAACTTGAAGATTGCTTAGATCTAGGATTTTAGGAAAAGGAAATAGTTGAGAATAATTCCCAGTCTTCAGGCTTGAACAGCTAAATGGATGCTGGTGCTATGTACTGAATAAGGAACACAGCCTTGAGAAGGTGGGACAAGTTGGAAGGGGTAGGAGTTTGGGGCATGATGTGCCTATGAGACATCTAACTGATGCTGAGTAGGCATCTAGGTATACAGGTCTGGAGCTGGGTCAGAGATGCATGTTTGGGTCCCAGCACATATAGATGCTAAGTGAGTGGAGCAAGAAATGTGACCTAGAAGAGCTCCATCCTTTCCTATTTTCTGGCATTCTCTCTAAAATATTTTAGGAGGAGTACCAGGGAGAACTAATATTTAATGAGAACCTACTATGTGCTGAGAATCATATCAGGTGTTTATTTCATCTTCAGCACAGCCCTGAGGGGGATGCAATATTATTGCTATTTACAGGTGAGGATATTGAGCTGCAGAAAGGTAAGTAACTTGCCCAAGGTCACATAGCTAAGGTAAGCAGCTTCAGAAAAAGTCTGGACTGTCTTACTTCAAATTTCATGTTCTTAAAGAAAATAACCACTGGCAAAGTACATTTCTGTATCCTATGTTTCTCAGTCTCACCAGACTCCACAATGAGCAATTCCTAAAGTCCAGTGCATTCACTAGAAGGACCTTTCAATTTTAATTTCTGAAGACTATTCTCTACGAAGCACCCTCATCAGCTACTCATCCCTTACTTGGACATCACTCTCTCCAAGTGGTCCCCCTGCTGGTGATCCAGTTGGGTCCAGCCCTAACTGAAGTCTCTCAATTTCTGTCTCTGTATTTGCCTTTTCTGGACTTATCATTTAAATGGAATCACATAATGTGGTCTTTTGCAATGGGTTTCTTAGCTAGTGTGCTCATTAGAAAGTAAAATATTTAGTATTTCCACACCATAGAAAGTATAGGGAGTGACCCCACACTTTGTTATTTCTTTTAATTTAAAAATACATTGCAACAACATGGATACCTTGAGATAATTATGCTAAGTGAAATAAGCCAGACAGAAAAAGTTGAAAATTACATGATATCACTTATATGTGGGATATAAACCTAAAAGTAACAAATGAACAGGGCAACCGAACAGAGACTCATGGACATGGACAATAGACTACTGGTTACGGGGATGTGGCAGGGGGAGAGGTAGACGTAGTAAAAGGGATCAAATATGTGGTGACAGAAAGAAATCTAACTATAGGAGGTGAACACACAGCATAAATATATATGCCTTAAAAGTGTGCAACTGAAACATTGGATTTCATTAACCAACGTCACCAAAAAAATCAATAAATTAAAAAAAAATACAGCACACTATTGGTGTGGCTAATATTGATATATAATCCTGACAATGTCCCAATTACTTTCCATCTGCAAACAAATACTTTTTTTGTAGGTCTGCATTAAACTTATATGTTTATTGGAAAGAATTGACATTGACATTATTCAATGTTATGTATTTTCTACTCAAGGACATAGTATTTCCTTTGCAACCCAGTCTGTTAAGTCAAACATTTTGAGAACTTTTCAAAAAATTATTAAAGTTTAAACATATACTATCAATATTGTAGTTAAACTCTTTATTCTTTTTGTGATATTTTTATATGACATATTTTCCCATAGTCTTTTCTAAGTCATTGTTTCTGATAAACAGAAAAGCTATTGAACCATGTATAACAATTCTGGAAAACAGTATAAAAGTTCTTCAAAAAGTTAAAAATAGAACTACCATACGATCCAACAATCCCATTTCCTGGTATTTATCCCAAAGAAGTGAAATCAGGATCTCTAAGAGATATCTGCACTTCCATGTTCAGTGAAGCATTATTCACAACAACCAAAATATGGAAACAACCTAAACATACACCAATGGATGAACAGATAAAGAAAACATGGTATATTCATACTCCAGAATATTATTTAGCCTTTAAAAAATCAAAAAGGAAATCCTACACGTGTGACATTATGCTAAGTGAAACAAGCCAGACACAGAAGGACAAGTACTGCATGACTCCACTTACACGAGGAATCTAAAACAGTCACACACACACAATCTGAGAGCAGGATGGTGGCTGCCAGGGGCTCGCGGAAGGTGGAAATGGGGAAGTGCTGTTCAAAGGACATAAAGTCTCGGTTATGCCAAATGCATACATTTTAATTAAATTTTTATTGCGAGGGCAGATCTCATGTTGTATTCTTACCACAGTAAAAAAAAAAAGGCAACTAGAAAACAATGATACAAATATAGCTCTTAAAAGATGGAAGTTAAAATTCATATTGCCTCATTCTCCAGATATGAGGTAGTGTTACTCTATGTGTTCTAATTCTTTTACTATGTTTGTTGGAGGCAGAGTTTCATAGACTACTTCCTGGTGTGGGAGTGAGCATCTTACCTGAATCATAGAAGACTCCAGAGATTGCGCAAGCTGACAACTTGAGCCAGGGAGATAAGGTCATTCTCTTTGCCAGTCACTGCAATCTTGCAAAAGGCAGAGCCCGAGACATGTTTCTTGGAATAGAAACTAGACCAAAGTGAGAGGCCCTTAGGCAGAAGAAAAATTGGAACTGTGATCAGTGGAGTTCGTCCTGGAACCTGTCTCTATCTTGACCTCTCCCACGCTCCTCCACACTGCAGCCAGAGCGAACTTTTGTCATCATAAAAGATCATGGTTTAGAGGACCTCTCATCTGTCCCTGCTTGCTTCTCCAGCCTCCTATCTCATCCCTCTCCTGTCTCTGGGACCCTATTACCTAACCATTATTAAATTTCTTTCAGCTCCATAAAATACTCATCATTTTTTTTTACCTCTAGGCCTTTGTACACATCCATTCCTTTGCCCCAGCCCCTCTCACACCCAACCCTACAAGCTCATTGTCAAATCTCAATTGAGACCTCACTTCTTCGAGGGATTTTTTTCCTTGACCCTCAAGACCAGATGATGTTTTCTCTTAGCACTCTGCTTTTACCCTTGTTTCAGGAGTTATCCAGCCGTGTTGCAATTTCCTACCAACTTGTCTACTCCTCCCTCTTCTTAGACTGAAAGTGCCTTCAGGCAGAGGCAGAATCTGTCCAGTATCTGATCTCATCATGAGATACTCCAATTTAGAACTGCCCAGTCAACTTGCTCCTGAATTCCTGATTCATAGAAACTGTGAGATAATAAGTGATTACTCTCATCTCGAATCACTAAATTTTGGGTAACTCGTTATATAGTAATAGATAACTAAAACACTATCAAAACTTAGTGGCTTAAAACAACAACTCAGATTCCGTAGGTTAGTAATTGGCAATTTCTTGCTCCTTGCAGCATCAACTGAGGTCAACTCGGCAGTACTCCGCCGATGGATGGGCTGGTTGGGAGGAACCAAGATAGCTTCACTCATTCATCTGGCACTTTGTGGGCTACAATGGTTAGAGCCTATATTTAGAACCTATACTTCGCCTCTTTACTCTAGCAGTTTTATAGTTCTAGCTTTTATGTTCTGATCTATGATTCAGTATGAGTTAATTTTTTTTTTATGGTATATAGTCAGGTCAAAGCTCTTTTTTTTTCCTAACAGATATCAGATATGCAAATAGTTACAGTATTTGTTGAAAATATTACTCTTTCCTCATTTAATTACCTTGGCACTTTTGTCTGAAGCAATTGACTATATCTATTTCTTGATATTTTTTTTGTCATATTCTATTGATTTGAATGCATATCCTATTGGTCATATTTTTTAAATGCCAAAAGCATGAAGCAATTCACTGCAGCTGAATTGTTCTCAGAACATCACAAAGTCCTCAGGCATAACACATATCACCTGGCTCAGGCTCCCAATACCTGACACTCTGGCTCTAATTTCCCATCCCCGGCTCCTCTCCCTGAGAGAGACCAAAGAACTCAAAAGTAGTTTCAAAAATTAGGTGGGCAGAAGAGATTGGTGGGAAAAAGAGGTGTGATCTCTTTTTGCCAAAGTTCTAGCATGCTTAAACTTTTCCTCTCGAGCGTGTATTTTATATAATGACTTTTCTTTTGCAAGACATCAATTTCTTTTTCTCAAACTTGTCGGAAACAAAGTTTTGTATAAAAAGTTATAGCAGGTCTCTTCTACTTCTCAAAAGTAACTTTGTTGTCAGTAAAATTTCTGATTTACTAGAAGCTTGAACTGGTTTGCAAAGTCAGTAGGTTAATCGCTAACTCGAGTCTCTAAAATTATTTTGAGATTTAATGTTAATACATTTAGTTGATTGCCTTAGGGCCTATTTGCAGAGGTAGTGATTCTCAATGAAAAGAGGTGAAAATTTTCGAGAAGTATAAAATGTTTAGCAGCTGTGCAAACCAAACTGGTTCTTTGTGGTTTGCTCAAATCAGACAACATATTTGGCTTTTTCTACCACAGATACCTCTATTCTACATCATCCAATATGGCAAGGCTAACAGAAAATCAGGGTCAAATGAGGAAACTCAGCAAATGGTTTTGATCTGGCTTCACTTTTTGACCACCAACTGGCAAAGACATAAGAAAAACTGCACAGGAGATAAATAATAGGTAAAAGTACATTTTTGACTACAGGCCTAGGCTCTTGTAAAAAAAGCAGGCCTAAGATTTATAGGAAATATTTTGGGAATGAATTCAAAGTGTTAAGGAATTACAAAATTGTTTTTCCATTTAACAACAACAAAAAAAATCCTCATATTTAAAAATTTTTGAGCAGTAGCTTTTTTTTTTCTCCTGCATCTGCGCTCTATTTAATCATTTTATCCCATAACTCTACCTGGTGTTATTTCAGGGAAGACCAAATAACTAAAAAACCTTTATCAGATATGTGGATCACAGCAAATTACTGGTACTTAACAAATACGTAACACAGATAAAAGGAGATTCAAATGAGGTAGAATACATAAACAATCTCAAACAAGTTAATTTGGGGATGACTTTTTACTATTGAGAAAAACTTCCTTAACTGAAAGCTAATTAATATTTTTATTAACTGCTTCAGTTCCCTTCCCATAAGTTCTTATGTTATCGGTATAACAGCATCAATCATAAAACGTATGATAACATATTTTTTAAAATCGAATTCAAGAATGCCAAACAGGTGATTTTACCAAGAGGCCCAAGGGAGCGCCTCACTTCTGTCATCCTAGGAAAAAAGAATAAATGACTCAGATGTAACTAGTGGAAGTAGGTGCTCCCAGGATGTAAGAAATTGTTTTGAGGCAGAAAATGAGAAAGAACACAGGAGAGGAACAGGGGAACCTTAAAGGTTTTGTAAGTGTGTGATATTTTAACCCCTCGAATTAGGAGAGAGCTGCAAAAAGTGGAAAGAGGGTAAAACGGAATCTATATTGGTTTTCTTGAGGTTTAGGGGCAAAAAACGTAAAGCAAGAAGGAAAATAGGCAAGATCAAGGACTTTTAGAGCTGGAAGTTACTAAACCCTTTCACCAAAACTCTTTCACAAAAAAAGCACATAAAAATTGCTGTGGTGGAAGAGGCACAATGGGGCAGAGGCGGGCAGAATCTTCATGGCGCACACCACACCCCTTTCTTTCCCCATCCTACAAGTCTGAATTCTCATTTAACAACGGAAAAAACACAAATGAAAGTGACCGGCTCACGGTCATAGCACAGAGGCCCTATGTCATGTCTCTACACAATTCACCTCTTCCCGTTTTGCCACTAGAGGGAGGGCAGGAGGAGCATGAGCGCTTTGTGGAATCAGCTGGGTGAGTTGTGGCGGTGAAAATCCCTTGGGAAGGAAGGCTGGAGGATGCGACTTCAGTTGCGAAGACGACGGCGCGGACCGTCGGCCGGGACTTTTCCCATATGGCCACCAGGTGGCGCTCCCGGCCTGCTGCTCGAGACTGTGCTGCGCGGTGGTACTCAACCGGTCGCCTTGGAAACCGAGGGCGCGGCGGCAGCGGTGACAGAGTGGGTGGGCCTGATCCGCCAGCTCCAGGAGAGTGCTACCTTACCCGCCTACTGCTGAGTATCCGCAGCTGGAAACCCTGAAGAGAGGTCGGGAGACTGGCCGGCCTCCTCGCTGGGTCCCTGACTTTTTCCAGTCTCTTAAAAGGTTAAGACTCAAGAATCTCCACCCCACTCCCACTGGCCCTGGAGCTTGCACTGCCCCTAAATGTGCCTGATGTCGCGCCCTGCTGGTGTCCTCCATTGAGCACTGTTCATGGGCCATTAGAGGAGTTGGTAGAGGTACACTCCACCTCTTCACCTAGGAGACCGAGAGGGAGGGAGATCTTTTGATCTAATCGGATTATTACCCCCCACCTCTTTCCGCCTTGCAGTGAAACCCCTGGAAACATAGCTTATTTGCTGTTCTAGATCATCCACTCTTGGAGGGCAGGATTTAAATTTGATTCAGGTTTGTAACCATCATGGTGCCCTCACAGTCTTTAGCACACAGTAGATGCTCAGTGAACAAATAATGCCTTCCGTTTGCATGGTGCTTCATCACTTGACAGTTTTCCCGAAGCGTTTGAGCTTCATTAAGAACCCCGAGAGAAGGTAAAAATAGAAGGGTAACAGGGTGAGAGAGGTTTAGAGACGCCCCAGGTTATGAAACTCACTGGTGGAGGAGTAGGACTAGATTCAAGTCTTGCTTTCCTCAGCGCTCTTCTAACTGAATTCCGGGTCAGGTGAATGCCTTCTGAGTGAGGAGGACCTCACACGTTCGTGCATCCTTCTCCACACCAGCACAGAGCACCCCCAACAGTAGGTACTTCCTAAATGCTGTGTGTGCTGTTGATGTCACCCTCATCCTCCTGATCCATAAGATTTTGGCTTATTATTATTTTTGTTAGATTTGTATAGTACCTTATTTCCTCGCCTCCCCCTCTTATCCCTTAATTAATTCTCCACAGGGCAGAGAGAGTTGAGGAAGTGGTTGGGAGGTGGGAGAAGATGTCCCATCTAAGAAAAAAATTTTTTTCTGTGAAAGCTGAGAAGGATAATAATAAGACTGTATATCATCCGTGTGTTGATTGGTCATGAATTTCCTTTTCACCACCCCAAAACCCAACCCCAGTATACACTTTTTATATTCATCACTGCTCTTTGAAGACAGACAAGCCTTATTGTTATTCTCCCCCATCAGAGTATTCCCATTATCCTCACAATAATCTCTTCAGGGCTACATTTCTTTTCTTTTTTGACATTTCTAAAGCCAAAGGAACACAGGAGTTGGGGAAAAGGGGATAGTTCTGGTTGCTTGAGAAGTTAGTATAATACACTGCATTTCAAACTATGTTATGAGCAAGTCAGGATCAGAAGCTAGACTAATTTTTAAGCTAAGAATCCGATATAATTTGGGAACTGCAGTTCAAAAATGTGCCACTGACCAAAGGGTTTGAATTGGTAAAGAAAATATATGCTAATGTAATGCCCATCACAGTCCTGTGAATGAAGATTGAAACTGTTATTCATCCAGATATTTTCAAATACCTTGATTTGAATATATGGTTGTTTAATCAATCTTTAAACTGGCTCTATTTTACGTTTTAAAGCTATATATACATAATCTATGCAAAAAGATTATGTTTGGGACTATATGTACATAATCTATGCAAAAAGAGGTCTGAAAATTTTTAAGCTAACTTTTAGATGATATCACTGCTTTCTATGAATTCAGGGTTTTTTTTTAATATATGCTGGAGAGCATTTCTAAAATATTTTAAAATTGTATTAAAAATTTGTTCTAGCATAAGTGAGAATTTGAGTTTAAAAGTGATTTCACTTTCCAAATTCACAGGATATATAACATTATGAGCACATAAAGACGGCTATTGGTAAAGAATGAGCACACATTATTTACAAGTCAGTCATTCAAATTAGACATTTATTGAATGTCTAGTGTGTGCCCATGGGAGATGCTGGCCTATGAGCCGATGTCTATTTTTGAGTTCCCAAAGATAAGGGTTTATTGAAGTAATTGCTATTCAGTATTAAAGGAGTTATATTTTGTCGAAGATGAATGCCATGAATGTTTTTAAATACATAGCTCAACACTATAGTGAGATATGTGGCTTTAAAGTTAGATTGCTCTTTAACAAAGGCTTTTGGAAGTACTGTATTATTATTATTATCATTATCATTATCATTATCATTATTATTATTATTATTATTTAGATTTACACAAGTTTTTAGCTACTTAATGGCAAATTCAAGATTAGACTTCAAGACTTTTAATACCCATATGGAAATCTTTTACCTAAACTATGCTCTCAACCCCTGATGGAATCTTATTCAGAACTTTTGTCATTGCTAATGCTATTAAGTATATAGCTTCCATTTTGATCTACATTTATGTAAAATATTACCTAATGTCAAGATCTATTCCAAATGTCCAGAAAAGGTATTAGGGCAGAACTTCCATCCTTTCCAGCCTCTACAAAATTATGACGGGAGTCATTAAGAGGCTTCTGGATAGTCGTGGCTCCGCAAAGTTGTGAAAAAAAATCATTAGGAACTTTCTAGATATTGAACTAGCATCCTGAGACTTCACAGTAAGGGACATACTCTGTTTTTTGGGTAATGTTGCAGAGTCAAATAAGGCATTATGGAGTAACAGTACATTGAAGAACATGGCTATGATGTGTCCCTTTTTTACTAAACAGACTATTTGCTTTTCAGTGAGAAGCACTTAGAGAATATTTTTGGAAACATTTTCTGACAGAAGGTGATTATGGAGTAGACTCTGAAGAGGCTGGGGACTTGAGTCTTTCAAACCCAACCTCCTTACCTGCCCTCACTCCACAGCATATGTTATAGAACGCCCAGATGGAGGACAAAGAGACAGCCCAAAAGGTCACACTGTGAGCGAAGATCTCCGTAGCATGTATTACCTGCATAATTTTGCTGAAGTCTTTTAAAGCTGTCTATTATTTTTAAAAATTTCTGCTTTGTTCTTCCTACCAGTCTGAGTAGAGATCTTGCCTCCTCTATATTTTATAACCACGGGCCAGGTAAAGTGCCACGCATAGAGCAGGCACTGAATGGATGTTTGCAGTTACTGTCAAACAGATTAGGTGTCCGTTTGTCAGGAAATATTCCAAGTGAAACCTTCCTATAAGATAATCACATTACTTTGTGAATATTTTTCTAGAATTCTCATCCATTACTAAGATAGAAATCATCTAGGTGGTCAGGAACTGTAAATTCTTATAAATGTTTACAAAAATCCCCATTGTTTGTAGGACATTATCAAATGCAAAAGTACATTTTGAGGCAATGTCATTAGCTCATAGCAATAATGCAACTATTAAGCAGACAATCCAATTGGCTTACTAATTTTCTGGAAAGTGTGTGAAACAATAAATCTTAATACAGTTTATGCATAAATCATTTGGGTTTAATGGATCCACACTTTAACTCATATTTTATTAAAATCCTTTTCCGTGAGTGGCAGTTAGGTAACTAATTATACATTAGAGAGTTGAAAACATAAGAGCCAGGTAACTTAGATAATTGAGCGAGATGAGGTCATTTTTCCCTCCAACACCAGATGGGCGCCGCAGGTGGAACCGTGACACTTTGATCTCTTCCATATGACTCAGAAAGAAAATTAGAGATTAATGTTATTTGTTTTAATTTTTAAATAAAATATTTTATAGTAAAAAATCATTGTTATTGGTAGGTTATTGTAAAATGAAACATGTCATCATGCTATCTTTTTGTGCAACAGTGAAATTAAAAATTTTAATTCTGAATAGAAAATAATGAAAATTCAACTCCGCATCTGAAACAAAAGAAAGTAATTTTTTTTTCTTAGCTAGTAAATTTCTGTGAACTGTGATGGTATAATGACACACTTTGGTTTGCAGCTCATGAAATTATTCTCAATGTTTTCATATCTGAGATGATACCAGTTAATATATTAGCTTGTCTTAATATATTAAATCTTTTTGTTGTGTCACTATGTGCTTTTTCAGTTGGAAAGCATTTTAGTACATTTATATTCACATGTAATAGAATCCATTAGAATACAAGGATGAACACACTTGGCTAGAAAAGTCTCAGACACAAAAGACTGAGCCTTACTGGAGGTCTGGGTGTGCGAGCAGCATGTCTACAGGGAAAAAGTGTTTTCATTTTAAAGAGTTTTTCCATTTGGGGTCTGAATAATCTATGTAGATTGCCAATTCAGTGATCCAAATAAATGATGAATGTTGACAATAGCAAACTGCATGGATTAACCTTTCCACATGTCATACTTGGCAGCAGGCAGAGACATCTCTGCTTTACAGTTAGTTACCTGAAATTTGAAGAAGCATGATCTGGAGCTGTAACTAAAGGGAGCATAATAAAGTTCTTTCTATATGTCAGACACTATGCTAGGTGCCTTATATAAATATTAGCTTATTTAATCCTCACAGCAGCTTTCAGAATAAGATTTTTGTCCTCACTTTTCAGGTGATGAAGCTAAAGCTCAAAAAGATTAAGTAAACTACTCAAGGTTACATACATATATACCAGGTGGTGGTAGGTCTAGGATTAAAGCACATCTGCCTGATTCGTTCTTCTATCCATTCATTTATCCATTTGACAAGGATTTATTGTGCATCTATTATTTTAGGTGGAGAAATACAATAATGCATAGGAACTATATCATTCCCACTCTCACAAAGTTTCCAGCCATTTTAACAAATAATTACAAAGGTTATGTTCTTTCTGCCACACTCAACTGTTAATAGATTGATTGAAGGTTAGGCACTTATTTTTTTTGAGATTAAGAGAAATTGAAAGATAAAAATTTGTTAAGACTGTGATCTTAAAAAAAGTAGTTTAATACCTATATCAAATCTATGAAGTATTCCTATTTACTATAAAAATCTATGAACTGTGGGCCTGATTTCCCCTTTTTAAAAATATTATTTTTGATAACTTTTTATTATTATATGCAAAAGCAATTAATAGCTGATGAAAAGTTACTGCTAATAATAGTACATTATTATTATTGTTATTTACTATTTTGCATTTGTAAATCTCTTAAACATTTAAAAAACACTGTAACGTGCTCTTATTTGTTCTTAATAACAACCCTGGCCAAACATGATTCCTTTAGATTCTAGTTTCTTAGTGCTCATGGAAAGTTGTGCTTTTGCTTTATCTTAATTTTTAAAAATTGACAGACATTTATTGAGCTGCTGCTATATGTGGTACCTTCTGCCAAACACTGGAGAAATAAAATAATCGAAAAAGTTCAGTTCTTGCTCTTAAAGAAGCTGGACAGGAGCAACAGACGTAGATGGATAACATAAGGGAGTGAGTCTCGGATGGTTTTGGGTGTGAGAAAGCTGTACCTGGGCTAAACATAGATCTCATCAGACTCAAGAAGGAAATAAAAGGGAATCCACCTGATTCATGATGTCCCAACGTGGTGGTGAGTGTTAGGTCTGGGGACATGGAAGCAGCCTTGATGGAAAAGCCAATTTTAAATTAAGTTTCAGCAGTGCCTTATCTTGAGTAAACATAAGGAGAGGGGCAAAGACAGAGTTTATTTACTTTTTCTATGTCTCTTTTCTAAACAGGTATATTTCTTACTAGCTAAGCAACACCATGGAAAACACAGCAAAAGCAAATAAAAATGATATTCAAGATGAGCCACCAAAAGATGTGAAGTTGCCTACCAGTGAAGCATTTCTGGACTATCAGTAAGTTTAAATTATTAAAAGTTTCCTGTGTAAATGGCAACCATTGTTAAGATGCATGTAATCCAAATGGAAAATGATGCATTCAAAAGCTGTAAGGAGAGCTAGATCAGAGGTGAATGGGAGGCATAATTGCACTCTTGTGCTATGTGCATATTTTTAAAAGTTTTTTGAAACTGACTATAACATAGTCCAAAGTAGTAGCTATGAAACAGCATTCATTAATGTGGTTAGCTCCCTCCCTCTCTCTACTGTATTATTGGTCATTCTCCCATATATACCCACCAGCTTGCTGGCCTGCCTCTTAAAATACAGCACAGAATAGTTAGCGAACATTCACAGAAGAGTAAAAGAGGAAATCTTTCTTCTTTATTCAACTTTTCATTTCCAGACATTCCAATTTGCATTATAGTCATAGGTAAAATCCAAATGATTTAGAGAGAATTATTTTCAATAAGAATAATATTTCTTAATGTTTCACTCTCAGGAGCTGGAGACAAAACTAGAGGTGACACCTATTCTGTGTTTATGTTCTGTTCAACTGATGGAGCATAAGCTCCTCGAGAGCTTTCGAACCTCACCTTTGGGCCAAGAGTAGATGTTTTAATGTGTAATTCTTAGGGAGCGAGTGATTCCATGACAGTCTTTTTCCAGATACGAATGGACTTCATTTATTGAACTAATACTTGAATGTTTACCAAGTACAAGGCAAGTGCTGGGTACTGGAAGACAACAGAGAACAGGACCACACGGTCCCTGCCCCGATGAAGCGTGGGAGATAGACATGAAACAAGTAATCCAAGCTTTTGGAAAAATTACATAGCTAAATTGAGATTCTATGAAAGAAAAGTGTAGGGTGCTGTGTACGGGTATAATTAAAGGACTAGATATAGTCACAAGGCTCAGGAAAAGCTTGTGTGAGGAAACAGTGTTTAAGCTGGTCTCTGGAAGAGGAACAGGTGTCATGGAGACAGCGTGGGAGAGAGAAAGGCTTAGGAAGACCCTGGGGTGAGGAAGTGCTTCTCACAGTCTAGCAAATGCGAGAAGGTAGAGTGAGGGAGAGAAGGCAAGCACAGACAGGCGATTTAAACAAAGGTCAGATAAGCAGAGCCCTGTGGAACACTTGCTATTTGGGAATGACGAGCTGTTTACTGGAGGGGACAAGGTTGAAAGTGGGGAGCCTGTGAGGCCGTTGATGAGGTATTTGTTTAAGAGAATTGTTTTTAACAACATTCAAGGAAAATCCATCTCGTTGAGAGACTCCAAATTTTTCAGAAGGCAGTGAGTGAAAACACTAAGAAAGAAATATTCATGGAAAAGGACTTTTAAGAAAGTTTCTCTTTTATTTTCTTCTTGAGATAACATTAAGCACTTACTTCTCAACTTAACTGATAACGTTCCTCATCTCATCTTAGGAAAGGTGGACAAAAAGTCTGGCTCTGTAAATACAACCTGGTATCTAATTTAATCCCATGGTTTATAGTGATGACACCCAATTACAGTTGTTTCTCTCTCTTCTGGGTCAATCAGAAGTCTTTCTCCTCTTTAACAGAGGTTTGTAAGGAGGCAAACATTTAAAAATTCTTATGATCTAGTGCAAGATGTGAATTAAACATCTCATGCTTTTGTTCTCTCTCCTTTATTATAACCAAATAAATAATCTCATGGACTTGAACAGCCAATGCCTTGCTGTACTGTGCTCTATTAGTGACACTACGCAATCTATGTGTTCCCAAGTGACAAAACTCTTGTCACATGACAAATTGCCAAGACACCCCCCTTGTCATCTGAGGAAGAATTGTTCAAGGGCCTGTCTACAGGATCTAATATTTCTCTTATACAATCTCAGCTCCTAACAAAAAGCTGAGAGAATAATTGAACTTTTTTTGAATTTGTCCCAAGAAAATAAGGCCATGAATTTCTGTGGCTGATTGTGAAGAGCTGAGACTGCCAATGTTAAATCTATAAGGTGATCATTTCTGAGTAATGATGGTTTTTATTTTCTACTTGGTATTTGTTTTCTTCCCAGTTTTCTACAAGGGGAATGGATTATAGATATATAGATACAGGTGTGCATATGATTATGGGTAAAAAATAGATACAAGCATAGATTGGAGGAAGAGAGTAGTTGACACATTACTAACGTTTCAATAATACAGGGAGGGAAGGGAAAAGGTGACACATTGTACTACTAACAATTTCATATCATTGTGTCTTAGAATAGTGTTATATCATTTTCAAACCACTTTAGTGTATATTACCTCACTGGTTTATTATCCTGCTTGCTTCAGAGTTTAACGTGACATGTGGGTTACTCTGGCACTGAATAGATGAGGAAAATATGAAAAGGAAAAAATAGAACAGTGAAGCTTGAATTCTCACAGTGGCTAATAGTATGGAGTTCTGAAGTTCAGTTTCATTTGCTTCTTGGTAAATCCATTTCTTCATGAGACCTGAAGAGACGGAATTGAATTCCAAGGAGAGGTGAGACTAAGTTACACCTGCAAATACCACGTGGTCCAGAAAGTGGGTAATGAAGCCACCAAAACCTTTAGGGCATCTCAGAATTCCCCCTGAGGCCTGCTGATGCCACTCAGATCTTTCTGAACTGTTCACTACAGAAGGAACACAAGACAAAGTCCTAGGTTGTTTGCTCCTAAAATGCTCTGAGGCTTAAGTGTAGAGTGGCCAGATATAGCAAATAAAAATACAGATGCCCAATTTAATTTTAATTTTGGATAAACAACAAATAATATTTTTATTAAAAGTGCGTCCCATGCATGGTCTGGAGTTCAGGCTACATGTAGTCTCCAGCCGCATCTTTACATGCTCAATCATCACCAAGGTAAGCTCTTGGTCTCAAACCAATGGAGACCAAGTACTTGAGATTTGTTTGCCTGTTTTACCCATGCAGAAAATTAGGATTTCCATACTTATAATTGCAGAAATTATGTGAGTAATTAGTACATAATTGCATAAGTTCTTTTCAGATCATTTTCATTTGTAATATTTTTGTTTTTCTCCTTAAAAATGGGAGATAGAGAAGGCACTCTTTTAAAATTTTTGCACATCTAATCTTTAGGTAAGACAGAAAAAATGGCTTATAGCCTTATTTCTTACTATTGTGTGGACACCACCTGTCTATATTAGTTCTTCCATTTACTATCGTTCTCATATCTAATTATTTCCCTTGTAGCATTTATCACAATGTGTAAATAATATGTTTGTGTTTACTTCTTTATTGCCTAGTAAAATGCAAGCTCTTTGCTGGCAAGGATCATGAAAATATTGTTCATTGCTGTCTCTATACTCCCTAGTATACAATGCTGGGGACATAGCACTTGCTCATTAAATCTATTCTGTATGTATGACTGAATGAAAGGGAACATTGATCAATTTAAATTACAGAATTTTAGAGCTGAAAAGGAACCATAAAGCTCATCTTCATTCTCTTACAGAAAAGTAAGCCAAGCCTAATAGGTTCAGAGGCAGTTAGCAGAGAACCAAGCCTAAAATCCAAGTTTCATCGTATCCAAACAGAGCTTTTTTTTTTCCACTAAAGGATTTACTTGTTTTGTTTTTATATTGAATTTTCTCATTATTTGGAAAGAAGGAGCCTATTGTATACTCTCTATTAAGTATACAATATCAAAAATATGAATGATATTTTGTGGGAAAGACTGAGGCTGTAAAATTCAAACTCAATTGAAATTTACTAAGTATTTTATGTCAGAAACATTCACACAGGAACATAAAAAAGAGGAAGAAAATAAAAAGGCAAAAAAAAAATTTTAAAGAAACATTCACATATGATTTCTTACTTTTATCCTTATAAAAATCCTCACAAAAATATGTAGAGCTTCATGTTGTTATCTCCATTGACAGCTTGGAAATCGAGGCTCAGAGAATTGACTTGCCAAGGGTCAGGTAGGTAAGAAGTGATAGGGGCATGATTAAAAACCAGAGTATTGCATTCTTTAACTACTCCTCTGTTCAATATACTACAGAACTGCTATATTTTTGTTTTATTTTGTTTTTAATTGAGATATGAATTTATATAGAGCTATTTCTGTGTCCTTATTTTGGTCTCAGATTTAAAGTATAAGATTTACTAGGTAATAGAGACTTAGAGTTATACTTAACACTTCAAAATAGCTATCAGATGGGCTATACCAATTTTCTGCACTTTTCTCTCTCTCTTTCATACCTAACAGATGCTCAACAAATACTTGTGAATGTTAAAGAAAAGTATCTGTGTCAGGAAGGAAGCTTTTATTATTTATAGATGAGGTGGTATACTAATGAACTTGAACCAAGAGGCAGGCCTACTTTACTTTACTATTTCAAGATGGTCATGCTCTTATAAAGTCTTTGTTTTGTCATTTTTGTCTGATTTTTTTTAGAGTTCTAGAAAGTATGTTTTCTGTGTGCCCTTTCCTAGATTCTCTTTAAGCTGGATTATTTATAGATAATTAGTATCACAATTATGACTATGAAATAAAAATGGTGACTGGTTTGAAAAAACTTGAAGTGATCTCTCTAATATATATGTTAATATTTATATATATGTTAATATTTATATGTGAAATAAAAATGGTGACTGATTAGAAAAAAACTTGAAGTGATCTCTCTAATATATATATATATGTTAATTTTTATATCATTTAATATTTTAGTGAGTAAAATACTGAGAAACACAAAATCATTTAATAAAGATTCTTATCCTTAAATGGGGTTTGTAATATATTTATTATTTTATTTCAAACCAAATAATTTAGTTTCATTTTTAAATCGTGTTCAATTAATTTTTCTTAAGATAAGTAATTGTAATAAATCTTATCTTTGCTTGTTATCAGTTGTCAAATAAAGGAAAATGCAGTCGAACGATTCATGGCTCAAATAAAGAAACTTAGAGAAAAAAACCAAAAGTGTCAGGAAAGAGTGAGTATGAGATTTAAAGCCTATATCTAGTCATTAAATATGTTTACAAATGTTTTAAGAAATTGATTTATGATGAAATGTACTCTAAAAAATTATCTTATTTAATGCTTAGAATTGGTTAATTTACAATCTATTTAAGTTTTTTTATACATATGAGGCAAAAGGATACAACTGTTCCTATTAATTATAATGTCAAAGGAAGTAGCTTGAATTATGTTATTTAGCTCATGAGGACACTGAGTCTTATGTTCAAACTTTAAAGCTCTGAAACCATGTTAATCTTTTAATTTCTTATCTAGCCAAACTAAAACATCGGTTCTCTTTTTAATTTTTGTATCTGTTTTCTTTTAGATTTTCAGAGACTGTGCATGTGTTAATATTATTTGAAAAGTACAATCTCAGTTGTTAAAATGACTAATTTAATGTTTAAGATGATATATGTTTAAGATTAAAATAAATATCAAAGAGGTGCTGTATATGACTATCAGAACTAAAGACCAACAGAAATAAAGTTTGGAAGCAATAAATGATCATTAACACAACTTATCTCGTAAAGAGTCTCATGAATGAGGAAATACTGAGTGTCTTTTATTAAAACATTTATTTTATATGGACCCTGAACTTTCCACACTTAACTGTTTTATTTGGCTTTTGTCTAAAAAGACTATATATCTACAAATCTTAATGCAATCTGGGGTCAGAAATCTGAGTTCGCATCCTGACTATATAGCTTACTGCTTATATCATTTTGGCCAAAACTGGTATGAGCCTCAATGTCCCTCTTGTAAAATGGGAATTCCTGTCTTCTTCATATGGCTAATTAGTTCCTTCACTCAGCAAATATTTATTGGGCAAGACAAGCCCTGGTGATGATATAATTGTGCCCCTGACATTGTTATGATTCTAAAGGATCAGTCCCTGGTAATAGGAACTAAAACAGAAACTCGGGGCCCTCGATGAGAGTGAGAGATGAGAGTGAGAAGTTTGGCCTAGGTGCTTGGATGCAAGTTCCACATGATGAAATTCAGAGCACGAAAAAGGAATGACCTGCCATCAAGGTACCAATGCATATGCCCCCGTGGTCAGCACTGAGGCTCCTAGGTCAGCTTTGGGACTTCCATTTGTTTGTGGAAAGGACAAAAGATCATGACTAAGGAATCACTTTCCCATAGCCCATCAGTCGGAGCCAGAAACAAAGTTCTTGTTTCCGTGAGGATTAGCCCACGGAGGGGCTTACTGCTCTTGAGGTCATTCGCTAATGACCCAGCAATGAGGAGCATGGAGAGGCAGACTGCTTCAAACTGTGTGAATCTATTTCTTTTCATTTATGCTGCTACTGCCCCAGTTTAAGCCACCATCATCTTTCCTCGATTCAGTACATTTTCCCAATGCAACCAGAATTGCCCTTTGAATACTGCAAACCTCCTGTCAGTGCTTGAAACCCTGCAGTGGCTTCCTATTGCACAGAAGATAAAATCCACAGTCCTTCCAAGTCCCTGCAAATTCCGACCTCTACTCAACTCTCCAACCTCATCTCCAGCCGCTCCACCCCTTGCTTACCACTTCTTTTAAATCTTGGAAAACCCAATCTCTTTATAATCAAGAGGCTATTTTTCTCTTCCTGGAATTCTCTTCTCTTGGCTAGCTCCTTTTCATTCCTCCAAAGCTGGAATGTTACATAGAAATATATCTCCGTTATTAAATGGAAAGCTCTTCAGGCAGCAGCAATCAATCTTACTTAACTTTGTTTCTCTAGAAGGTCCCAGTTCAATAAATAGTTGTTGAGTTGATTCACACCAACACTAGTGAAAGGAAAAATTTTGAGGTCACAATACTTAAATTGATGAATTAAATATGATTCATTAGTAAGACATAATTTTTCTCTTCAGTTATGTCAAAATCAGAAACGCCCCTCTTCCTTCCTACCTTAGATTATCACCTCATTTATTATTTTTCTTTCTCTCCGATTGCATTCATTGTTCCACTTACCTCACTAGACACTTCATAGTTCACTACGTCTACTTCCGTACCTTTCCATTCATTCTTTCACTTCTACTATTCCACCACCACTGCTCTAGCAAAAGTTATTAATGACCAATTAGCCTGGTCCAATGGACTCTTCATAGTCCTTTCTTCACCCTTCATCCCTTCAGCAGTCACTTCTGTCACCTTAAATCTCTTTTTCCTTGGGTTCCAGAACATCCTAGATTTTCCTCCTGCTTCTCTATTTCTTCTTGTTTTTCAAGAAGAAATTTCTTCCTAGATTTTCCTCCTGTTTTTCAAGAAGAAATTTCTTCCTAGATTTTCCTCCTGCTTCTCTATTTCTTCTTGTTTTTCATGCATTGTTCTTTTCCTGGACTCATCCCTTAATTAGAGTATTCACTAAGGTTTTATTCTCAAATCTTTGCTTTCAGTCTAACCTCTCTCTGGGTGACCTTATTTAACACTATGACTTCAAATGCCATCTATGTGGTGATAATTCTCATGTATATGTGATCAAATTTCAAAATTCTATACACTAAAAAAAATAGCACATGTAAAAACTGGTGAAATCTAAATAATATCTCTAGTTAAGTTAAAATCGTTGTGCCAATGTCGATTTCCTGGTTTTGATAATATGCTGTGGTTATATAAGATGTTATCACTGGCGAAAGCTAGGTGAATAGATGGGAACTCCGTGAACAATTTTGGCAAGTTCTGTTCTTGTTCTTGTGAATCTTGAAAAGTTAAAAGGATAAAGCCCATGAGATAGGCTTATAACAAAACAAAATTAATCCCTTTTTTGTAGCTTATTTACTGAATCTTTTTTTGTAAAAAAAAAAAAAAAAATCTTGAAATGACAGATTTATAAAAATGGAAGACAGATTGATGGTTTCCAGAGGTTAAGGAAGGGGTGTAATTGGGAGGGAGAGTGAGAAGCTACAAAAAGACAACATGAGGGATGCTTGTATTGATGGAAATGTTCTGTCTTGACTGTATCAATGTCGATATTGTCAGTATTAATATCCTAGTTGTGATATGTATTGTACCATGGTTTTGGAATATGTTATAGGAAACTAGGTAATGGGTACATAGGACGTCTCTATATTATTTTTTTTATGACTGCATGTTATACTATAATTACCTCAAAATAAAAAGTTTGATTTAAAAATGAGGGTCAATCAACATCAGTAACAGAAAAATAAACCGTTTGTTACTCTTCAAGCAATTCTCAAATATTCCATTTTCTTGAATGAAATAGATTTATGTTTTATTTTCTTATAAATAAATTTAATTACTTTGGCCTGACATAAGTTATTTTAAAATGAAATATTCATAGAAACTTGAATCATAGCAATGAAAATATCCCTTAAGAAACTATTGCACTGCTAATCCTTTTTCTAAATATGGGCTTTTTCATTTATTTTTTTAGAAGTGGAATATTCCTTTATCAAGTATGTTTGAATACTAAATAAATCTTTATCCAATTTTACTTATGTTAGTTAATTTTAATAAGGCAACAAAGACCTCTAAAATAAATTTCAGCTAAAAAATGTTTACCATGATATATAGGCAGAACATTTACAAAGATGTTGATAATTTTAAAATCACTACATACAATTCATAAAGAAATATATAATATATAAAGAAATTTTTCCTTTACCTTTCATACCTAGCGCAATGTTTCTCAAAGTGATCCAGTTCTTTTACATCAAATCTTTAACATGACCATCCTTTTTAAACATGTAATGTTTTTATTTGTAAATTAAAAGTGTCACATGTCCTAAAAATGTAATTGAATGTTGCAGAAACATTACTATATATTTGCCATTATGTATAAACTTAATAATATCTACACTAAACTCTGAGATAAATGTCTAAGAGTGCTTGTACTGTGTTATATGGTAAGTAAATGTTTCATTTTGTAAGAAATTGGCATCCTTTTCAACGGAGTAGCTGTATCATTTTATAAACCCACCAGCAATATATAAGTGATCCAGTTTCTCTATGTGCTTGCCAGCATTTGATGATATCACTATTTTATTTTAGCTAGTCCGATAGGTGGGTAGTGATAGCTCACTGTAGTTTTGGTTTGCATTTTCTTAATGGCTAATGATGTTAAACATCTTTTCATGTATCTATTTGCCGTTTATATATCCTTCTGGGTGAAATTTATCTTTGTGTCTTTTGCCTATTTTCTAATTAGATTTTACCTTTTACTGAGTTGCGAGAATTTTTAAAAATGTAGATAGGTAGGTAGATAAGAAGATAATCTTTTAGATACTAGCACTTTGTTGGATATGTTATTTACAAATATTTTCTCCTAGTCTGTATCATGTCTTTTTATCTTCATAACAGGGTCTTTTTGCAGAATAAACTTTTTAATTTTAATGAAGTCCAATTTACCAATTTTTTCTTTTTATGGATCATGCTTTTGGTGTCAAGTTAAAAGCTCTTGGTCTAGTCCTAGATCCCAAAGATTTTATCCTATGTTTTATTCTTAAATGTTTATAGTTTCATCTTTTCCATTTAAATCATGATCCATTCGAGTTAATTTTTATATGAGGTATGAGACTTAGATCGAGGGCTTTTTTGTTGTTGGTAGTGGTGGTTTTTTGTTGTTTTTGTTTTTTCTACAGTGGTAGAATAAGAGAGGGCTCTGATCTCTTTCTCTTCTTATAAAGGCAATAATTTCATCATGGAGGCTCTACCATGATGACCTCATCTAAACCTAATTGCCTCCCAAAGGCCCCACCTCCAAATACCTTAATATTGGGGATGAGGGATTCAACATGTGAATTTTAGGGGGCCAAGCGGGACATAACATTCAGTCCATAGCATAGCACTTCATTTCTTTTAATGGCTGAACAACATTCTGCTTGCTTAAATCTGGTATTGAACCCCTCTACTGAATTTTTCATCAATTATTATACTTTTTAGCTCCAGAATTTCTATTTGATTCTTTTTTAAAATAATTTCTTTCTTTTTATTGATATTTTCTATTTAGTGAGACATCATTCTCATACATTTTTTTAGTTCTGTAGACATGGTTTCCTTTAACTCCTTGAACATATTTAAGATAGCTAATGTAATAAAGTCTTTGTCTAGAAAATTCAATATCTGTTCTTCCTCAAGGACAGTTTCTGTTGTCTACCCTTTTTCCCTGTATATAATAAAAATCTCAGTAAGAATGTGTATGGATCATACTTTCTTGTTTCTTTATATTTCTTGTAACTTTTTGTTGAAAACTGGACATTTTGAATATTATAATGTGACAACTCTGGAAATTGGATTCTCTTCTCTCTCCAGGGTTTGTTGTTGTTGCTGCTTATTGTAGCTATTGGTTGTTAGTGACTTTTTTAAAACTAATTCTGTGAAGCCTGTATTTTTTGTTGTTGTGTGTGGCCACTAAAGTCTTTGTTTGCTTAGCTTAGTGGTCAGCTAATGATTGGAAAGAAATTTCTTTCTTTCTTTCTTTAGGATTTTTTTTTTTTTAAGAAATTTCTCTAAATGTCTCTAACCAATAAATCTCTCAGCCTTTGCTGAGGGCCTGTGTGTGCTTGTTAAGACACGGCCTTTGCTGTGTGCTTGTTGGGATACGCCTTCTACACTCAGCCAAGCAATTTACAACTTCACCTTCACCTTTACTTCTTGCTTCTGCAGAGCCTCAAGGTCAGCCAGGGGTGAGTGCACAGGGCCTTCTTAGGTCTTTTCTGAACACATGCACAGCCCTGAATATGCTCACGGCCCTCCTTATACATGCATGTGGCCTTTTAGATTCCCAAGAATGTGTCAGAGCTTTCAAAGCCCGCTATGAACATTTCGTCTCCAGCTCTCCTTGAAAGCTTTTTTTTCAGCTTGTTGTTTACCCCAACTGTTATTACTACCTCAGGGCGCTATAATGTTCAACAGTTGCCTCTGATTGTTTTTAACAAACATCAGTCTGGGAAAAGGCTGTTTACACACTGGGCAAGCTCTGAGTCAGGTCAAATAAAAACAAGGTTTGCAAGTGGGATTTTCCAGGGAACTACCCGATTGGTCAAATAAAGACCATTGTTTGGGAATTGGGCTTTAGAAGAGTTCACCTCCTCTCTTCTCTCCCCAACTCTGCACTCCAGGCTGCGAGGTTGCTGGTTTTTACCTTGACTGTGGGGCTGTTGGTTTTTAGGGAAAGTTAAAATGCCGCAAAGCTCACTGTCCTTATCCAGATTCAACTATTTTTCTTGAATGGACACTCCCTAGGAGTTATTACAAGCCTTTAATTTCCAGAGTTCTGAAAAGTTGTTTTTGACAATTTTTGACAATTTTCTTATTGCTTTTATGAAGCAGAGGACTTTCGGAGGTCTTTACTCTAAAAATCCTGCTTACGGCACTCTCAATAAGATTTTAAAGAGTGAGTTAGAAGGAAAAGATTCAGTTTTCAGATTTGTCATATTACGAATTTGTTGGTATTAAAAATTCTTCAGACAGAATTAATACTTTAGAATATTGCAAACAAAATATCAGAGACATTAAACCACTAAATTTTGAATATCATACCTTTTTAATCTTTGTTTCCATTTTTTGAAATCACTCAAAGCTTGTCTAGTCTCGGTCTTTTTTTTTTTTTTTTTTTTTTGGCATATCAATACTGAGCATCATAAAGTAATTGCCTATTACTTTTGTTCAGTCTATCAAAGTTTTAAATTAAAATTCAGAGCACTGAAATGACAATCGCATCATACAGCCTGTGGAATAGCTTAAAGAAGTTTATTAAACTAGTGCCTATTTTACTAAACAATTTTAAAAAATCAAGTTGTCAGTCCTCACGTTTAAAGTTTGTTTAATCAAGTAATAAAGAATGGAGTTTTAGTAGGCTCTAGAACTATCAATAAATCATTAATATTTAAATTATCTGACAGAATCTTGCGATTCAAAGTGGTTTGTGGGCCAGCAGACTTAGCCTCACCTGGAGCTTGTCAGAAATACAGAATTGCAGGCTTCGTGAAAAATTTACTGAATCAGAATCTACATTTTAACTATCCCCAAGTACTTGGTATGCACTTTGAAGCTTGAAAAGCACTGGCCTTGATAATCAATTTTAGGAAAGAAAATACTCTTTAAAGTATCTGAGTAAATTAAGAGGATAAAAGACACAAATATCAGAAATAAAATATAATGTTGAAAAAGTAATAGTGAAGAGCATGTTAAATTATAGAAAAAAAGTAATTTTTTAAAGAAGTATTAAAATATTTTAAATATATATATTTTATTAAGTTTAAAAAATTGAAGGAGAAACACCAAGGAGATGAGTATTAGAACTTAAAGAGGGTCTAAGAAAATTACAAGGAAATGGGACAGGATTCAAATGTATAAATTGCCCGTTATGAAAACAGTCATGGGGATGTAAAGTACAGCACAGGGAATATAGTCAATAATATTGTAATTACTACATATGGGTACTAGACTTATCAGGGTGATCACTTCATAAGTTATAAATGTCTACTCACTATGTGGTATACCTGAAACTAATATAATATTATATGTGAACTTAATTGAAAGATTTTTTAAAAATTTTAAAAAAATTACAAGGAAAATATTGAGTTAGCACATGCTAAAATATCTCTGAATACACATAATAAGATAGCAAGGGCAAGAATAAACTCTAAGCTATTAAATTAGAAACTTAGAAACAGAAGAGATATCCCCAGAGGAACCCAGTCCATATTTCAAGTTCGAAGTACTGGTATGGTGAGTAAACATTATCCTAAAAGAAGAGAATTAAGGTCATTTGTGCAAAAAGCAAAGAATAATGCAAATTCCACAAGAGCTGTACTTTTTGTCTATTTTGTTCACTGATATGTTCCTAGTCTATAGAAGACTACTTGGCACATGACAGATGCTCCGTAAATCTTGATTAAATAAATGACGATCGTTAGAGAAGAATGGTGTTAGAGGGAGACTGAAGAAACTGACATCCAAGGTCTAATTTTAATGTTCATTGATGCTATCATAAGGTGATAGACTGATGGACTAATAACACAATTTTTAAAAATATAACTTTCTAATGATTACTATGCTGATAAGTTCAAGTTTTCCATGTTCCATAAACTTTTAGAGATATTATTGTATAACTTACTTCATTAAATATGTTTCTCATTTTGCAAGCTTCAATATGTGACTCTATTTTGAGGGAAATCGATATAAATCCTTCAGCAGGTGTGTTAACTACTGTTGATTTTCATGACAGAATAGACACTTAAAGGATGAACAGATTTGGCACATACGGAACCTACTGAAGGAACTGAGTGAAGAGAGGTCAGAAGGAGTAACAGTTGTAACAAGAAAGGATGTTGAAACAGCAATGAAGGAAAAGTGGAAGTTTGAAAGAGACCAGGAACAAAACTTGAAAGGTGATTGAGGGATTTAGAAAATTATCACAAAGCTGTATTGAGTTGTTTCTTGATTATATTAATGCTTCTGTTTCTTCACACGTTCAAAATGCTGTGAACATTTTTCAGATGACATCTTTATCACCACAACCACAAACACATGTAGGTAAATGGACAGGAGAAGGAAATAACAAGTGGGTAGTAATATTGAAACTAAGGGAGGAGGAAGAATAAGGGCAGTGATAAAACACAAAGACAGATGAAAACCATCTGACTCTTATACACCAGACAATATCCTCTTAGGTACCACTCTGAACTCCTCATGGTGGACATATGTTCTTTCTTTGGAGGAATTCTCCATTTTGTGGCTTAATTGGCTTCGGCTTCAGTTTAGACTTGGGAATGATGAGGTGAATATAACCATGAAGTTTCTCCCACTCCAATATCTCTAAGGGAGCTAAGCCTCCCATTTAGATGTGGAAAGAGGGATTAGAGTTGGAAAAGGGGCAGTTTGGTTGAAGTGGATAGAAATGATGCTAGATGCAGAAGATGAAAGACCCAGGACATACTCTTGCCTTGGGCTTAAAAAATACCATGGTCCTTGGGGGTAAGTCACACACAGTTTGCCACATGTTTGTCTGTTTTTTTAATTTCTGTTCTTTCATTCCAAACTTGCTGCTAAAACTTCTAAAACCACTTTTGCCAGACATCTATACATACCATCTCTGCTAAGAAGCTGGAAAACATGATAAGAGACTTGAGTGCTATCAGAAAGCAATGCTAGAAGCTGAGATGCAAAACAACGGTTTCCTTGAATTTCTCCAAATATTTCGGAGAACCTCCTTACCCAAAGCACTTTGCGCAGAGCAGGCATTCCATTCATAGATATCTGTTGTTTTAAATGAAGTTGATTCCAAAACAAAACATTAATCAGCAAACTTCATTTTTTGAGTTCTCTAAAACTGTTCCCATATACCTCCTCCTTCTCGAGTCTCTTTATGGGTAACGGTGACATCATAAGGTAGGTAGATACCATATTTTGAGGGCTCCTCTCCAGAAGAGTTTTGCTTATGTTTGGAAGGAATATTTTAGTAAGCCCCTTGAGATGGGGGTAGAACCAAAACAAATACTCAGATGTGCTCACTAAACTGCCTTCGAAGGAGAATGGGCCCAGTTAGTTGAGGTGTGCCTATTTGTGGTCTGGGCTGAGTGCCGGGTATGTGTGTCATACAAGGCTAGGGCCGAGCTTGATGACTGAGCCCAGCAAAGGAGGACTAGGCATGTGTGTGGTCCAAGGAAGAAAGAAGCCCACAGATGCTGAGGAGGAGAGAGAAAGGGAAATAGATGTATCAGAAAAGATTTCTGAGGCGGTTATGTTATGTACTGTGACTCAGTTTGGTTTGTGGAGCAGTAGCTGCACCTTCACGTGGCAGCTTCAATCAGGGCAGAACCTCAGACTCATCCATAGTAAATCAGAATCTGCCTTTTGGCAAGATCCCAGGGGACTCCCATTCACAGGGAGGTTTGAGAAGTACTAATGTAATCCTTTTTTCTCAACTTTTAGTTAGGACTCTTTCAGTTGCAAGGATTAAAATCCAATCCAAACTAGTCTAAGAATAAAAGGATGTAATTTTTTTCATATAACCAAGCAGAAAAGGCAGGGGGCTACTGGCCTGGACCCAGAGCCTCACATGCTATCAGATCTCAGCTTTTTTTTTTAATTCTCTTTCTCCCCCTCCCTATCTCCCTTCCCCTCTCTCCTTCCCCCATCTCCCTGACCTCCCTTACCCCTCTTCTTTTCTCTCTGTCTTACCCCTGAAAGTTGGCTCCTTTTTCTGAGGCCGTCGTCCCCATGAGACTGGAACTCTAACCATAGACGCCTCTGATCTTACATCCTTATAACCTCAAACCAGAGACAAAAGAGACATGTTTTCCCCCAGTTTCAGTGAAAATATTTCTACAGAAAGATTCTGAGCATGTGCCTAGCTTGAGGCACATACTTACCCCTGGACCAATCCTTATGGTCAGGAGAAGGGGCCACTGTAATTGGGCTACTTATTTGACAAAGGGTAGGAGAAGTGTGTCACTAGAAGGGAAGGGAAGGAGGGGTTCTGTGACAGTAGAGCAACAGCCACCATATCCACCCCTTTCAGAATCTTGGGTGATTATCAACCAACATTTCCCTCCAAAAGCTGAATGTGGCGCAGGGCTGAGACAGAAGCAGTCTGCTCAAATAAGAAGACAGCAAACCATCTGGATTACAGTAGTCATTATTTAATGATGATAACAAGTGCCATTTATCGAGGGATTTTAAAATATATAATCTTATTTATATTTTTGAAAAAAGTGATGTCTGGAGCCCTCTGGACTACTGGACTGAAGAACATCCCTCTGGCCTGACTGGATGCTTCAGTCATTCCATAAATATCTATTGAGCACCAAATAATGGCCAGACTCTGTGCTAAGTACTGGGTTTACAGAGATGAATAAGATGTGATATTGCTGCCAAGGAACTCTCAAACACGATAGTATGTGGTAGTGAGCAAATAACTGTTAAGTTCATTGTGCCTGGCTCTTTGTAATGCTTCCTTTTCCAAAATATTCAGAAGGATGATATTCAGCCTTAAGACTGAGTAGAATAGCATGTTTAGCAAGTGTACCAGGGCAAACTGAAAGTTTATATAGTTGACATAGCTCAATATTTGTATACTTTTAACAGGGAACTTACTTTTCACTCTGAAATCTTATAAGTGGGGGCGGGGAAAGACATGTTGTTATGACTATCATATGCTATCATTTCACACAAATGAACTTTATATGACAGAATCAAACAACTTACGAAAATTGTTGCCTAGGACTATGGAATTGTAATAAGGAAAAATCACTTTGCCCAGAGGAATAATGGCCAGAAAAATGTCAATTCACTAATAAGAAGTATATATGATATAATATATTGTACAAGATAGGACCCTCATCAAGCTATCATAGGAATAATTTAAGCTTGTGGGCTCCTAGGCATATAGCTTGTCTATTATAGCTCTCAATCACAGCCCAAAATAACACATCTACTTTAGAATTGGAGTTTAATTTTACTTAGATTTTGAACCATGAGAAATGGTTAAACGGTAATTTGAATCATTTAGATTCCCTTAAATTGTACGTATAAAATTGAATTTATGAGGTAACAGCATTTTAATACCAGACCCTAACTTCATAAAATCAGCTTGCAATATATAATGGTTGCAAAGACAATAGAAATGACATGGTGTTTTGATTTTCTTTTAACAGATATGCGCTTGCAAATAAGTAATGCTGAGAAACTATTTCTTGAGAAACTTAGCGAGAAGGAATATTGGGAAGAGTACAAGAATGTAGGGAGTGAACAACATGCTAAACTCATTATCTCCTTACAAAATGACATCAATAAAGTTAAAGAGAATGCAGAGAAAATGTCAGGTCAGTTGCAACAAAGCTAGTTCAAGTTCAATAATAATCTTTAGAGGGCAGACATTTGATGAAAGAAAAAAAAAATGGGTACTCCCGGAATCATTCATTCCTCTCTGCTGTCAGCACAAGCAGCTATGAGTCTAAGGGCATGGGTAGAGGGCAAGGGAGGAAGTAGAGAAACTATCCTGGGACTACTTATGAAACTGAGAAGGGGGAGTAAAAGGATGGGTTGCTGGGGTGTGGAGAAACCCTGTGAGCAACTGACTTCGAGGAGGAAGTTTCATTCAGTGGGTGGTATCTGTGTGCTCCCACACCTGGGTCTGGGGTAAGTCCACTGAGTCAGGAGGGTCCTGGGACCGGGTTATGCAGGAAAGGAAATTCACCTGAGGCAAGCCAAAGCAACCCAGCCAGGCTGGACAACTGGAATCATTATGCTCAAGTAAATGGTAAAGTTGTAGTCAGAAAACAGAGAGGGTGTGGAGCAGGACACATCAGATGTGACAACGCTTACCAGGGGTAGCCCTACGAACCAGGAGGCCACCTTTCGCTGAAGTGAAAATACTGGCTTAAAAGAACACTAGAGACCCAGAGACAGGAAAGTCATAGGATAGAACAAATGGGAGAAAGCCTGCCTGAAAGAACACTATGGGTGGATGACAGCCCTGAGCCCTGCTGGTGGCGGTGCCTGCATTGTAGAGGGGTTCGTGTGAAGTCATTCCCATCATCCCCTGCTGAGGCCCTGTGCAGAACTCTGCTTCTGGACCAATTTTTATATAAGTTTCTCAGCTCAGGCCCTCTGCACCACAAATGGTAGTACAAATCTGGCCCCAGATCAGTCTGAGCTTGCTTGGATTTATAGTTTTTCAAAAGATTTTCCTCTTCAAAAGAAAAATACAGAATGAGAGTGACACCCACCAACCACCGTCTACCCACAGCCTCTCAGATCCTCTCGCTAGATGAGACACTATTACCCGTTTCTTATGTAGTCTTTCAGAAATATTCTATGCGCAATTCAATATATACATGTATGTCACAAATAGCATGCTACAGATGTAATTTTTCACTTGCTTTTTCATGTAGCAATATGGACAGCCTTAGAGATCAGTACATATTAGTACTTCCTCATTCTCCCAATGGCTACTTTGTTTTGTTGTCTTATAATTTTTTAACCTGTCTTCTACTCATAAGCATTTAGGTTATTTCTTGACTTTTGCTATTAAAAATAATGCTGAAATGAATATCCTTACATATATCCCATATTACTGCAATAAATATCTTTATATTTACATAATTTAATTTATGTGTATCTCTAAAGAGAAATGGTTGGTCCAAACAGCTCATTTATTATTATTTTGATAGGCTTGGCCCTCCATAGAAGTTATACTAAGTTTACTCCTCCTGGCATCTATGAGGATGCCTATTCTCCCACATCTTCAACAACAGGGGATGTTATTCAACTTTCTCTTCTTTGCTAATCTTATAGGTAGAGAAAACAGTGTCTCATTGTACCTTTAATTTGCAAGTCTCTTATAAGCGAATATCTTTTCATAAGTTCAAAATCCATATGAATTTGCTTTCATGTGAACCATCTGTTCACTTCCTTTGTCCATTTTTCTATTGTGTTGTAGAGCCCCTTACATTTTAAGGAAATTAGCTCTTTAACTTATATAAGGCATAAATATTTTTCCCACTTGTCATCAGTCTCTTGTTTGTGAGGTGTACATATGAGTAAATTTTATAATTTTATAGTGCCCAACTTATCAGTCTTTGATTTTATGATTTCTGAGATTATGAATAAATTCTCTAATATTTTCTTCTAGAATTTCATGGCTTAATTTTTATATTCAAATTTTTGATTTGTTTTTTCCAGTTGCCCAACATCATTTATCAAATAACCCATTTTTACCCTACTGATCTGAGATGTTGACTTTATCATACTTTAATTTGCCATGTATATTTAGATCTCTTTCTGTACTTTCTATTCTGTTCCATTGATCTGTTTATGTATTTGTGCCCTAGTACTATACTTTTAAAATAGTTATTGCTCTGGCATGTTTAAAAATTTTTAAATATTTTATCCAGCCTTTCTTTATTTTATATTTTTTAAGTAGAGTGATCTCATATAAACTTAACTCATCATCTTGATTAGAAATTTGGGGAAAGGGCTGTTATGGGCTTCTCTTATTTGCTGTTAGTTTTAGGCACTTCTCCTAACCATGCAGCAGCAATTCTTCCTGGAGACTTTAAAGCGCTTTTGGGGCCACTAATTGGACACAGTGAATATGAGCAGGACTCTTAAACCGATTTATCTAAAGTCTTACTACCGTTCTTCCCTCTTCTTCTCCCACTCTCCCTTCTTTCATGATTTTTCTGGAATTCTCCTCCCACACCAATGATCATGGGGTTTGTGTTAGACTACTTTACTCACAAGGAACAAGTACTTTAGAAAGAAGGGGGTTTCTTGTAAGTAAAAATGCCCTCATAAGAGGAGGCTCAGCCTTAAATGAGAACTAGCACCAGAAAGTGGGACGTCGGCTGGAGGTGGTCTCAGTCAAGCGAGAGCTTTCCTGTCCCCTTCCCTGCTCCCCTTCATCCCTGAGGGAGGAGCCATAGACGCTCAAGGCGAGGAAATGGTAGTAGTGGGTCCAAGTTAGGAAGGGGGATAGCCGTAACTTTGAATAAATTTGAAAGTTTGATTATTATAAAAAACTGGATACATTAATACTGATTGGAGGACCTCTTATTATCAGAAAGGAACCAGAAAACTCATAGAATTTGCCACGTATCTTACTGAAAAAGAGTTACTAGCCTCACAGTAGGAATTTTAAAGGAAAGAGACAAAAATTGGGTCACTTGATGTCTCACGGTAATTCGTTAGATATAACACTCCCAGAGAGGAATGGGAGGACTGAAGATGGAAACAGAAGGCCATTGGATTAGTGGTGGCCCTAGGGATGGCTCCTCTCTACATTTATCTCTCATGGTCTGTGGCATCTCTGCTTTGCTTTGTGCCAGTCCCCATTCTCTTCTTGCTTCCAGCAGACCAATTTTTGCAACATTCTCCAGCCCAGACTCAGAAGAGAACAGGGATGATCACTTATATAATCAAAGAAGACCAAAGACCTTTGTCCTTGCCTCCTCATGGGTCACGATTGGACCCAGCATAAATCATTCTTTGGTCGGCTGTTTAACCCTGCTTTATTCAGTAGCCACACTGAGTGCTTGAGGCAGAGGCAAAAAGCATCTAGAGCTGCTTCCTTGAACCTTAGCTAGATGTTAGGATTTTGGATATAGAAAACACAGCCACTGATATATCCAGGACAAGGCTCTGTCTCTTAATAAAAGAAAAGGAAACCTTGGATTGGGCCCAGGAATAAAGTGTGGCGTTATTACAAGTCATTAGATAATAGAGTCACAGATCGTTTTTTCTTTTGTCCCTCATTGGGTACATAGGACAGGGATCCATAAAAGTTCTTTATATACTGATAGTGAGTTAAAAGACTTGGGTTCAAGTCCACCTACAAAAAAGTAATATTACTTCTTTGAATGTCAACTTCTTCATCCATAAAATGAGAGTCACTCAGTAATCTCCAAGAGAACTCACATTTCCAACACCTGCTTTTCTATATCTTATCTCATCTAATTCTTATAAGTTCTTTTGAGTTAGATATCACCGTGCCCAGTTTAAAGATGTGGAGACAGAGGCCCAGAGAAGTTAAACGCCTTTATCAAACTCACAAACTTAGTAAGTAATAGAAACAGGATTTGAACCCAAGTGTGTCAGACCCCAGACCAATATACTTCAAATAGTCCTCCAAACTCTGTGATTCAGTGACATAGGGATGGCTCTCTAACACACACTGTGCCTGAAGAAATGCTACATGGCCATTATTCCCACCTGCCTCTGTTCAGTTTTCTCCAGAAAGGGCTGAAAGGAAGCCACCCCACAGGAGAGGATCAGCACAATAAAGCCATGTGACACCAAAAGTGTGTGAAGAGTGGACAACAGACTCCCAAAAAGCTGTGGAGGAGGAAACCAAAGCAGAGCCAGAAACAACAGAGAAAGGAGAACAGTGCAAAGCAAGCTTCGGCCAGTGTGGTGCTGTGGTCAGCTTCTGAGAAGTGACATACTAGGCTGGGCATCTGAGCAGCCAGCAGTCTCAAGGCACGAAGCCGTGATCGCCCGCTCTCCCACTTGCAATGCCACAAAGTTTATGAGAAGGAGCCTTCTACCTACTCCCAGTTTCTTTGGCTATATTCACAAATGAATGGTTAATAATTGTTACCTGAAACATCTGAATCGTAAACGATAACAAAAAAGACTTTCATATCCTCCCTTGTGCTGGTTACTCTGCTTTTAAAAAGAAAAACAGTCCATAGACTTTTACATGGAATTTGAAACAAAATTGGATGTTATTATTACTTTTTCAGTGTTAGTATGGCACTGGAGAGAGAGAGCATGCTACAATTTTAGTCAGGACATATTTGGTCATCTATTTTTTATGACTTACAGCAGAGAATTAATATTTAATATTATGAAGCTCCAGATTTTATGGTTTCTTTCAGAATGTAAAATTCATTACAGCTAAACTCTGATCAGCTACAACTTTTAGACTGATTGTGTGTCTTGTTGGGTAGAAGTTTCTAATAATACCTAGCATTAGTCTAGTTGAATGGGTCCTGAATAGAAGAAATTCTATCAGCAATGAGATTGGAGTGATTAATATATTCAAGTGATTACTCTGAATGAGTAAGAAAAATACAGGTTATAGAGATGAGCATATGAAGTTTGGAATAATGAAGACTTCCAATTTCTTATTCTCCAGATGTCAAGTAAAACTAGTTCCCAAAACCTCATGAACTTTCTTTGTTCATAAACCACTGCCTCAGTCAGACACTCTTGTTCTGGCTCCATTAAAGTCAGAAACTGGCCATTACAGCCCCCCTTCTGGCTACTTCACAACTTGGGGAACGTGCCTCTTCTCCCTTTTCACTCCCCCTTCTCCTCCCCAGCAAAGTTGCTGCTGCAGTGCCATCTTTCGCTGCTGCTAACTTGTGCTGAAGCCTTAGATCATCGCCCACCAAAGACTTGAAGTTTGCCAAACTTAATTTTCTTCAAAATATTTTTAGTATCTGTTGTTTCCCAGGGACT
Source organism: Pteropus medius (assembly GCF_902729225.1). Taxonomy (NCBI): domain Eukaryota; kingdom Metazoa; phylum Chordata; class Mammalia; order Chiroptera; family Pteropodidae; genus Pteropus; species Pteropus medius. The sequence continues at coordinate 13,347,058 of NW_024352784.1, forward strand.
GCAGTAATAGAAAGATATGGAAGAAAGTTTTCATATTCTGCTTTCAGAGTTTCCATCTAATAGGAGAAGTAGTGATGCCAGCACAAAGCAGAGACGAGGGCTGGATAACTCCTGCCCAGCTCCCTGGTTTCCTTTCCAGAGTCTTAGTTTGGCTCCAGACTATTGAAAGACCAAACCTACAGATCTCCTGCCCTTTAGCCAAAGACCCCTGAGAGTTCTGCTTTAGCTGACTTGGTCTATGAAGGAAATTTTTCCTTTAAAACAATGTCCTAAACGGCAGTTAGGTTCCACAGCACTTTTGGTACAATACTATTATTTAGTTACAGAATAAGTTAAATGGGTCTCTGTACCAGGCCAGAAATCTAGCAACTGTAATTCTTAACATCTCTTGTATGGGAAAATACTTTCTGACTTCCAAATAATTATCCTTCACGTGTTACAAATAAAATACAACTGATAGGCACATATAACATAGTTGTTATATGTCATAAAACACAACTAACTTTGTTCTTGGGTTTCAAATAGTACAATTCCCTCCTGTTGCACCCTGTTGTCTCCCCTACTTTATTCAATCTTTGCTCAAATGTTAACTCCTCAAAAAACTTTCTCTGATCGCCCTATCTAAAACAGAGAATCTTAGTTTTTCTTTATTGCACACATCACTGCCTGAAATATGATTTATTTGTTTGTTTATGTATTTATAGTCTGCCAGGGGTTGTCTCTTATTCGGCAACATTCCCTGTGCCTTAAATAGTGTCGCGCACATCAAAAAAGCTTGATGATGACTTGCTGTAATAAACAATGAGCAAACTGGACTCATTTATCCAGCTTTATTTCTCTCTACTTTGTAAAGCAGTCTTAACGTCACTGCACATCACTTTCCTTAAACAGGGGTGTTGACTCTATAATCTTTAAGCACCTTTCAAGACCTAAAATTTTATGATACTTTGCTTTCCCAGTTCTGACATTGGTGACATGAAGAAATCTGGAGAGGATAAGGAATCCGCACTTCTTCATCTCCATCCTGCTTTCTTGCTCTGAGCCTAACTCAGAGCCAGGCCGACTGATTTTCACAGCCCCTCTACCATTCTCCTCTCTTCTCACTTTGCCTTTCCTATACCAAGAAACATATGCCAAGATTCTTGGAAATTTAGGTAGATGGAGTGAGATGTACAGGATGCTACTCAAGCATAGAATCAAATCTTTAAATCTCTACTGTGGAATCAGAAGTTGTGCATATGAAGGGTACAAATCATACACATACTAAAGCGTTGGAAATTCTCCCTTCGGAGAGACAGTCCTTTGAAAACACAAATATTCCTGGGAGAGACATCATCTTACACTAATTCTCCTTAATATGTTAGTAAATTTTGGGGGTACTTGTTCTAATCGAAGGTACTAGATGCTTCATTAAAAATGTACTCTAAAAATTCAAGGGGGGGGATGTGTAGAAAGGAGAAGTGGGGATCATAGAAGATAAAATTTACTAACATCATAGTTTTATTCAGTATCAGCCTTGTTAAAGCTTCTAATTTTCTTTTTAAAGAACAATATAAAATCACTCTGGAAGATGCTAGGAAGAGAATAATCCGAGAAACTTTGTTGCAACTGGACCAAAGGAAGGAATGGGCCACACAGGTATATTTCAATTTTCTGAAAAACAAAACAAATATTTTCCCCCTATTTTTTCTTGTGGTATGTTATAATGGTTAAGAACTTGGGTTCTTAAGGCAGGCAGTTTGAGTTTAAACTAAATTTGTTACTTTTCTGTTCTTCCATTTCCTAATGTATAAAAAGGGAACAATAATAATATTTACCTTCAAAGAATAGTATGAGGATTGAATAAGATGATTTCAGTAGCATAATGCCTCATAAGAAGCAAGAGCTCAGTAAATTATTGTTCAGTTATTTTTAAGTATAATAATGATGGCTATAATAAATTATTAAATAAAAGTTTAGATGCATTGTAGAATGAAATGTAATTTGTCTAAAATAAATTAAAAGTACGTTCTTACATATCCAAAACCTAAAAGAATATACCTTACATTACTTGAGCTTTAAACATTTGGACTATAAAAAACTATTTGAGATATAATTTCCAATCTTATATGTTTTCTAACCTCTTTGTTTTGCAAAAAGTATCTGATTCTCTATTCTTTTCACTCTCCTTCCCCTGTCCCCAGACTATCTCCTAAACCCAGTCCTTGCTGGGTTTATCTCTTCATCTGGAACATCTCTTCTTGAGAATCATAAATGTCTGTTTTTTTCCTAAAGTTCTTCGCTAAATTTTAGTTGCTGTTGTGTTTTGCTTCCCTGTTAGCTCAATTGTTCATTTACTGTTATTATCCTATCGAACGATTTTTACTGATCTACACAAATACAGAGAGGATATGGAAAACTGACTGATGGTTTGTCTGCCCATGCAATTCGGCCACTTGGAGACTGAATATGACTAAATGGTGAAATCAACAATTAAGTGACCTGACCATAGTTAAGATGATTAAAAGTGTATAGTAGATCAAATATGCTTTCAGTATACACGTTCAATATATAATGAGGACTCATCAGATACTGTTCCTAGTATTTTACATTTAAGTCTCTCAACAATGCTATAAGGTAGAAACTTGCTAATGAAAAGACTGAGGCACAGAGAAATTTCGTGACTTGTCCAAACCAAGTGGCAGAATCAAGATTCAATACAAGGTGTCTCCTTTAGATCATTGCTCTTAATCATTACACGATACATTTTCTTCTCTCTACATAACCAAATATACACACATAACCAAATATACAGACATGAATTTTCCTCATTTTATCTGGCTATTTTAACATACAGTTTAACTTCTGTAATCCACTGTTGCAGATCATTAGCCAATCATTAGCAGATCATAGCTTATTGGAGTCACCTGAGAAATTTGTTTAACCCAGGTGGCACCTGGGGTGCACCCATAGAGATGCTCATGTAATAGACCTGGGATATTGCCCGGGCTTCTGGATTTTCAAAGCATCCAGGAGATTCTAATGTGTGACCAAAGTTGAAAAACACTGTTCTATTGTTAGTGAATTAAGCCATTAGCCAATTAACTTCAGTTATGAGGTACTTCCTACTTCTGTTCAAATGAAATTCTATGTTTGAGGAAACTAGAAGTATCAGTTATAGCTGGTGTATAAAAGTTCCTGGTTCCTAAAAAATGTAGGTCTGCTCTTAGTTCAGTTAGCATTATTTAAAGAAAAAATATATATACTGTAAATCTACCAACTCTAAAGACTTGGATAAATTTGCCCTTAACATATTTTTAAATTATTTCTGTCCATGTTTATGAATGAGAAGATTTTCCTTCATTTCTTTAGGTTGTGCCCTTCAGTTGCTGAATTTGTAACATGGTATCCATATAAAAGTACCTCATAGATAAATGTGATCTGTCATCCACTATAAAGTTCCTTTGGGTGGCACTATAAATATCCAAGTAATTAAAAATGAATTTACATTTTATGAACCTACTAAGTAAGGCTTTTACTGTTTTCTTCATCTAAAATGCCTTTTTCCCCGCAAGGAGACTGTCTAGCCTGCCACCTGAAACTATTTGCTGTTAGGTTTATAAATATGTATATTGCCATTACTGACATGGGAGAGGAGAGAGTGGTAGAGGAACTGTGAAAGTCAGTAGACCAGGTTCGGAGTTGGACTCAGAGCAAGAGAGGAGGACAGAGATGAAGAAATGCAGATTCTCTATCCTCTCAGGCCATAAGTGTCAGAATTGAGAGCGCAAAGTATCATAAAATTTTAGGCCTTGAAAGTTACTTAGAGTCAAATTAAAATGTAGTAATGCAATCTATTCATGCTTTTGCTAGATGTTGAATTATGTCTTTACCATAAACTTGAAGAATGTTTGATCACTGCAGCTTAGCCATCTAAATGTGGAGCAGATTATTTAATGATTGATTTTACCATGGCAGTCAGATTCAGTCGCAATAAAGGCTAAAATGAGTAGACAGCCATTGTCCAGTTCTTTAAATTGCCTGTATTAGGCAGTGTACACCAGCAAAACAATACAGTAGGATAGTAAAGAAAGAACAACTGAAACAAAAGTTCTTAGGTATGTGTCCAAAGTAATTACAAAACATAACTTAAAATGAGCAATTAGATAAGTGGATTGTGCAACACCATTGCTAAAATTGTGAATCATCATGTGACGACTCTTCCTTAATAGAGAAACTTTCTTTTAGAATTCTCTAAGGTTCATTGACAAGGGCAGCTATCGAGAGATCTGGGAGAATGACTGGCTAAAAAGAGAGGTGAGTGAAATTTTTAAATACGATTTTTTTCTCTTTTTTTTGAACTGGACATTACTTTTATTTATGGAGTCATAGGGAAAGCATGGAACTGTGTCTGACTGGGGTAAAATAAAATTTAAGTGGAGTCTTAATCTTATTACCAAATGTTACTCAGTGAATATAAATAATTTTAATAATAACCAGAAATCATTTTTGGCATCACAATTTACAAAGTATACTCAAATGTACAAAGCTTGTTTATGCCCTAAAATTGATCTGGTCTTCCTCAGGACCCCACTTTCTCTGGGTGATGGAAACAAGGCTAAAGAATTGTCCTAACCTCATTGTCTGTAGTTATAAATTGCCTCTTTGAGATGACATGGTCTCCTTTGGATGAATGTTCAGTCTTTTAGGTTTGTTCTCCTCCTGCTCTTCTCTAAGATGGACCTGTCTTTTAAGATGGAAGGTGGGACTTACATGTCTTCTTGTGGAGAGTGTTAGTGAAGAGGGCTCAGATTTATGGGGTTTCCTTTAGATCCTTGCTCCCTCTGCTTTCCGATGTGGAGGCATTGCTTAGTCCACTTTCTGCTCTGCTGACTTCTAAAGTGGGCTGCTCTGACCTTTTGGACATTGTGTTTCAGCCAACACCAAACCCACAGTTATAACCATTTGCCAGTGGCCAAGATGTCCCTACCCACTGCGATCTCTACGTCCCATACCAGCTTGGTCCTCAGGCTCTCTCCACGCTTCCTTCTGGAGAGCGCACAGGAAATAATGGATCCAGCTGTCCACCTGTGTCCTTATACCAAAGTTGTAATACAGCTCTTGCTGGATATGGTCATATGAGGACCCCTCTAGACCTACTTGATTATGGGATACTGCCCTATTTTCCTGGCATTGTACATACTAGTCCCTCTGCCCTTACCTCCTTACCTTCATCTGCCTGAAGAACTTCAACTCTTTCTTTGGCACTGACTTCGATTATCAATTTCTTAGTGAATCATTTTGCGACTCTCCCAGGAAGTTTTAAGTGCCTTTCACCCAGTGGTCTTCTTGTTTCATTGTAATTCATACTAAAATATGTTGAAATCGTCAGTTTATGCATCTGCCTTGTCACTGCAAAGAGCGGGCTATACCTTTTGACCTGTATATATCCATGAAATCGAATAAATAAGCTGTGCTCATTAAATAGTTACTGAATGAAAGAATGTCCATGAGTATAGATATATGCATTGGAGGGATGAATCAAATACATGGCTTAGATCTTGGGTGAAGATGTGAAAGCATGTTATTGGATGAAACAGGCAGGTAATTTTTGGTTTAGATGTTATAAGAATGCTACAAAGGATGTGCAAAACTCACTACAGCACTCTGAAATTTCTTTTACATCCAGACAAGTAGCAACCAAACTTATGCTTAGATGCCATCTGTGAAAGAAAATACACCATCTTTTGGGAGAATTCATTTCAACTACACACAGCTCTTGTTATCAAGTTATTTGTATGTGATTCTCAAATGTACATCATCACCACTAAATTGTGTGTGTCTTTAGCTGTGGATCTATATTTTTATTTACCCACCAAGTATTTTCTCTTGTATGTCCCAAAGGAATTTCAAATCCAACATACCTAATGCAGAACTCATTGAATTTCTCCTTAAATTTTCTCCTCCTGCATTTTTTTCTACCATCTACTTAGATACTTAAGGCAAAAATGTCACTGTCACCTTCCCCTCTTCCCTTTTCCTTGCTCCCTATTTGACCAAATAGAGTTGGTGAGTCTAGGAAACAAGGAATTTAAATTTTAACATGCTTCCTATGATATTGACAATTTCTTTTTAAATTATCTTTATAAAGTCATGGTAAATGGGAGTCCACATAATTTTCAAAAAGTAATCCCCAATTATTAAAAAGAAATGTTGATTTAAAAACTCAAGATGAGCTCAGTAGTTAAAGAATATTAGGGAGGAATTTAGTTCTTATATTTTTATTAAATCAAAAGTATGATCCTGATGATTATAATTTAATAGCTCAACTCATAAGGTATCATAGATGCTAGGTTTAGAGAAAATGGCTATAAAATTTACATTTAACTGATAAGAAGGGCTGTTTTGGTGACTTGATCCTTGCTACCAAAGCCACAAATTACATTTTGTTTTGTTTTATTTTTTACTTCTCATAATTTAGTGGAAATAAAAGACAGAAAAACGTCAGGTTTAATTGAATCCTGAGCAAAAAGAGCTTAGTAATAAAGAACAAATCATTTCAAGGAAATTCAACAAATTGAATTTCTCTTTATTTCAATAAATATTCATTCTAGCATTATTAAACATATTCACAAAATTAATTAAAACCATTTCTGGTTATAAGTACTATCACAAGAATTGAAAATTGCCTGGAAATACAACAGTGTGTGTCAGCTAATTTATTTGAGGAAGGTTTAGAATGAATAACAAGGGATACTTAATAATGGAACTCCTAAAAATATTTCTCCATTTAACTCTCAACAATAACAAAAAGCTTAGGTCCCTGGGAAGAATATGAGACATCCTGTTGCTTGATTTTCATTATCTGGTTTTATTTAGCATGCTTATTGTAAAAATGAAGAAAAATTAAATTTCCAAGTGACTTAGACTAACTTAACAAATGGACAGCCAGAAAAACTAGACAAACGGATTCCAAGAGGTTACCAATCAGAGTTTCAAGTGTGAGGAGGCATAAAGTTAACTTAGCTCTTGCAGGGGAAAATTTCAAGAGCATATATCTTATTCAGGATTGTAGATCTCTGACTAAATTATTAACTACTAAGTTTTAACTAAATTATCTTTCTCAATTTCTTAAGTACGTTTCTTGGGAGTTTAGGGAAGAGCAGGATTGAGGAGGGAAAAGTGGTCTTCTACTTCCTCCTTTTCATTTTCTTACCCCAAAAATCTAAAAGTATCTATATGGCTATAAAAAAGAAACTAGTTTTCATTTTCCTAACGTTTCAAAAGGCTGGGCCCGAGATAGCCATTGATGAGAACGTTACTTAGTACTCTAAAGCGGTAGGCGATGCCAGAGGATAGGCTTAGCTTAGAAGATCGGACTTATCTCCCCAAAAGGGCCTTCATTTTCAGCTTTGGAAAGAGACCAAGAACTGCTTGTGCTGCCTCCCAAGCATGCCAAGCCCTTAGGTCAAACATTTCCAAATGTTCTATTAATTCCTCTTGTTTATAACCTCTAACTATAATTTCTTTCTCATCCTTTGACATTTGAAAACTATAAAATTTTCCTTAAGGCATTCAAGCTTGTAATCAAACTGATTATCTCTCAACATATGAGATCCTAAAGCACCAATCCCTAGTTTTGTAATTTAGTATTATGGACTTAAATGACTTTGCTAAATTGGTTAAAGCAGGTGGATAATATATTCTTTCTAACTCCAATCCACCAGCAATATTTGAGCCTTTTCTATGACACTGGTATTGTTTTATAATATGTTATTTGCATATTTGTTCACTGGATTATAAACCCTTTTGAGAGTAGGCATGCCTAATTCACTTTTGCATCCTTCTACATCTAGCACAGAACCTTGCCCATAGTAAGAATTCAGTAATTTAATAAATAACTTATATGATAGAGGTATGCATATGATCATATACTGAATGCTTCCAGATTTTAAAATACAATAATTAAGTCTCAATTACAAATCAAAATTGTTAGTTATCTCTTTCTAAGTACTCATCTCGGTTACACTCTTGGCATCTCCCAACAAGAGATACTAAATCTAAACCCCTGTGCCTTTTTTGTCTGATTATATTTTGTCAAGACACATTACTTTTTCCTTTAACACATTAGTTTATCTTTGTTATTCTCACCAGCCTATGATTTTCTATTTTACACTCTTACTTTTAATTCTTCTATTATTCTGACCTTTGCCCATGAGCAGGTCTTATTCCAGCACCTGTACAGCTCATGCTGTTCTGGGAGGGAGGGAGGTGAGCTGGGTTCTATTTAGTAACATTCTTCTATGTATTCTTCCCAGTATCAAGCCTTCTTTAGACAAAAATTATCAAAATACAAGTCTTAAAGACCGATGAGAACTGTATCAATAGAACCAGCAAATTTTGTTTATATTTGAGCTAGCCATATTTCTTCAGTAAATGTTAATTAAACCTGCTGTGTCTGTCTGTGACCATTCATCACCTGCAAGACAAAAACCAGACTCTTTAGCATTATTTGCCTCTTCCCTAACTACCCAGTTCCTCTCCTACTTCTCCTCACCCCTACTTTATATCTATCTACACCAAAATAATTGTGCCTTTACATATGTGGTTCCTTCTGCCTAAAATGTACATTCTTGTTAACCTTATATAGATCCTCACTTAGCTATTAATACAGCATACTGATAAATTCATTAGTATTTTCTTATTTATCTTTGCCTCCAACTCGTGTATAAGTCCAGTGATGTTTTTGAAGGATAGAAAAGGACAACTCCTGTCATTCAATAATAACTACTTAACCATGCAAACAAATTCTGCAAATGACCTTTTTAGAGAGGAAAGACAAAGGAAATTCCAATAAATAATACTGGATATATCTTCCCCTCAGGCAAAAGCACTTTTAGGAATTGAATTTCTTATCAAACACTAAATAGAACTAAATCAATAAGTACCAACCATTCATTCTCATCTTCTGAGAACAGATTGCAAATCATAGGAAGGAAGTTGAACTATTGGAAAAAGCTATTCATGAACTGGAAGAAGAAAATTTGGTGCTCATCGATCAACTATTCAATTGTAGACTTGTGGATCTCAAAATACCCAGGTGAAAAATTTTAATATTTCTAGAAAGTATTTTGTAAACATTTGTATCTGTAAAAAGTTATTTTTAAGATGATTTAATTTTTTAATGCATCAGCCAGATTGCAAAAGTTGAAAAGAAAGCAATTCATAAAATGGCCATGGTGAAGGTATAAGATTATTACAACTGACCATTGGTACAGTGCAAACTTTGACTTGCTTTTTCTAGCAATGCGCTGCAGTCATAATAGTAAAAACTTAACGTGAACACCAAAAATGCTGATCTTCAGAAGCCTCCAGGCCAGCAGGGAATATGGGCATGAAGTTAAATGCGTAACAGTAAAGTGGAAGGTATATTAGGTACAGAGTTCGCAAAAAGGCGGGAGTGATCAACTCTGTGGTACCTTCTGGAAGTGTTCTGGGCTTCCGGTTACTTTGTGGACTATAGAATCATTTCCTTTGACAGTTAATGAAAGAATCAAAATACTTCCTAGACAGAAAAAATAGCTTATAATTCCAAGTCACATCTATTCCTGCATAAGAAAAAGCAAATGTGTACATGGCTTTGTATTTTAGGTTCTCTCTTTTTATTACCTAACGAAGAAGTCTTTATATACCAGTTTTGATGGAAAATTAGAGCCCTGGAATATGACAGAATTTAAAAATTCAAAGTGGCATTCATAATTTGAACAAGTATTTAGAAACAAGAAATAATCTAAATAGTAGCATGTTTAGGGAAAGAGGAAACGTGCAAGATGGGAGAGAAATGTCTGAGTCTAGGAATTAAAGCAGAGGAGTTCAACATGGTAGAAGGGCCAGGAAAAAATTTTCGCCCAAGAAGTTCATGTTGCTTGTGTGGCATGGAAAAATGCTATTTGAGATATAAGAAAGAATGTTACTTACAAACTTCCTAATGTGTTCTAAGAAGTGTGGATGCAGGTAAGATGTGGAGTTTTTGTTTGCTGGGTTAAGTGATAGGTGTCAGGATACAAGACTGGAGAAATTGGGGCATAGTACAATTACCTCACAGGCTGAAAGCTGGGTGGGGCAGGATAGAGAAAGAGGCAACCTGCCTCCTTTCCACAATTTATGTGTGCTATCCTAGAGAGGTAAATACCATTGTAGGTGATGTAAGCAGATGAATAAATTGGTTGATTGGTGAACTCCTGTATTTCCAGATTTGAACCGATGCCCTTTAGGAGGTGAGGGTCTCACTGTCCCCCCAGTAGGCAATAATCTCTTTTGCCAGCCCTCCTCTCTATAATAAGGTCTCCAGTTCCACACTTCTGTCCACCTCTAATCCTTGCCATCTGCTATTACTGCCACCTCTTGTAATCATGTCTAATCTCTGCCAGCTGTTGCTGGTGTTGTGGCTTCTAACCACTGCTCTACCTGCTCTCCGCTGTCCTCTTTTCCTCTTTTCTGAACCGGTCAACCCTTAGAAAAGAGCTACCCTATAAATTGCCAACCCCACTTCCTGCTTTGGTCAGCTCCGTCTGGTGTATCTGATTTGGATCTGACAAGAATGTGAAGTGCTAATTATAACAAGAGAACTCTTTCATTGGCCAGAGAGAACTTGGCAAGGACAGGAAGGGAGATGAAAAACTTTTAATGGGGATTTTCATTAAGTTGTTTGCTGTGTCTTATGCAATTTAACCCAATCCTCTGTCTTCCCTACAAAAATCTTCAGTGAAATCTACCTTGTTCATCAATACTCTGTGGGTTAGTTTTCTTTGGTGAGATATATGAGTGTTTAGTCTTGTTTCAGAGTTGAGAGAGATGAAATCAAAATCTGTGTAAGGAAAAAGAAACAGCATGGGCGACTTAAGAACTCAGTTATGTACCCCAGTAAATGCTTCTGTAGCACCCTGAACTTTTTCTTTGTAACTCACGTTTATCACACTGGTGAGTATTTATCTAGTGTATGCTTCCTTGCTAGATTATAAACTCCTTGAGGCAACCGTTCAGGACATTTTAGAAAGATCTGCATAAAGAAACAGAGAAACATGTAAACTCTCAGTTATCTGTTACACTTCCTATCCAGAAGGATAACTTTAAATATATTCAGAAGCTTTTACTGTACCCACTTTCAAGTCAAAGAAATATAACACATATTGTATATTTTATAGTAACTTCCCTTTCCACCTTTTTGTTGAAAATTCAGTTCTGTTTAATAGTAGTAGGATGGTGACTTCATATAATAACATTCTTTAAAATATTTTCTGTATTGTTAAATATCAAGTGCTGCTGCCCTATGGTGGTACAAAAGTGGCAATAAACTAATGATTAAGAGAGAAGCCAGATTTATAAAGGTTACGGCATTTAGTAAGATCTTAATTATTCAAAACGGTAAAACCAATAGAGAATTCTATGGAAATTTTCATTCTGGTCTGTCTACCTACAGACCGGAGCTATACGTGAAACTAACCCTTACTAAGCTAAGTATTAAGAAGGTTTTACAGATATACAGACACTGTGTGTAGTTACATTATTTGCTGAAGACGTAAGCATTTTGAATAATACTTTATTCGTGTTCTTTAAATAGCTGACAGTGTGTAAACCAGGGATTCACACAATTCAGGGATTGTTTGCTGGGATGAAAAGCATAGGGGGTTGTTTGCATATCTACAAGGGTCCAATTGCTTCATGCTGTCTTCAGGCAAACTTAATGGAAATGCCCTACGGAGCTTTCAAGGCATCATATTTTCTGATTGATAATTCAGTGGGAATCCAAAAAGGCAGCAGATTAAACACTTGTGCACAGAGCTGCAACAGCAAACACAACTCATGGGGCTTGTAGCTGAAACATGCCATTCAGTGAAATCCAGAACCTAGATGTCATCTGGATTTCTACTGCTCACTGTCTTTCTCTTTTTCTCTTTATTTTAAAACCATCCCGTTCAGGCCACTATCATTTCTCACCTGGATTATTACAACAGCAACCTGACTGGTGCCATGCTCACTCTCATTTCTGGGACTTTAGGTGTGTTTATTCCCTTATCATGAGTTGCCCTTCCTTCACCCCGTGCTCTTCCCTGGCAAACAGCTCCTGGCTCTTTAAGACTCAGCTCGGCTTTCTTCTACTCCTGGAAACCATCCCTTGCCTCTTAAACTAATCCAGGAGCTTCTTCTCTCTGCCCCACAACACTTCTCACACCACACTATTACCCATCATTGTACAAACTATCACCCTAAAATACTATAAACCTGTCTGCCACCCCACTGGGCCTTATACTCCTCGAGAGTAGAAACTATGTCTCATTTTCATCTATATGGCTCCAGGATCTGGCAGAAAGATAAACACTAATGAGCAAGTAGCACAGTATTTGCTGGCTGACAGATGGCTTTTCTTATTTCTTCTTTCAGGCGACTATATCTTACTAAAGCTGCTGGACAGGAAGTGCCACCTGAAGAAGTGCTTTTAGATGTTCCAAAAATATATATAGGTATTATTTTATTGTAATGATGGTGGTTTCTTTTTAATTTAACAAACACTTATTGGGCATCTATTATGGGCAGGTACCTTACATCCAAGAGCTAGTCAGTGAAGAGATACACACCAGCTCCTCATATTTCTCTTCTTGCAGCACTTGTCCTAACCCATTTGCTTTCTCTAGTTCTATATTCAAGTCAAAGTCACCATGTTTCACAGGAATTAAATAGATAGTGGTAGAGAGGTTTTCTTCATTGGCGTGGTTTGGTTTCCAATTTAGCCAACCAACTAAAAAAACCAACACACGCAAAGGTTCCCATAATTACTGTAACTTATTAGCCAATAGAAGAAAATACAACTTAGAATTCTGAAAATGGGGCTCGCTCTCACTTAAATACATAGGTTCTACATTTCTAATTCTCGAATTTGTCTCCTCCAGCAGATTCGCAAAGGTCTTTCAAATTAAAAATGTACTAATTATGTATAGTATTTTTATTTTTATCTGTCCAAAATTATATATAATTAATTAATTTTCATTCATCCCAGAAGAGTCAAAATTGCAACCTGTAGAAGAAACAAGTAGAGACATGATGAGCCCATCAATTGAGATCAGTGCTTTAGATCTTAGTAATGAGGACAGCATCAGATGTGATGAGCATCTGAAGACAGATAAAGAACAAGACTCACGTACAAAGTTTGAGGCCCCTGATGTGAAATACTTACTGTATGAGGATGAGTGGGATTTCAAGGTAAGATTCATGAGAAAATTTTGACTACTAAGATAATGCTGTTTTATTAATTAATAGAGAAAATTAACCTGAAATATGGATATTGAAAAATTCTATTTGCAATTATTAGTAAAATTTACCCACCATTCACATTTCTCATTGGATACTATTTTCACTCCTACTCTTGCCCAGCTTGCTACCTATATTCATGTACAGACCTCCATTACTAGTGTATCATATAGGTTATCTAATGCTACATAACAAATTACCCCGGACTTAGTGGCATATAACAATAATTACTTAGTTTCCTTCAGTGCTTCTGTTTATGAGGAATTTGAGAAGGGCTCCACAAGACAATTCTCACTTGACTCTCAGGGAGTTGCAGTCATATGTTGGCTGGGGTTGCAGTGATCTGAAGGCTTAATGAGGGCAGGAGGATCCACTTCCAAGCTGGTTCATTCACATGGCTGGCAGGTGGATGCTGGCTAAGCTGGGAGGCCTCAGATTCTCTTCACATGGGCCTCTCTATAAGGCACTTTTATTGTCCCTTTATTATGGTGTCTGACTTCTCCAAGAGCAAGCATTCCCAGAGACAAAGATGAAAGCTGCCACGTTTTATATGACTTAGCCTTAGAAATCATACACTATCCCTTCCATCATAATCTATTAATTGATGTAGTTACAAAGTTCCACCCCAAGAGGAGAGGAAATGTAGCTTGTACATCTTGAAAGAGAAAAGTCAGCACTTTTTGTAAGAAAAACATGTAAGATAAGCTATATATTAGTACAGCCATCTTTGAAAAGTACAAGCTGCCACATGTACCTGGAGTATCAAGGCTTTTTATGTTAAAACCTTTTTGGTACATTCCAATTACTCTTACATCTACCCCCAAGCTATTTTCCTTGTTGGTATACTCAGTAACTTTAAAAGTTCTCCTAGAACTTAAAGTCTTATAGGTGAAAGAGTGATATAAGAAAGCAGAAGAAACTGAATAATTCAACAAAAATCATTTCAACTAACTACAACTCAGGCCTGTTGCCATCAATTGACAATTTAAGGACCAAAGTTCTAGTCTCTATAACATTCAAACTCCCCATGAGTATCTTGGAATCATGACACCTAGTATGTTATGATGATCTCAGGCTAGTGAACAATTGTCTACAAAATTCCAAAATTGCATACCATTTGGTTGACTGAAAGACCTTACTTACCATGGATGTTTCTGATGTGGTGAAAATAGGATCGTTTATGTTATGGACCCAGTGTAACTGTAACAGGACTTAGGGTCTTCAGGAGGTAATTAAGGTTAAATGAGGTCATAAAGATGGGGCCCTAATCTGATAGGACCGTGGCCTCATAACAATAGGGTATACCTTGTGAGGACACAGTGAGAAGGCAGCCATCTGTAAGCTAGGAAGAAAACTCTCACCAGAACCCAATCATGCTGGCACCTAATCTTGGACGCTCTAGCCTCCAGAACTGTGAGAAATAAATATCTGGTGTTTAAGCCACTCAGTCTATGGTATTTTGTTATGACAGCTTGAGAAGACGAATACAGTATATTAGTATTCTGAAATATGTGATAGATGTCTACCAATTTGCTTTTCTCCTATCTTAATTTACTGTAGCTCTGTAATTATGTTTTTTAAAAACTAAATATAGTTATATGCAATTTTGAATAATAAAATGTTGCCTGCCTTTTTCATTCTTTGATATTCCTAAATTCTAATAAATGTTTTTTGAGAATCCCACAACATTCTAGGTTCTTGTTAGATGCTTGGGAATTTAAGGGGGAGAACAAGAAGAAATGAAGTCTCAAAGATGACTATATGGCAGACCCTAACCTCAAATAGCTTACATGCAGATCTTTTCTTTTGTTCTTGAATAATATGGAAAACTCTGCTGTGGTTATATCCTGGCCAGCAGAGGCCTATCTATATATATAGCCAACACTTTCTTTTACTAGCAAAAGAGCTTACAGAAGATTTTTCTCCCCACTCCAGGTGGTGGCCCCTGCCCAGCCCCTCAAAAGCCTGTCTGCCATGATGCCTGCTCTTTGGGAGTTCTTGCCTACCATGCCTTGCTGGGTATATAAGTTTACTGAGAGGCTTTTTATTGTCAGTAGCTCTCATATTTCACATGTTATACAGCATTCAGGCAATTAGGAGGGCAATGAATTCTGTCAAGTAAAAGCCAACTATATAATAAAGAAAATCTGATCTATTAAAGATCATCAGATTTGCTGAATAACCTCTCCTATTCTCTTCACTGCAGGATTATGTAAGCTTGGGCCCCCTGGAAGTAAAGCTCATGCGTGTGGAGAGCAAGAAAATGCCCATTTATTTTCAAGAGAAGGAAGCTCCGGTCAAATTCTATGAAGATGTCAGGAGCCCAGAAAGCCACATCACATATAAAATGATGAAATCTTTTCTCTAAGACTGCAAGCTGCAAAGTAAAAACAATTTTTCCTGATAAATTTTCTTTGGGTGCCCATTTTATTTACACTTTGGTCCATTTTTAAACCAGCTGTTACTTCTAAAAGTCATAATTACATTTAAAATCAAAGTTTCAAGTATTCAGCTATCCATTTACCTGCATGGCACGAGTGACAAACATGAACCTACGCTTTATATTTCCATATTCAGGTAATCAGAAGCATGACAGTGGGCCCGAGATGATTCCTGAGGTTCCTTACCACTTAAAAATTCACCGATTAATCTATAATTCCAATATGAAATAGTTCGATTAGAAATTTTTCTGAGAAAAATGTAGTGGTTTGTATAGCACTGACTATGCAACATCTTTGCTTCTGAGGGTGCCGAGTGGGTGGATAGCCATTCCACAATTCGAGCCTACTCTTCTTTAACCTTACACTATGCATAATGAACATAAAACATTTTAGAAATAAATAAATTTGAGGGTGGTAATTTGTTGTATCAAAACATTCCACCAGTAGGGAGAGCTCTCTCCTATTATCTATATCAAGTCTAAACTGCCGAGTCCCTATCGAAGGCCATTACCATTTTCCTCTTATGGGAACCACAAAGCAAGGAAACTGTGGTTGTGCTTGAATTTCACATCAGCATGCCATTGCCAAGCAAGATCTACTTAAAAAGCTTTCTACATAAAACACCTTTTAAATATAAGGCCACAGATATATTGAAAGTAAATACACTATGCAAACATTAAACAAAAGGAAGGTGGTGTGATTAAACTATCAAATAAAGTAGACTTTAAGGAAAGAATTGTTAAGAGATATAAAGAGAGAAAATGAAGAGAAACATTTCCTAATGATAAACAGATCAATCCCTCAAGATGATATAACAATCTTATATTTATATGCACCTAATAAGAATGAACTCAAAAAATGTAAAACAAAATTTACCAAACTAAAAAACACTATGGCAGACCTTATGTATATTTTACCACACACACACACACACACACACAAAGGAAAAAAAGACAGACGAATTTACAATCAGACTTGAAGATATTATCACACCCTTCCAATAACTGATAGATCAGATTTTTAAAAATCATTAAGGATATAAAATGTTAAACAACTGTAGAATATACATTCTTTTCAAATACACATGAAACATTACAAAAACAGACCACTGCCAGGTCATAAAGCAAATCACAACAAAATATTCAAAAAAATTGAAATGTATAGAACACAGTTCTCTGACTAGAGTAGGGAGGAAAATATCCAAATAATTTGAAAGTAAACAAGACGATTCAAAAAAACAAACAAACCCATGGGTACAAGGTCAATAAAGATACTATGTATTTTTTATGCTAGCAACAAATAATTGGGAGGAAATTAAAATAACATTTATTATAACAGCATCAAAAACATCAAAATAAAGAAAGCATCAAGTGAAATATGAGCAAGACTTCTATGCTGAAGATTTCCAAAGAGAAGAGTAATTAAAGGAGACTTAAGTAAATGAAATAAACAGATACATCATTATCATGAATTGACAGATTCAAAATAGTTAAGATGTCGGTTCTTTCCAAATTGATCTATAAACTCAGTGCAATGCCAATCAAATTTCTAAGTTTTTTTTTTTTTTAGAAATTAGCAAGCTATTTCTAACAATATTATGGAAATTTATAATCTATGCAAAAGACTTATAATACCCAAGACTATCTTGGAGGACAAAAAAATTAGAGGACTTAGCACTACCAAATTGCAAGACTTAATGTAACATTTCAGTAATTAAGACAGTGCTGTTTTGGCTCAAGGATAAAGAAAAAGTCCAATTAAACAGAACAAAGAGTCCAGAAACAAACCTACACACATTCAGTCACTTGACTTCTGAAAAAGATGCCTCTATAATTTAGTGTGGGTTTGTTTTTCGTTTGTTTTGGGTTGGGGGGGGGATGTGGTCTTTTTAATAAAAAAATGATGCTGAAGCAACAGTATATCTGCATGGGAGAAAATAAACCTTGACACCTACATCATACCATACACAAAAATCAGTTCAAAGTGGATCAGAGATATAATTATGGAAGGTAAAACAATAAGGCTTACAGTTGGAAATATAAGAATGACTATGTCCCCCTTTGCACACCCAACAGATCATTAAAACCTATGCTTGAAATTAAAACCTACATCTGGTACATGGGTAAATGTGAATTTGGCAGTGTTCTACACAGCCCCTCAAGCCTGCTGCTCCCTATGTCAGCCTCTTCCCTGGGGCAAAAATGCTACAAGAACTACTAACCATTAAAAGACTGATAGGGGGTTCTGGGCAAGATGGCAGAGTAGGTAAACACTGTGCTTTTCTCCTTCCATGACCACATTAAAATTACAACTAAATTATAGAACAATCAACCTGGAGAACTAACTATCTAAAGCCTAGCTGAACACAACTCCTATAACTAAAGATATAAAGAAGTCACATCCAGACTAGTAGGAGGGGCGGAGACATGAAACAAGCCTGCCCCGTACCCTTATATAGTGGTTGAGCATTGGGAGGGATATCTCAGCTGCAGAGGTCCCCCAGGAGGAGCAAGGGGCCTCAGCCCCACACGGGGCTCCCCAGCCCAGAGTTCCAGCCATGAAAAAGAGTTCCCAGAAAATTTGGCTGTGAAAATCATCAGGGTTTCCATTCATAGGAGTAAAAAAGAAGGCTACAGGAAACCCAGATGCACTTGCAGGCACTCACCCTGGGCTCCGACAGAGGCTCGGCGACTCGAGAGGTGCCAGAGACATTCAGGAAAAAACTGAGTTGTGTGGCTTCATGGCAAGGCCTGAAAGGACAGCCACCATTATCACTGTGTTGAGCCCTCATCAGTACGGCCTATAGGCAGGCGCCATCTTTTCTGTGTTAGGCCCTCCCCCGGACATAGTCAAATCTGAGTCTGCATTGGCTTGGTGAAATCTGTTTGCTCCACCTTGGTGACTCCCCAGGACACCACCCCATCCAACTTACACACCACTGGAGGCACTTTTGGCAGCCAGGCTACCAGCCCCACCCCACTCACTGAAGGAATCTCTTTCAGTAACAAAGAGCCAGCTTCAGCTTGCGAGCCACAAGAGAAACTTTCAGTCTTTCTTGGACAATTCTCCAGGTTCTACAGGTCCAAGGCAGGCAGTGGCTGGCCTTGGTGTACACTAGGCATTTTTCAGAGTGGCTCTAGGCTCAACACTGGCATCAAACCTGAATCTGCATTAACCTGGTGAACAAACTCTCCTTACCCTGGAGACTCCCTGGGACCCCGCTTCACCCAACTCAAGTGTCACCCGAGGCACTTTCAGTGGCTGAGCCTTAAGAGCAGCTGGCTGGCAGCCTCAGGCCTTGGGGTGACCTGGGTCTTTTGCTGAGCTTCCCTAGGCCTGGTACTGGTGGCAGCCACCTTCAGTTAGCAGTGTGGCCATGCAATGACACACAGCGGATAGCTTTGCAGTTTATACCAGGTAGCACCAAGCTGGTCACAGGCTGCAGCTGACCTTGACCTACATAGGAACCCCTCCCAAGGGACCCCAGAACCACCGTACCTGGAGACCGGCTTCAGGCCACAACAGAGCAGTACCTGATCAGCCCCAAAGTAGCACACTCAAAAGATGGTCTCAACAGACACAGGAACCCACTGGGGCAAATTCCACTCATGGGGTAAGCCCTCACAGAGCAGCTCATATGCTATGGGTGGGGCCACCCCACAGCCAGTCATCCTGAGAGTCAATCCCACCTTCTGACATGCAAATAGCAATCAAGGTTCAACTAAAACAGGAGGACGCACACAACCCACAAAAGGGACACTCATGGAGCACCCGGCACAGGTGATCAAGGAGACTGCACTACTGGGTCACACAAGACACCTACTCAAAAGGACACCTACTACATAAGGTCACTGGCCAAGACCGAGAGACATAGCAGATATAGCTAATACGTAGACATGAACGCAGAGAGGTAGACAAAATGAGGAAACAAAGAAATATGTCCCAAATGAAAGAACAGGAGAAAACTCCAGAAAAAGAACCAAATGAAATGAAGGCAAGCAATCTACTAGATACAGAGACAGAGTTCAGAACACTGGTCATAAGGATGCTCAAGGAACTTAGGACTTCAACAAATAGATAGTAAGCATTAAAAAAGACATAAAAACCATAGGAAAGAACCAGTTAGAAATGAAGAATATAATAATTGAAATGAAGAATATACTAGAAGGAGTCAACAGCAGATTAGATGAAGAAGAGAATCTAATCTACAATTTGGAAGATAAGGTAGCAGGAAAAAAACATTCAGAACAATTAGAGGAAAAAATAATTTAAAAAATGAGGATAGTTTAAGGACCTCTGGGACAACATCAAATGTAACAACATTCACATCATAGGGGTACCAGAAGGAGAAGAGAGAGATCGAGAAATTGAGAACCTATTTGAAGAAATAATGACTGAAAACTTCCCTAACCTGATGGAGGCATAGATATACAAATCCAGGAAGCACAGAGACTCCCAAAGAGGATGAACCCAAAGAGGCCCACACCAAGACTCATCATCGTTAAAATGCCAAAGGTTAAAGACAAAGAGAGAAGCTTAAAAGCAACAAGAGAAAAGCAATTAGTCACCTACAAGGGAGCTCCCACGAGACTGTCAGCTGATTTCTCAGCAGAAATTTTGCAGGCCAGAGGGGCTTGGCAGGATATATTCAAAGTGATAAAAAGCTGGGACCTACAACCAAGATTACTCTATCCAGAAAAGCTATCATTTAGAATTTAAGGACAGATAAAGAACTTCCTAGACAAGAAAAAAGCTAGAGGAGTTCATCACCACCATGCCAGCATTACAGGAAATGTTACAGGAAGGAGAAGGAGGAGGAGGGAGGAGGAGAAGGGGAGGGAGAGGAGGAGGGGGGAGGGAGAGGAAGAGGAGGAGTGGAGGGGAGGAGGGGAAAGGAGAAGAGGAAGAAAGGAGAAGAAGGAAAAAAGAGAAGGAGAAGGAAGAAAGAGAAGGAGAAGAAGCAGAGAAGGAGAAGAAGGAGGAGGAGGGAAAAAATTGAAGTAGACACAAATAAATATAAATGGAAGCACGTGGATAGGAAGAATTAATGTCATTAAAATGTCCATATTATCTAAAACAATCTATAGATTTAATGCAATCACTATCAAAATACCAATGGCATTTTTCACAGAACTAGGACAAATAATTCAAAAATTTATATGGATCCATCAAAGACCCCCAATAGACATGGCAATCTTGAGAAAGAACAAATGTAGAGATATCACACTACCTAATATTAAACTATATACTACAAGGCTATAGTAATTAAAATAGCATGATACTGGCATAAAAACAGACACATATATCAATGGAAGAGAAGAGAGAGTCCAGAAACAAGCCCAACACCATATGATCATTTAATGCATGATAAAAGAAGCAAGAATATACAAACGAGTGTATCCAAATGACTTTTAAGTGTAAAAAAGAGATCAACATTACTACTTATGAGGGAAAAGCACATTAAAACTAGGTGACACCATTTTATACCCAATTAAATGGCTAAAATTAAAAAGTTGAAAATAGTAAATATTGACAAGGATACAGAGCAACCTCATATAATTGTTGGTGGGAGTATAAGTTGGCACAAACACTTTGGAAAGTGTTCGCAGTTATTTATTAAAGCTGAATATATGTGTATGTGCGTGTGTGTGACAATCAGCAATTGTGCTCTTGACTTAACAGAAATAAGTGCTTCTGTTTACCAGAACATATGATTAAAAATGTTTCTAGCAGCTTAACTGATAAAAGCCAAAAGCTTAAAATAACCTAAATGACTATGAGTAGACTATGTAAATAAATTTTGCTATAGTCATACACTGGAATACTATACAGCAATGGAAAGGAATTAACTATTGCCAAATGTAGCTGTATAGATCAATCTTATAGATATAATATTGAGTGAAAAAAGACAGACACGAAAGATCATATATGGTATGATTCCATCTACACAACATTCAAAACAGGACAAGCATACTATTCTTGATAATAGAAGTCAAAAAAGTGGTTACCTTTGTGGTAGAGAATGATTAAGATAGTATAAAAAAGAGTTTTGTGGTAATCTTTGTCAATAAAAGGTAGCTGCCACCAATCTCTTGCCAACAGAAATCTCCAGTCCTGTGTACAGTAAAAGGAGAAACGTTATTCAGATAAACAGTTGGCAAACCAAGGAAACACAACCTCCAGTAAAAGTGGAAATTGTATTCAAAGGAGACAAAGGGGATGTAGCCTTTTATAGAGAAAGTTCCAGCCCTATTTCCTGATTGATTGGTTCATTTTTATGCAAATGAAGAATCAAAATCTGCAGTCTGATTGGTTCAAATAGCACTGTCTTGATTGGCTGGCTTCTTGAGTTCTACTTGGTTGTTATGGAGCCACTTTGGTCAGTATAAATGTAAATGAGGATATAGGTTTGCAGTTCTGATTAGACAGAACAGGTCTTGATCCTGCTGATCAAAAGGTGATGCCAGGAGCTTTCATGTAAGAGCTGACTCAGCAGGAACACAGTGCAGGAGGCTGACAGTTCAGTCTGTAGCTTTTTCCTGAAGTCCAGCATGTATGAGAGGCCTCTGTCAGCAATGGCTGCCAGACTATAGCTATGAATTTGTGCCCAGTTAACCCCTAGGAGTCCTTCTTGGCAGACATATCCCTTTTCGAGGCCTACATCTTGATGTGAGTGACAGTTAATATGGATGAGTTCACTTAGTAAACATTCATTAAGCAGGACACTTATAATATGTGTACTCGATTGATGCAGTTTATATTTCAAAAAAAGTTTCCTTAAAATTTGTCCCCCAAATACCCATATCCCAATCCATTTTATAAAGCAACTGTATGGAAATGCCTGCTTACATCTTGCAGTTGAACCACAGCAAGAGTGTTTCCTGACAGGAAGGCAGAATACTTTGCTGTGCCAGTTTTTCAAAGGTCACCAGAACATAAATGTCCTTGCGAAAGTTAATAACAATATTGAATGGATTTACCAATTTTCTTTTTAAGAAATAAAGGTAACTTTTTATAAGTAAGAGTTATCTTTACTTTTCGCAGATAGGAAAAAAAAAACTTACTGACCTACCACTGGGACAAATCATAGAGGTTCCAGTAATCAGTAAATAAAGGCTATGTGACAGCCCTGGGTTTCAGTAGGTCAGCAGAAATTGACATTGTTTTTTCTCTCACACTTGGAAAGTTCAGACCATGAGATTATTAAAACAAGCCAGGCATAACATGGTAAGATTCCAGCATTAATTTGTTAGTTATGGCAGTTTCTCCTTCACAATGTGAATTTGAATCAAGAAAATATCAAATGACTAAAAGTCTTGTTTGCTGCCAAGAAGATGTCAAAGTCAAAAAGACATCCTTTAGAAAAGGAAGGGGAAGAATGTTCTTTCTGTTAATTTCATTTCTTGTGTTAAGAATTTGTGGAATAGCAGTATCTCTAAAACAAATATGCAGGGTTTTCTTAACAACCCAAATTCTAGAAAGCTTAGAGGGGTAGCTTTGTTAGGTTACTAAATTACAAAGCAAGTCTCAAGAAACTGTTGTACCACTGAGAACTTCCTATCAGTGTCATTGACTCAATGAAGCGTTTGTATCAAACATGTTCTTCCAGCCAGGCACTATGTGTAAGGCCTTACGGAGGCAAAATTATCTCTTTCTTCAAGATGCTCATGGTCCAATAAGAGAGCCTGATGGCTCGGGGAGGCCTCTCAGGGCTGGTGAAACCTGCTTTCCATCTTCAACACTAGCCACAGAGAAGGAAGCAAGAAAAGTGGAAGCAGCCCAGGACAAGATATTCTAGGTGAGGTGGGTGGTTGTGTTTAACTTGCAATATTCTATTTTTAGCACCTTCAGTAATAGGTTTGGAAAAGAAATTTAAGATGAATCTAGGGGTGTTTTATGTAGGTTTCGGTTCTCAAAGTAACCAAGCACACAAGTTTTATATGTTATTATTCAAGATTTTGGGCTGTAGAGACTAGGTGTCAGAAACTTTATCCTCAGGCTTGGAAATTGCTTATTTTTGCCCAGAAATTAAATAGGTTTGAAGAAATTATGGAGGTGTAAAGAGGCAGGGTAGAGTATGGAAAATCATCTTCTGTGGAGTCAGGATGGCTGCCTCGAATCTTGAGCAGACACTTAATCTCATTCAAGCCCGGTTTTTTTATCTGTACTATGTGGAGCTAATTTCCATACTGCAGGATTAATTTAAGGATTAAAGAGAACACATATAACCTGCACAGAGTAGACATGTAATAGGTGGTTGTTGAAATGGTGCCTGACATTTAATAGTACTCTCTGGAAGTAAGGCCCAAGACATCTGTTTGTCTTTGTGGTACATTCATTTGAAGGCTCATAGAGAGTCCCTGTGTCCAATCCATCACATGCTGTGAGGCATCGACTGGTCTCTGATGACAGCTGGGCCCTGCATGCTTATATCAAGGAGCTGGCTCCTTCCTGGGGTGGCTGGGGAGAGGGACTGCAGCCATCATCTTCTGGGAGGGCTCCAAAGGCCATACCCTTGATCTAATGATCTACATCAGGCTGTAGGGACAAGTAGTAAACCCAGTTTTTAAAAGGTGGGGGAAGGAGGGCCCACGCACTGTGGGTCAGTGGTAACATTTTTGTTTCTTTTTGAGTCCTTAGACACTAGATTGATTGAGAGATAGAGAGGCAGGGATTTTTGTGGCAATAAAGAGCTGTTTGTTAAAGGCCTGCCTTACCCTCACTCGTTTTACTAGATCTCAACACAACAGTTCTCTGTATTTTTCTTGGAATAAAACTGGCTTTTGCCCTAGACTCAAGGAAATGTGTGCTCCAGCAGCGGAGGCTTTCTAAATATTAGTGACTTTAACTCGATTAAGAATTTCCATTTCCCATGCCTGTGACTTTGTGAGGCTCAAGTTCCCAGAAAGTCTGCTTTTCTTGACCATGACTCTTAGGCTGGTTATGTTTTAGGTCATTCTGTTCTTATGATCTAAGTAAGTGCTAAAAAACTTCAAGAGACTTTTAAAGATTCTTCACACAGAAATGTTTTCAGGTTTCCAGCAGAAAGAATGAGTTTGAATGGGACTGCATATTCAGATATTCTCACAGATTCTTAGTAAAAGGTTTTGTCAGCATTTCCTTCCTCGAGTCTTGTGCTCAACTCGCTGACCTCTTGCCTTCTTGGGTTAGAGCCATCTTTTTGTACAGTCTCAGCTATAAAAATATGCTAGGCCTTGCAACATTTCCCTCCTAAGAGGAATGAAAATCAACTATGCTGGATTCCCCTCTCTGTGACTGAGGCCAGCGAGGCATTTTTTTACCTTAAGGCCGTCAGACGGCAAATCAGAGGAATGGTGGGGGGCTCTGGCTTTGCTTGAGGTTCTGGTACAAATGTGCAATTAACTTCAGATCTTTGATGTTCTATGTTACATTTCATTTTCTCCTCGGTCATTTTCTCCTAGCCACTTAGAGTGCCTTTTGTGACTTTTGTGCTATTTATGTAAAAATGTCAATGTGGGATACAGCTGGGCCCAAAATCTGGTGAGAAGGTATACATTTTCAAAGTGTCTTGTAACATTTACTGAGCAGTAGCAGTTTAAACTTGCCTATTCATTTTTTAAGTTTTTGACTTTTTAAAAAAATTTAATTTCTTTGAAATATTTCAATTCTAAAACTATAATTCTTTTTTAGGATATCTCAGAACTTGAAATTGTGACAGTAGGTTTTTGAAGTCACTAATCAGAAAAGGGTTCAAAAAATTGGCAATTCTTTTAATAAAAATCGTATAATCATGACAGCAGCTGCCAGTTTCCCTTCAAATCTGTTTTCCCCTTTCTTTCGTAATAATTCATTCATTTGGCTGTTTTAGCTGAGTACATGGTCATCCAAACTAAAGACTCTATTTCCTGGCTTCCTATGCAGCCACATGACAAAGTTGTGGCCAGTGAGTTGTGAGTAAAAGTTGTATACAATTTCTGGGTCTTCTCTTGCCTTCTCCCCTTTTCTCCAGCCGGCTGCTTGGGATGTGGTTCTGCTGCTCAGCCACAGTGGACTGTGAGACGAGAGGAAGGCCTTAAGAAACGTGGAACAGCAAACATCCAACACTCAGATGTGGACACATACCAATCTTGTGGGCAAATCCGCTATGCCAGCTCAGACTTTTATGTGAGAGAAAATAAACTTCTGTCTTGTTTTAATTGTTAGTGTGAATTTTCTGTTGTATACAGCTGACCTAATCCCAATATAGAGACTAACATGAATATTTACCGCATGAAAAGTCAGTATTTTCAATAGTAAAATGTAGTCTCTAAGACACTAATTAAGGCCTGGGTAAGGATCTATTCTCAGTTAAAAAGGAAAAAAAGTAAGGATGGTGCCCAAAGTACTTTAGAAATTCTTCCACTTTACCTGAGGGCATCTAAAACCTCTGACCTAAATATACTTGTATTTATAGGGCTGTCTGCAAAAAAGTGTTCTGTCACACCAAACTATAGTTATTGAAGCTGCCTCAGGACCAAGGATTCCTGCTTATGCAATTGTGGAATCAGGGGTTCAAGGTTCTGCTTTGGAAGCAACTCAGGGGACCTCCACCAGCACTGGGCTGATGTCAACTCTGCAAAAAAAGCAGCATGAACAATTCCCAAAACTGATATTTTTAAAGGCTGTTTAGTAATACTAATAATGGCATACACTTAAATGTGCTTATTATATGCACTTTACATACATTAACCTAGTTGATCTTTCTTACATTCCTATGAGGTGGGGTCTATAATTATTCTCATTTTACAGATGAAGAAAAAGCCAGAAGGAGATTTAGTAACGTTTCCAAAGGTTCCCAGCCAGTTAAGGGGCAGTGACAGGACTTGAACAAGTTGTTTTGCCTCCAGAATCTAGGTTCTTGACCACAAGCTATTTTTCATCCCAATAAAAAAAATAGTAATGATGTACTTAACCTTTATCATGTGCTAGACTGTTTCAAATCCTTCCATTTACTAATTCATCAAATACAACAGCCCCATGGAGTAGGCACTATCATTTTACAGATGAAGAAACCGAGGCACCGGGAGAGTAACTTGTCCAAACCAGTGTTTAAATCCACAGCACAGCTGCAGAGTCCCGACCATTATGGCTTTGATGCTCCATCTCATCAAGCAGCAGGTTCCTCCCTCAGGCATTGGAGATGCTTTCGGAAGGAAAAGAGTGTGCTCTTCAAAAAATAGAGTTTTCCACAAATTGTCCTCTGTATATGCTTGGATTTCAGGCTGTCCTTTGCCTTTCTTCCATTTCCTACCCTTTCCCCTCTCCAGTACTAACCACTCAGCATTTCCCTTCTTCTCATTGATTTTGCAGCCTATCACATTGCATCTTTAAAAAAGAAAAAAAAAAAACAACTTCCTTAACTCCTTCTACACTAATGCCATTAGTACATTATTTCCTTTTTTAGTGTTACTGAGATATAATCGACAAATAAAATTTAGAGATATTTAAAGTGTGCAATGTAATGATTTGATACAGTATACATTGTGAAAGGATTCTGCCCATCGATTTAATTAACACATCCATCGCCTCACGTGTTCAGCTTTTTTTTTGGTAAGGGTGAAAACATTTAAGTTCTACTCTCAGCAAATTTCAATTCTACAATTCAGTTGACCCTTAAACATAGCAAGGCTTTGGGATGTCTCTTCCCACACAGTCGAAAATTGGAAAATCCACGTATAGCTTAAGTACCCCCTCTACATATGCGGTTTCCCAGCAATGGTTCAAAAATACAGTACGTGTTACACATTAGACAGATCCTTAACAACTATTACTTTTCTCGCTAGTCTTTGGGTCTCGCCAACGCAAGCCTTGTTCAAGGCTTTCACAGCTGGGTGTTTGGGATGCCTGTCCTTTGGACGGGAGGTCCAAGCACTTTCCTCCTTAGGAAAAAGCTTGAATTGGTAGCTCTCTCCTGATTGAATGGGGCTGATGTGGAGTTTAGAGTGTGTGTCTCAGGCTTTCCTACTCATTTTTGATGTGGGTATTTTCTCATTTACTCGATGTGTAGGAGTCACTCAGCTAGTTTCTGGATTTCTTTCAAAGGTAATTGCTCTCTTTATAGCTGTATATTTAGTGTGTCTGTGGGAGCAGGGGAGTTCAAGGGTGCTCTTGTGTTACCATCTTGGTCAACCTCCAGTGCATTCTTTCTACTGATTGTCTCTTATTTTTGGCCAGCCCCTCCAGCTACACCTCACAAGGCCTAAGTTTTGCTCGTGCTGGAGGGCTACTGCAATAGTCTCCTAACTGGTTTGCCCATTTCTTCTCTCGTCTTTTGATAGTCCATTCCCAATATAGCAGCCACAATGTTCCTTTTACCAACAAAAGTTTTTAGAGAATATTTTGCTCAACATTTACAGTGGTGTCCCACCTCAGAATGAAATCTAAACCTCAGCATGACCTGAAAAGCCTTGGTCCACTGCCACCTCTGTGACTTCGGTTTCCACCAAGCTCCCTCTCATCCACTCTGCTCAAGCCTCCCTGTATCCTTGCTGCTTCTCAGAGTGCCAAGCACAGTCCTCTTAGGATCTTTGGTTTTTCTCCTGCCTGTATATGAATGAAGGGGAGTCAGTCTCCACTTACCATCTTGCTTCCTCACTTCATTCAACTCTCTGTTCAAGTCACCTCATCAGAGGTCTTTCTTGATACCCTACACAAAATAGCACCATATTCTGCTCACATCACTTTATCCTTCCACCCTTTTTCTCATAGCACTTATAATTTGTCATAATATCTGTTCATTTCCTACTCTCACAAGAAAATAAGCTTCATGAAAACAAAACTCTATGTGATGTTTATTGATTCTTGCACCTAAAATTCCTGTCTCATAAAAGGCACCCAACGTGTTGAATGGATGAACAAAGAAGTGAATTTATTTTCATCTTTTTAAAAAATATTTTTGAAATTTTTAAATTACAGTTGGCATATATTATATTAGTTTTGGGTGTACAACACAGTGATTAGACAGTTATATAACAACAAAGTGATCATTCTGATAAATCTAGTACCCATCTGATATTGTACATAATTACAATATTGACTATATTCCTTGTGCTATATTTTACATCCCCATAACTGTTTATAACTACCAATTTGTACTTCTTAATCCCTTCCCCTTTTTCACCCACCACCCATTCCCCTCCCATCTGGCAAACATCAAAATCTTCTCTGTATCTATGAGTTTGCTTGTTTTGTTTGTTCTTTAGATTTCACATGTAAGTGAAATTATATGGCATTTGTCTTTGTCTTATTTCACTCAGCACAGTACCCTCTATTGTTCATCCATGTTGTTGCAGATGGCAAGATGTCACTCTTTTTTTATGGCTGAGTAAAATTCCATTGTATACATGTACCACCTCTTCTTAATTCATGAATCCATTGATGGACACCTAGGTAGCCTCCATATTTTGACTATTTTAAATAATGCTGCAATGAACGTATGGATTCTCATGTCCCTTCGAAGCAGTGTTTTGGGTTTCTTCGGATAAATACCCAGGAGTCAGATTACTAGGTCCTTCTTTCTCTCTTGTTATAGACTTTAAAGTCTATTTTGTCTGATATAAGTGTTACTACTCCAACTTTTTTGTCTGTTTGTTTCCATTTTCATGAAACGTCTTTTTTCCATCCCTTTACTTTCAATTTGTGTGTTTTTCGATCTGAAGTCTCTTGTGGTCAACATATGTAAGGGTCTTGCTTTCTTATCCATTCAGCCACCCTATCTTTTGATTGGAGCATTTAATCCATTTAAATAATTGTTGATAGATATTTATCATAATATCTGTTCATTTCCTACTCTCACAAGAAAATAAGCTTCATGAAAACAAAACTCTATGTGATGTTTATTGATTCTTGCACCTAAAACTCCTGTCTCATAAAAGGCACCCAACGTGTTGTATTTTAGTATTCATATTTTTTATCTTTTATTTTTTTTTCTTTTTCTTAAAGAAGTCTCCAACATTTCCTATAATACTGGCTTGGTGATAATGAACTCCTTTAGACTTTTTCTTGTCTGGGAAACTATCTGTCCTTCAATTCTAAATGATAGCTTTTCTGGATAGAGTAATCTTGGTCGTACGTCCTTGCTTTTTAAAAATCTCTTTGAATATTTCCTGCCAAGCCCTTCTGGATTGCAAAGTTTCTGCTGAGAAATCAGCTGACAGTCTTATGGGAGCTCCCTTGTAGGTAACTAATTGCTTTTCTTTTGTTGCTTCTAAGCTTCTCTCTTTATCTTTAACCTTTGGCATTTTAATGATGTGTGTTGGTTGAGCCTCTTTGGGTACATCTTATTTGAGACTCTCTGAGCTTCCTGAGGTTGTATGTCTATTTCCTTCAGCAGGTTAGGAAAGTTTTCAGTAATTATTTCTTCAAATAGGTTCTCAATTTCTTGATCTCTTTCTTCTCCTTCTGGTACCCCTATGATGCAAATGTTACGCTTGATGCTGTCCCAGAGGTCCCTTAAACTATCCTCTTTTGGATTCTTTTTTCTTGTTGCTGTTCTGATAGGGTGTTTTCTGCTGCTTTATATTTTAAATTGCTGCTTTGATCCTCTGCTTCATCTAATCTACTACTGTTGATTCTTCCTAAGGTATCCATCTTTTCAGTTACTGTCTTCATTTCTGACTGGTTCTTTTTTATATTTTGTATCTCCACTTTATGTTTTCTCTTTGTTAAAGTTCTCACTGAATTTATCTACTCTTCCCCTAAATTTATTGAGCATCTTTATAACCAGTGTTTTGAACTGTCTCTGTATCTGGTAGATTGCTTACCACCATTTTTAGTTCTTTTTCTAGAGCTTCGTATTCTTATTTGGAACATATTTCTTTTTCTCTCCATTTTGGCTGTTTGTTTCTATGTATTAGGTATGGCTGCTAGGTCTCCTGGTCTTAGTAGTAGGTGTGCTGTGGGGCCCAGTGGTGCAGTCTCTCTGGTCACCTGAGCCAGGTGCTCCAGGTGTGTCCCTTGTATGGGTTGTGTGTGCTTTCTTGTTGTAGTTGAGCCTTGATTGTTATTCGCATGTCAATGGGTAGGATTAACCCTCAGGCTGACCCTACAGAGCAGAATTCCCTTTTGCAGGGCTCTGGAATCTGCTCAGTCAGCCCTTCGGGTGTGTCTTCCTAGGATATGGCCCCAGGTTGTGCTCTAGCTCAGACCAAAGGTGACCACCTGGCCACTGGGTGCGTAGGCTGGGCCCTCCTGGGAGGGGCCCCACCACAGGCCAAGTTCAGCAACAGTCTGTGCCCTGCCTGGGATCACCTGGCATGAGCCACCAAGGAATCTGCAAATGGCACCACCCACGTTGGGCTTGGATGTGCCTTGAGGGGCCAAGCCTCAAACCGAGGCTGGCTGCCGCTAGTGCCAGGCTCGAGGCTGCTTAGCAAGAGGTACGGGGCACAGCAAGGCCAGATGCTGCTTATTTGGAGTTTGTGAACCTTTGTGAGATTTTAGCAAAGTTTACAGCATGAACCAAGACAGGATATTTGTATGGAAAATCTGGAAGTGGCTTAAGTGGGCCTCAACGTTGGGTGAGGCGGGGTCTCAGGGAATCACCAGGGCAAGGTAGCCACGTTGATGGAAACTCAGGGCAGCAGCCTATGTCTGGATGTCAGACAAGGGAGGGCTCAACAAAGGAACAATGGATTCTGCCTGCACTTCTGTCTGGGAGAAAGCTACCCTTCCAGCCCTCACCCTGAAACCAGACAATTCAGTTCCTCTCTGTATGTCCCTGGCGCTTTTCAAGCTGCTGCCCCAGTGCTGGAGCGGAGTGAGTCTGTGAGTAAGTCTGCAAGCGGGCCCCTTAAGAGGAATGTCTGCAATTCCAGCCACCCTAAGTCTCACTTAGCCACAATCTCCACTGGTTTTCACAGCTAAAGCTTGTGGGTACTTCTCTTCCCAGCACTGGAACCCTGGACTAGGGAACCTGATGTGGGGCTGAGACCCCTTGCTCCTCCAGACATCTCAACAGCCGAGATGTCTCTCCCAATTTTCAACTTCCACACGCAGGTGTGGTAACAGCCTGTTCTGCATCTCTTACCAGTCTCAAGATGGCCTCTTCTGTGTCCCCAGTTATAGGACTTCTGTTCAGCTAGACTTCAGGCGACTCTTAATGATGGCTGTTCTATAGTTGTAATTTTGATGTGGTTGCGAGAGGAGGCAAGCATAGCTTCTATCTACTATACCATCTTAATCAGAAGCTGAATTTACTTTCGTCTAAAAAAATCCTCTTCCTTGGCCAATATTCCCTTTGTTTATTGTCCTTTACCTCTTTTAGTTCATAGCTAACCTTCCTGATACCTCTACTTCCTTTCATGCAATCTGGCTTCTGCCCGCCACCAATGTCTAGGTATAGTTAGGAGTAAGGTTTAAGTTCCTAATTGCTGGAGCCAAAGGGAAGGTTCGAGTCTTTATTTCACTTTCCTACTTCTTCCACTGGCCAAATAACTATGCATATGTAGAATTTAGAAACCCTATGCCACAACCTATACAGAAGGCTCTTCTTCAGTTGGGGAGAAGGTGCCATTAAAGCATGAGCTCACCCTTCTCTATTCCTTGATTAAAGAATAAAGTTTCTGCTCTGCTTAACCAAACTCAGACTTGTTCTAGTGGTCCGAACGGCACTGGGCAGAACCCTGATTTGGGTCCCCGCCCTGAAAGAGTCGATGACAAAAACTTCTCTTCTTACCCTTGGTTGGCCTGGGAATTGGCAGAGCCTGGTTGTGTAGACTGGCCTCTAATCTGGGATGCTGGCAGTAAAGATCTGCACTGAGTTTGTCTACTATCTGCTGCTGTAAACTGACTAGACCGAGGATATTTTGTTATAGGGATTGTCTCAAGGGGTGGCTTCAGGGAGAGATGCATCCCATTAATCCAATCTCTTATTCTTTGATATGGACAATTCCTGTCTTTAAACTCATGTGGTACGCAACAATTTAAGCAAGTTCCCTAGCCAAAACGCCATCCCTAGGCTATTTCCCTGAGTAAACTTACTAAAAGTATAATTTTTAGACAAAGGATAGGAACACTCAAGACTTAACAGTTATGGCCAATTTCCTTCCAAAAAACAAAACTGTACTGCCTTATACTCACCTCAGCTTCCGATTAGCAATTACTCTGTGCACTCTTGCCCATGCTGGTATATACACAAATGCTGTTTGATAGGCAAAATGGCATCTTCTGCACCAGTACACAGGACAGTGGTTACGAGCAGACCCAGAGCCAGACCACAGAGACTCAGGAAAACAGCTCAACCACTTAACTCATAAAGATCACACAGTGAGAGTTACCCTCACTAGGCCTCAGTTTCTTCATTTATAAAATAGGTAAAACAAAGGTTGCCTCTTTCACAGACTTGAGTAATGAACAAATATAAATAAAATCACTCAACCTTACACTTGGAAAGCACTATTGTTTTCATTTAAAATTTTTAGTTACTACTACAGATGAACTTTTTTCATTGCTCATTAGTACTTCTTTGGTGAACTTTTAAAAAAATATCTTTTCCCTTTTCCTATCTGGCTCAGATAGTCACCTATATTTTCTTATCATTAATTCTCTACATGTATACTCTTTAACCCATTTAGAATTTACTTTGGTATATGCTGGAGGGAATTCTGGCCCACTTCACCAGAGATATATGGTGCTAGTAAAACTAGTTTATTAAATAGTCCATCTTCTCTTTACTCTAATACTTCTGACACCAGATATGTATTTTCCGTATCAAACAATTATAGAATACCAGGTGGGTCTTCTATAATTCTCTAACTAGAGGTAGCAAAGACCTCACAGGTTAAGGGCTCAGTCCCCGAGATTGCTCCCCCACTCCCACTTCAGATGCCAATTCCAAGTCCAGGTTGTCATCTGTATTTCTGACTGACCAACTATAAATCAGGGTTCCTGTGACCCCCTCCTTGGATGCGATAATTTGCTGGAATGGCTTACAGAATTGAGGTAAAAACTTAACATTTACCAGTTTACTATATAATAAAGGATATGATAAAGGGTATAGATGAACAGTCACATGAAGATACATAGGATAAGGTCTGGGAGAATCTCAAGTGCAGGAATTTCCTTCCCCATGAGTTGGAGCAAACGACCCTCCTGGCATGTAGGTATGTTCATCAACCTGAAGCTCTAGAAAACCCTTAATAATGGGATTTTTATGGCATCATCATCACATGAGAGTGAAAAGTCTCCAGTCTCTCTCCCCTTCCTGGATGGGGCTGGGACTGAAAGCTCCAAGCTTTTAATCATGGCTAGTTCTTTCTGGTGACTGGCTTCCATCCTGAAGTTATTCGGGAGCCCATCAAGTCACCTTATTAGAACAAAAGTCACTCCTATCACCCACTTATTTCCAAAGGATTTAGAAACTTTGTGTCAGGAACTGGGGTCAAAGACCAAATGTTAGAACAAAAGATGTTCTTAGTGCTTTTATCATTTAGAAAATTATAAAGATTTTAGTTATGTGTCAGGAACCCATTTTACTTTATCCCGTTCTGTTCATTTTCTTTTTTTTTTTAAAGCCAGTATGACATCAGTTTAATTTATTGTAGTTTCATAAGACAAAGTGAACTGTGATTCCATCATTTCTACTTTGGAAATATGTGAGGTAAATTCTGTCCAGCATGAATTGTTCTGCATATCAGTAAAGTTGTAAAAGATTAGCTGCTAGTAGTAGCTGTTATGAACACCACCCGATGGGTGCAGATATCCTCACATCTACCTCTTAAGATCTACTTGCTGGGCTTCATGAGATATTTGAGTCTTTCCCCTCCGACTGCAGTGCCTCTGCCTCCTCCAAGTGCTTGACACCTCCCCTCAACATGTAATTACATAGAAGTAACAAGCTTTTTAGTCCCTACCTTACTTCAGGACAAAAATTATCAGAGATTTCGTTTTGTGTGCCTTTTAAGATGACTAGTAGGCCAACTGGAAAAGCCAGTGCAGTGTGTTTCATACTTCCATGCAAAGTGTTCTTGAAGGGCCGAAGAAATCAACTTTTAAGTTCTGCAATTAGTACATACTACTTGGAATCTAGGTGCATGAAGGGGAGTAGGGACTGCTTGCTTCTCTTGATATGCCCTTTCCTAAAGTCCCAGTCAAGGGCAAGATAACTTGATCCTTGTTTATCAGGAGTATAGGACAGCTGCATACTGCCCAGTCTCAAGGGAGACAGGAGGGTGTCTGACTGCAGAAGGCTCAGACAGGGAGAGGGTTAGCTCCCTAAGTGATTCTCACATAGCAATTTTTATTTCAAAACCAATCTTGAAATTAGCCTTTGTAGCAGATAAAAAGTGATCTGAATGAGAACTTATCAGGAAATAGTTTCCATAAAACTTTCTCCTTGCTTTTTTCTTTCTAGCTGTCCACCCATAATCAGTTTAATCTACCCTACAGTCAAGATAGTCACATCTGCCCCAAAAGAAATACCAAAGAACTTCACACAACTCTGACAATGTGGACAGTTTCATACAACAGAAAAACTACAACTGTGTGCTGTATCAATAACAAATGGGATACTTTTACCAAAATTACTTAGACATACTAGCTAGTGGCTTAGAAAAGATTTCTGATTGCTGACACACCAAACAGAACACTACTTAATAAAGTCAAGGAAATCAGCTTCAGATTTTCTGAGAGATTGCACATAAGATGATACTGCAGCCTTTCTATTCAATCTTCTCAAATTGCAGAATTCCAAAAGGGCTAGTCAGACCCATGGAAGGTAGCAAGTGTGACAGAAAAAAAGATCTAAGCTAGTTGCAGAGGCCACTGAAGGAAGCTGTAGTGCCATCTTTTCTGGAAGGTAAACATTTATCTGGCTGAGTGCGGTGGCTTCTCCAAACACTCTGTGATCCAGCCACTGCTGAACACACAGGCGCCACACTCACCCTGAACGAAGAGATTTTCTTTTTCTCCATGTAGTGGTGATGAATAGCATTTGCATCAGTACTGAGTCTTTAGAATTTGGAACATGTTTGTTGATGATGATGAAGAAGAGACGAGCCTTGAGGTTATTTTAGTTCAAGAAGAAACTTACCCCATAAAGCCCTGTTTTCTAGAGTCATGTTTTGTTGGCTTGTGAAGTAAAAGATTCCTAGTCTCACATAAGGCCTCTTCCTAAATATGAACTCTCATAGTCATTGGTTAAGGATTTCTTTAAAAAACTGAATGATATTGTTAAATCAAAAGCAAAAAATGAATTTTGAAAATGATTTCGGATGAGTATAGCTGCCCTCTGCTAATAATCTTTTCTCTCTGTAGCCACTAACTTTGCTAGTTGGATAGTAAGATGGTATGAGTATGTACAGGTTTATAATCTGATTTAGTTATACATTCAACAGCTCTATTACCTCATTTGTTATATTCTGATTAAAGTTAATATGATCACGTGTTTTGTGTTTTTCCTTGTCAATGACGTCTGGGCATCAGAATAAAGGCAGGAAACGTGATCCATAGAAGATCATCTGGGAATAGTGGTCATCAAGTCTAGACCACAGAGAGAAAATATTCCCTTTTCAGTTTATACATTTTAATTAACATCGGGTCAGAGAACAATGAACCATGAAACCAAAGACCTGGCTCTTCTGTCTGTTAGCTTCTTGATATGAACAAGTTCCTTTTCTGGTTCCTGATTTTAATCTGTAAAATGGGTAAAATGTGGATAATACCTGTCCAACAAGCATAAAAGCTGTTTGAACAGTAAAATGGAAATGTTAATTAAGCATATTCACAAACTGAAACATACTAAAAAAATAAGGTAATATAAAAGGAACGAGCCATAGACCTCAAATATAACATCTACTCAAACACCAGTAGAGACAAATCAAAATCTGTGATAATGCCAAGGAAGTTAACTTACAAAAGTACAATTTTATATGAAAATGGTTTAATAATAGTGAAACTTAGAAATTGGTAAAATTAACAAAGTATATTGGCTAAAGACTATTTTTTTCCAACCATCGCAAATATTATGCAAACATTTATCAATGCACAAAGCTTTTAAGCCCTCTATTATATACTCTGAATCCTACTTACTATTCAATATAAAACATGATACAGTCAGAATTTTCTTTGGCAGACATAATCACATGCATCAGAATGTCAAACTCAAAGCATTTTCTCCCTTAAACTTACCTGACCAAAGGCATCTGATCCAAAGACAAAAATGAACAATTTTAATAAGTAGTTCTGTTTATCAGTAAGAGACTAGAAGGTAATCAAAAGAATAAAGATAAATCTTTTTGGAAATCAAGTTAAAACAGAAATAAATTGTACGTTTTATTAAATCAGCAAATATAATTACCTGCATATGCTTCTATGAGAAAAAATAAAAAATAAAAATACTTATAATAAAGAAAAAGGAAAAAAACAAAAAAAATGCACCTCAGACCAGAATAACATAACAAAAGTTTTGTGGAAGCTGCATTTTATTTGAAAATCCACCCATTTTTGCTAACATACATTTTAATATTGTAAACAAAAATAGAATCTGCAGAGACAATGCAACAAGTATGCTTAAACTCATGTACAGAATTGCTTTCCTACAACAAACTGTCCTTCTTAAGGCCCCTCTCAACCCAAATGTTAAGATGTATTTACACAAAGCACCGATCAACAGTGCAGTTTTCTTCGTTAACTAAACTCCTGGCTAGACATTAACTTTAAAGATATTATTTCCCATTATTTAAAAGATATATGATCATAACATGGCATGTGCCAAATAAAATGTTTAAGGATTTTGTTCCCTTCCCTCCCCCCATAACACCTCCTACAGTTTTACTGAAAAGAAGGAAAGTCTTGAAGTGAAAGCAATTCCTCACATTCATTTTTGAAAGGCCCTAATGTCACATGGAAAATAATGACATGCCAAGCACAAAGCAGTAAAGTTCCTTTCCAATGCACTAATGCTGAATTTAAAATGTAGTGCTTTTCCTAGTCAGTGAACTGTTCCCTTGCAAAATCCTAGGCACAGAATTGACTATAAGGATTAATGCATTTATAATGCTTCCCTAAATCCCACAGAGGCTGAGAATTCTTAAATGATTCAGACCTATGGACTCGCCTTATAATATTTAGTGCTCTGTATGTCAGCTGAAAAGCATTCTGAATCAGATTCATTCTTGTGGATAAAAATCAAACATACCGTATACATCCATACTCATTTTCATAAGGAGGTTTGATACAATATTAATGTTATGTAAATCGATAATCATAAATAAATACAAATACTTAAGGAATGTCTACTGCAAACTGAATATATAATTTTTTTAAAAAGAAAAGTTAACTTTAGTTACTGTGTCTGTATCTGTGAGGACTGGAGTAAAGAAAGATACTGCATAATCAAGAGTTATGATTTTGATCCCCCCCAAAGAGTCCTGTTGCATTATAGTAAAGAACACAGTTCTTCTCTCCAGGCAGCTTTTCCAAATACAAATTTCACACTTCCCAAATAAGGGCTTTTCTTGGTAGCTTACTAATTATGGGTATTAATAGGAGTTGAAAGAACTGAAGGGTTAGTCACCAAAAAGACAGCTCTTAGTCTGAAATCCTGGCAATTCTTGGCTTTATAAACTGTATAGATACATTCTCCTATAGACTAGTCCCAACTTCCTTCATGGGCCTTCACTGGGTTACTGTAGCATTCTAATGGAAGAAGAGAGTTTAAGAGACAGCAGTTTGGATTTTGCTGGAAGTAAGTATTTGCTGCTTGAGCACTTGTCTTTTTGGAAAAATTCCATTCTCTTCCATCTAGTTACATAAACTGTATCTGGAAAAAAAAAAAGGAGTATAAATTAACTCACTGCGTTGTAGGATGTCTTCTCATAAATAAAAATGCTTTGTGGCATTTACCATTCAACTGGCCCAGAAGTGACCCCAATTATAAAACAAAGTCAGTATTATCAGTTTATCAGATGCCAGAACTCAATATTTGAAGCATACAGGGATTTCCAAATACCTTTCTAATTACTAAAAATTGAAAGGTAGGAGAAGAAAGAAGACAAATTTTCCATGATAAATACAGAACACCTCTCCATGAACATAAATATTTCACATAAAAATCTTTTAAGAAAGCGAAATTTGAAATATTATTTCCGAATATCATAAGATTAGAGATAATTAAGAGAATGGTAATATTATGCTTGCTAAATCATTTCTTTACAGCTATAAAATCTGGAAGATCTACAAAGGAATACTTTACAACTGTTCAGATACTTCATTCATGATATCCCTTAAATTGCTCATCCAAAGACATTACTAAAGCAGAAGTGCTAATAAACTGGTCAAATCAAAAGAGTACGAAGTCAAGGTATATCTACATCAAGAACAACAAATTACACCGTCTTTCAGCAAAAAGAGGCAGTGTGGCACAAATGTAGAATCCTTCTATCAAAAAGACCACAAGGATTCTCCTGACCTTAATTAAAAAATAATAATAATATAACCTGTTTGGGGGGAATGTTACTATTTTTTAGAGGAAAAGGCATACATAAAAAATATAACCCTTTAAAGAAACTGTTAAAATGAATTCTCCACACTAACCCTGGCCATCACATTAAAACTAAAGACGCTCCTAATTAAGCTCTAGGCCGATGTGTACAATTGTGCTATTCTGTTCTCTATAACTCTTTTAAGGCTGACTGAAACACCCAGTTTATCAGGGTGGTATTTGATCTCATCCATCTGCTGTGAGCAGTGGATGCATACATATAAACATGAGAGGCGGTCCTTTGATTTCACACCTTCTAATTATGTTAAAGATATTTTGCAAAAGTTGTTTGTCCTTATGTCCTATCTTGATCTATTTTCACTCTTCATCTAGAGAATAAAGGAAGAGGAGAAAGAGGGGAACCTAAAGTCCTTTAAAGAAACTAAGGAGAAGAATGAATACTATGTAGTGTTTGATAATTTTTTTTTTAGTATTTAAGTCCCCAATTCCCCCAACAAGCAGCAATACCTAAAGTGATTTATAAGAAATCCTCCAAAGAGAGCTCTGCAAAAGGGTCCTTTCCTGAAGCTCTGTGAGGACTGTGACTGGAGGGGCTGGATGCTGCCGACAGCTGGGGGAAAAGAAGACAGAGAGAGGGAAAGAAAAAAAGAGCTCAGAATGACAGAACATGAAAGCAGAAAAATGTAATGAAAGAAGAAGTGGTTTTTGTTTGTCATCTTTAATAAATATAAAGGCAGCCTTTGTAGAAAATGGATTAAAACAAAAATTTCAGTCACATGTCAAGCTAAAGGGTATCCAATGGCATGGATTTTTCAGAAAACAAATTCTTGTTTCTGAAATTCCAAAGAAATAAAGTCTTTTACCCAAAAAGGTCGATATAAGCTGACCCTCGGTAAAGACTTTTTTATTCTATGTGTGTGTGGGAGAGGGGAAGAAGTGCATAATTGTGTTGTTGTTTTTTTTAATTGAGGGAAGATGGCTTCCTGTGTCCAGGCTGTCTGTCAAAAGCTGTGCAAACTCTGACCTCAGCCCAGACCTAACGTCCAGACCTATTGCACGTCTAGCTGCAATATTCTTTCCTTCCTTCCTCACAGGAGGTGGAAAGTCCTGTCCTCAGTGTTCACACCTTTTGCACACAGTTGGCTCCTGCCTGTTTATCTAGCCATGGTGCAGCTGATGCGTATACCATTAAAGTCACCTAGGCTAACTGCCCACAAAATGCCCTGAATATATAGAATTAAACTGAAGATTTTTGCTTCTGCTTCCTGCTTGAATATGTCTGCTTAATTCTTGGAATTTTCTCCTATTGTTTAATCTGAATATACAATAAGGCAAGTAGACTGCTGAACTTAATAACATTATCATTAGTATTTCTTCAAAGAAAGGCAGTTCCTAAAGAATCAAGATGTTCATTTTTGTATATGTATCTCCTTTACTAAGCCTACTCTAAGAGTACTTTCAAACTAAACGTGAACCATTTTAGTCTGGAGCAAGCTTAATTTTTTTCCCTCTCTCTGCATAAGATTGCAGAGTCATGCAAGCACAGAGCTATTATAGAATGAACTGTCCTTTTATGGGTGTTCAATTGAGTATTCAATCAAAGATGACTAAGTGGAAATAGTTTCAAATCATACTTCAGTCAAATCCTATAAAGGACTTCAAGTCCCCAAATCTCTCTTTGCTGGTTCAAAGTAGTCTCATTCCTACCTTTTATTTTTTTAAGAAAAACAGTATAGAGAATGAACAGCCAATGAGTCGCATTAAATATTATCACAAGTATAAGCAATTTGTTGTTTTGGATGCCAAAATAAATTTATAGGTTTAGAAATCATTTTCAGTTTTATTAGTGGTTGAATCATTTCTATATCTTGTTCTCAGAAATAAATGTTTAAAGACAATGGGAAGGATGATGAATTACAAAAGCAGCTAAGGTGAGAGGACAGAGCAGCATGTCTGGGTTTGGGGATTCAAATACCATCCATACAGAGACAGACTGAGGTGCAACTTAATTGGAAAGATGTCTCCTCCTCCCCCTTGGGAACAATCAAGGATAACCATTAAGAAGCAGAATGATTTTGAGTAAAGTGATTATCAGTCACTGAATTGGAGGGAGTCTAAATTTAACTGAGTTTCTCTCCAAAACAAATTTTCTCTTTCACTCGAATAAACAAAAACAAAAAACCTTGCTTATTACAGATAGACAGCATCCAAAATCACAAGTCTCCTATTAGAGCCCCACACTAACGTGTCTTCTTAAATCACATGTTTTCATGAGAGCAGCAGTCTGAAGACCTGAAAGTCCTGGAAAAAAATGCCCCTGAAGAGTATGGTGAAAGGAAACACTTTGATTCATCTCAATATAAGAGCATACTGCTAGAGAGAAGTCCTAAAGACTTACAAATATGTTGAAGATGATCAATTTTCCTTGGGAGAAAAAGTACTAGTTTCTAACTATACTTCTACTATTCTCTTACATTGCAAAATAATTACATATACATATGTCTCACACCAGAAATATGTAGTTAAATTAAAACATGAGAAAACAAGACTTAATATTCCTGCAAGAAGTTTCACATCATCGATTCCCATCTCAAACAGTTGAGACTGTGTCTAGACTGGTTGGGCTGACTGTACTGTCAAGGATCCAGCCACACAGCAGCTCCTAACAATCTGGCCCCGCCC
This sequence comes from Pteropus medius, assembly GCF_902729225.1. Lineage (NCBI taxonomy): Eukaryota > Metazoa > Chordata > Mammalia > Chiroptera > Pteropodidae > Pteropus > Pteropus medius. Next base: position 13,388,926 of record NW_024352784.1, read on the forward strand.
CTTCCTGGCATCTATACCAAAGCATAGGCATACCATGCACTGGTGAGAAAGGAGTTGGCTCAGAGAGTAAAGGAGTAAAGAGAAAGACAGGAAATATGCTGCAATAGCCCAATTAGTGCTCAAGGAAAGCAGGAAGAACAAAAGATCACAAAGGGGCAACAGGATCCTGGTGGTGAGAAGCAGCAGGATTTAAAGAGCCTGAGAAAGTCTCCTGAAACTACCATGGCTGACTCTCTTTTACTTATTATTCTTGTGAGTAAATTAAAAGAACATGTAGGGCTTCTAATTGTTGAAGAATAAGAAATTTTTTTTTAATCCAACTATTATTAATTTTAAAATCACCATATTTTACAAGCTAGCGTAAGACCAACTGTAACTGACCATTCCAGGCAAATCCTACTATAAATATGTCATTACAAAAACAAAAACTAAACAAACAGCCTTTTACTGATTTATTTCAAATAATATTCTCTATATATGAATTCCTATAGACCTAAAAAAATTAGTACAGCTATCAGTTTATTCAAATTAAACTGACCTATACCACAACTGAATATGACTTTCAAACAAAGTGGTGAGTCTTGCTAGTCTAAATACAGACATATAAAGTCTTCCTTTCTCATTTTATAGAAGGGCAACATATAAATAACAATACTAAAATTACAAGTAATTGATAATGGTAACTCTTAGTCAAAATTCCTCCACTCCTACCTTTCACCCTAATCAACCTTTAAAAAATGGTAAAGTGAAAAAAATAATTCTAACATTACTAAAACTCTTTGCTTTTATCTCCAGTGTAAATATTTTTTGGTTGTAGAAGGTGTTTAGTATAATAAAGACAGAGCACAAAAATCAATCATAAGTTAACTTTAAATAAAGGCAACATACCTACAGTAAAGGAATTATAAAAAAATCCTATTGCTACAGTAAACATTATAAAATAAAAATGATTATTCTTTCATTATATTCCTGTTCAACACCAAAGAAAGAATTTCAGATTAAAACAAAAAAAATAGCAGCATTCTTAGAAGGTGAGACTAGTGCAACTGAAAGCTTAAGGAAAAATAAAGGATTGGCTATTTAAGGGTAAGTTCTTATAGAAGCAGCAATTTGCCACATGTTTACATGTGAACGTCTCAGTTGCCCAAAAGCCTAGACAGCAAATAGCAATCCTGCAGAGACTCATTTTGTCTTTGCTGGAGAAGCAGTCAACATCTTAAGAGAAAAATGAGTAAACTTCCTTTGCCTGCAAGCAGAGTTTTGTAAAAGATGGAACTGAATCTAATCCTGGCTCTTTTATAATATGGGGTTTAGACTATCTAGGCCCAGCACTCGTATCCTCTTTTAGGACTATCTTGAGAATAGAATGAAAAAAAAAAAAACCAACTGTAACTGACCATTCCAGGCAAATCATACTATAAATATGTCATTACAAAAACAAAAACTAAAAAGGCACTCAGCACATTTCCTGGCATATATTAGTCACTCAAATAGTTCAACCTTCCCTACCACATACAATAAAATGCTAATCTGTTCTTATACTATAAAGGGCCCAGCTCAAATGTCATCGAGTCTGTGTTGCTCTTGCTCTTCCACTGTTGTTCTCAATACTCCGTGTTTCTCTTCTAAAGGATTCTTATTCTACCATTAACCAGTCATTTATGCATCCATATTACGCTCACCTTTAGGCTCCTCAGATGTAGGAAACATATTTTACCTGCCTCTTGTTCAGAAACTAGCATTGACATACATAGTAAGCATTCCGTAGTGTTCAAATGTTTTTTTGGTGACAAAATAAGCTCTGTATAAAAATGGTCTCCAAAGTGGGATATTAGAGGAAAATATTAGAAATCCTCTCTTAATTTTAACCCTTTTGAAATTTCTAATTTTTACATTTTTAATGTACCTAATATATTGTTGTAGGAATATATAAATGTACATATACATATACTTAGGGTACATATTTAAAGAATATTTTCCTGATACTGCTGTGTAATAAAAACATTTAGAGATAACAGCTCTACTTAATAGAATTCCACAGAGATATCAACTATAAAACTGAGTCATGGAATAGTAAATTGTTTTCTGATAATGTTTAGAACATGGCCAGGCCACTAGTGATGCATTTGAATTCACTGCACAATGATACAAATATACAGTGTGGCATTCCAATATTACATATTAAAGATAATGCTAATCCTCAGCTGTCTCTATGAAGTGGGGCTGAACGAGAAGACTACTATATAAGGTAGAGGGCCTGCTGTGTAGGTTGAGTCTAGTGTCTCTGATCACTGTTTCTTGGATTTGTGCGCAACGTAACCCCATTTGGTTTTCTCCCCATCAGAAATATTACAAAGTTATGCCAGCATTCCTCCCGTCACCCTCAAAGCACTACTCATCTTGTCTTAGGGTATGTTTTATCTAAATCTCTCTAAAACTGAAGACTATTGCTAAAGTCTACAATAACTTAAAATTGTTAACTCAGAAGAAATAAGTTATTCCAAAATGACACCTTATGTCACCTCAAAATTATGGCAACCTATATTGACAAAAGAGTTAAAGAAAACCAAACTGTAGAAAGAGATATAGAGCAGAAGATTTCCTAAACTCATGGGAGGAAATATTAACTGACCTATGTTAAAAATAAACATCTTCCATATATCAGAAGTGCATCCAAAGGTAAGAGAAGTCATTTTAAAGTTCCATTTGATGGAGGGGAATCACAAAAACTGGCTTAGCCTATCTGAATAAAGTGTTCAATACTGATTCACATTAAATTTCAATTTCTTACCCTTTGAAACCAAAGAAAATGAAAAGCTAAGGTTTATGTCAACTGATACTATAACAAGACAAAATAATAATTTAAATGTACCTATATCACTTACTTGCTATTTATTAGAAACATGGCATTTTGTTTTCGTTAAAAAAACAAACTGTGTTCCAATACGAGCTTGAGGCTACCTGCTTTTACCTGATTTATATATTGGGCTCCTACTAGAAATGTCAAAAGAGACAGTTCCTTAGACTTAAAACATTTCCAAAAAAGGTTTGCCCCTCCCCCTAAAACAGATTAGACAGTTTATAAACTATATTAAATTGAACCAAATAAAAATTTTAATTATTATAAAATAAAGCTTGGTATTTCAGGATACATAACACCATCTCTACAAATGTTGAGTCAATTCAGATGCTGCTAATGTAGTCCTAAAGAGTGATGCGTCTGGTTCCTGTGAACAGTGTCTACAGTCCAAGACCCAAGTAGATGATTCAAGTTCAAATGCAGGCCATGCTCAGCTGCCCTGTCCCCAACTCCCCACTGACCCCTCACCCACCGATGTGTTTATCTAATGCTGTCAGGTAATAGTGAGTCACAATTAAGGATTCAAAATAATGAATTCTGAATTATTTACAATCAAGATAATTTGTAACTCATGCAAAGAAATATAAACTGTATTATAATAAGTTAAAATTTGGGAATAGGGACAACTCAGGGACGAGGAACAATTTCTGAAAATAGGGCACCCTTGTAGAATTTTCTTCTGAAAACAAAAGTTTCTCATAATGATTAATAAAAAAAATACCACAAACCTCCACATTCTTAAGTCTACTTCAAACATTTTCATTTGATCCTTACAGTAAACCTATAAAGTATACAGGGTAAAATCATCATTTTATAAAGAAACTGAGGCTCATCAAAGTTATATAGGCGACCTGCCCTGAAACACCAGGTTACTTAAGAGTCAGATTAAAACTACTGAATTGTGTTCCCCCAAAATACATGAAAGTCCTAATCCCCAGATACCTTATTTAGAATTGACCTTATTTAGAAACAGGGTCTTTGTAGTTGTAATCGAGTTAAGATGGGGTCATTAGGGTGGGGCCTAATCCAATGACTGGTGTCTTTATAAGAAGAGGGAAATGCCACAAGAAGACAGAGACAGAGGGAGAATGCCATGTGACAGAGGTGGAGATTAAAATGTTGCAGCTGCAAACCAAGGAATGACTGGAGCTACCAAAAGCTGGAAGAGGCAAGGAAGGATCCTCCTTGTTTTTGGACCTCTTGCAGAACTGTGAGAGAACAAATTTCTGTTGTTTTAAGCCATCGAGTTTTAGGCATACTTTGTTACAGCAGCCCCAGGACACCAATAACAGATTCAAATGCAGATCTGCTGACTCCAAGGCTGGTGCTTTGTTTCCTCTCAAAACTCTGCTATCCTGATTAATTTCAATTCAGCTAGAATTTATAGCTATATTTAACATACAAGAAAAAGTTAAAGTCTGAGTAGAGAAATAATTTTTTGAATGGAACTTCCTTAGTAAATATTGAACAATCAATATACTCCTGTGCTTTCCATGTACACACTATATGGTTGCTGACGTTCATCATGAAGATTTTGTAGAACTTCATAAACACCCAAGATTTTATAAATATGTTCTGGTTTTAAGACAAGAAATGAGATTTCCAACTTTTAGAAAAAACGTCCTCAGCAAAAAACAAAAACAAAAACAAAAAACAACAAGAACAAAAAACACTAAAACGGTCTTATTCTACAGGTTGTCTTATTAACAATGGTGGTCATCAGAAGGGACTTCTAAATTTTTGTTTTAACTGACTCTGCTGTACCCTGGGGACTACAGAAACATTCTCAGCTATGGCATTAAATCCCAAGTCCCAAAGTAAATTCCCTCAAGGATTCTTCTACTAGGCAAAGATGAATGAGCACAAAACACTGCTGACAAGGCAAAAGGCCTTCTTCACAGAAATCCAGCTGGACAGATCAGCTGACAGAAGAGGCACTGCCAACATCCACAATTAACACACCAAGAAAGTACCCCCTCCCCCAAAAAAGCCCACAAAACTATGCCTAAAAGCAAAGAGAGCCATTAGTTCTTACACACAAGAAAGTCATTAAAAAGGTCATTTTTTTGGTAAGACTTGAATTATTCCAATATCTAAAGCCGACAGTACTCCTATTTAGGAGGGTAAAAAGCACTCACAACTAGCCATTGTTTCCTTTCAGACACTTAACTGATGTCAGACTTACTTAAAATTGGCCTTTACAAACAAAAACACAACAACTATTCTGCATCTTTAGCCATATCCTCCATAAACGAAACAGCCATGAAACAAAAGTTAATAGCCATCCTTAAACAACTACATAAAAATATCAAAAAATTACAGAACGAGCAAAAATAATGGGGAGAGAACAGGATTAAGTGCAGAGAAAGGCTTAATTTCAATACTACAGTGTTGTCTACTAAATTAAAAGTATGATGAAGGTAATTTCCTAAAAAGAGAATAATAGCCATCTTGAAGGTATTAGGTACTTGTTCCCTAGTAGGCACTAATGCAGCCCTTAGAGTAACCTAGATATAATGTAGAACACACAACATGTTGTTTGGTTGGAATGCCTCACTAAACGGCAAGAAGATAAACATATCTGGGAGGCTGAGGTACTTCCGAAAATACTAACTTGATTTAATAGTAAGTAGGCAAGACACCAGGGACTACAAGTTGTGTCCTTGGTTGGTAATGGCTTCCAAAACACTTTAAGGAGCAGGGAATGATTTCTGGCAACAGCTGTAGAACTAGGATTTGACTAAAAGATTTTATTTTGATGGGATTTCATTTTACATTTGAACTATCATTTACTTTATAATGTAGAAAGAGATGTCCTCTGCCTTAAAAATTTTTGAATCCAACTGAAAAAAAGAGCAAAATAATGAGAGATCAAAAGGAAATTCATTAAGAAAAATTATTTTGGTTCTAACAAGCACTGAATGGACAAAAATTAATCCAAGGGACTATCTAAGAACCATTAAAACCTAAAGCATGAGAAAAATCTCACCTGCTTCAAAGATAGTTCAACTTAAAATTATTGCAAATATTCTATCATGAAGTTAAAGGTATCTTCATTTCTCAAGTGACAGTCATCTCATATTTTAGATTACAGTAACAATTAGCCAACAAATTAAACCAATTTTGAACACTAGTATGAATTATTACAATGGTTATAAGTAAAAAGAGAGATCAATGAAGAACAGAGTAAGTTACACAACGGAAAAGTTAAATTTTTTAACCAGACTCACTTGTTTGACAAATAATACTCAAAAATATTATGTGACAGATACTATTCTAGGAACCAGGGACACAGAAATAAACAAGCCAAACTGCTGCCTGCCTCTAAGAGGCTTACGATCTAGTATAGGTATCTCCTGCCAGATGGATATATGGATGCACGAAAGACAGACAGACAGACAGTTATCAGGTAGTGATATGTTCTATAAAGAAAAATAATGCAGGATAAGGAAAAGAACTTCAGATCTCAGAAGGTCTGGAAAGGAACTGGAGATGAATAAAGAATGAGTAAAGAGTAAATTCATTTTATGATAGATGAAGGACTCCTGGAAAAGACAAATATTAGCAGAACACTGGATACTTATCAAGAATTATAGAAATGTTTTTTAAGGTAGAGTTTTACTGAGATTTTTAAAAAACCATATTAAAAAGAAAAAAGCAAAACTAATATAAAACGTTTCAAGGTTGAAAGTTATATTCAGAACTGTAGAGGATGTTCTTAACAACTGTAGTAGTTATGTCCTGAATGTGTAAATATAGTTTATAATCTAGCAGGAAACCCAAGGAATTGTAGAAGGCATGGAAACTAAAGAACCTGAATATTCTGTTTACTCGTTATTATCCTTAAAAACAGGGAGACTTTGTGAGGTAGTTTTTAAGACAAAGAAAGCTGAGCAGATGTCTTAAATGTTCAGTTATATTTAGATTCACCTCCTAAGATTTTTGAATATAGAAATAAGAAGTTACGAATACTGCCTATAGAAGATCATTTCAGTATCTACAAAATGGATTAAATTAGAAAGGTGAGGAACACAGGGAGACTGTTGTAAAACAAACATACGATAAAAGGTTCGAATCTGACTGAAGGCTGTAGAACAAAAGAAGGATGGCTCTAAAGATGACAGAGAAATAATTAGTGAGACTAGGTGATCAGACTCATGGAGAACAAAGGGGGAAAGGAATTAGAAGTAACATTAAAAGATTTAAGATTCTGACTTTCTACTGATTCAAATGATTGTGTGAGCAGACAAAAGCCTCTTTGAGCTACTTCACATGTTTTCTTTCTAGTTATCAATGTGATTCCTTCATGTGCTTTTTTCAATCAGTAATATTTAGTTAAGCACTCACTTCAAATTTGACTTCTCAACTAGAAATTTATTACCCTAACATTCTCATTCTATTCTCATCTGGCACAAGGTAATTAGGAAAAGGCATTTCTGTCACAGTCTCTTTTCATGCACTTTTTTGGTGTTTCAGTGAAAGAATTATATGGATTTTAGAAGGCAACAGGATACAAAACCTGGGTTAAGCATAGATGCTAAAGGGTTAGAAATGTTTTTTAAGGTAGAGTTTTACTGAGATTTTTAAAAAACCATATTAAAAAGAAAAAAGCAAAACTAATATAAAACGTTTCAAGGTTGAAAGTTATATTCAGAACTGTAGAGGATGTTCTTAACAACTGTAGTAGTTATGTCCTGAATGTGTAAATATAGTTTATAATCTAGCAGGAAACCCAAGGAATTTGCAGAGTGGTTCTAACAAAAAGAAGAGAGTGCTACCATAATGACCATATGAGCTCAGTCCCATTAGCAGAGAGGTAGTATGGTACCAATGAGTACTGAGCCAGGATCAGGGATTCCTAGGGATAAGTTGTATTTCACCAGTTATTTAGCTAAAGAACCATTCTGAGTCTCAGCTTTATCTATAAAATAGGGTGGTGATACTAGGCTTATCTACTTTAAAGATGATTTTGAGAATAAGGTGAGATAATGTATGTGAAAGTTCTTGGAAACTGTCAAGGCAGTATCCAAGCTTAAGGTAACAATATACTCTGTTTCTTAGACAGGAGCTTGTAAGACACAGCCCAGACTGGGTGCAGGGTTTAGTCACACATTGGGGGGAAAAAATTTCTATAGTCAGCAGTTCCTTGTAAATTTATTGCTCTGGACTACATCTTTTATTCTTAAAATACATTTAAGTTCTTAGCACTTTAGTCTCTTAAAGCAAAAAACAAAACAAAACTAATTTTAAAAAATAAATGATATAGGTCTGAAGTTAAAACTATGAATAACAAAGAAAAAACTAAAGGACATAAGGAAGCCATATAATCTTAAGAAAACATCTATATCAATAGTTAGGAAAATCAACATTTTAAAAGATTATCAAAATCTAGTATATTTCTTATTTAAAACTAACACTAGTAGAAGACAGAAGAGAAAGAAAACTATAAATACCCATAACCCATTTTATAAAAACAAATGCATAAAAGTTAACTTATAAGAGTAATGACTGTGTCAATTACCCACACTCCCAGTTATCTTCATTTTAAATACTTAACTGATAAAGGTCAGGAGGAAAAGGTCATTAACATGAATGAGGGGGAAAAAAAGAGGCATCTGGGCAAATAGATAAATTGCAAAGAACATAGATTTTACCTCTTACTCTGAACTAAATTCACAATCTACTCAGTTACTGGTACTACCTAAAATGCCAATTTATTAAAAAGAGTTCAATATTCAAAAAGGCTGAAAAATGAGGATTTCCTGTGTTTCATTAATCTGTGAAATGTATAGAGAGTAGCTTCAAACTGGATCAATGCAAACTAATTTTGGCAATGTAAGTAACACTATATGCATTGGCAGATGTAGTACTACATGCATTCAAGTGGGAAAGGAATAACAAGTCCATTACCAAATGCACTGGCACTCCAAATGCCAAGGCACTGGAGCTCTGAGTTCAAGGTTTCTAGAGTTCACAAAGGAGATCACACCAGAATCATGAACAAAGTAGGTTCCTTAACCTCAGAAAAACCGTCCTGTGGATCCACCAGCTGTAAGTAATGAAGAATTTTCCATCTTTAATATTTGTAATCTGCTTGTCTTTTCCTCCCTAATAATCATTACCAAAAGCTTACATGAGAAAGATATGAATCAAATAACATCTGCTATGAAGGGGGGAAATGCTGATAACTCATTTCTCAAGTTGTATAAAAGGATCTTTCTAGCAACTGTGTTCCTTCCACATCAAGCACATTACAACAGTTATATGTAGCACATTAATACCTGTGCTCCTGATACAGGGCCAAAGGGGTTTGGTGGTCTCATGACAGGCTGGCTGTATATTAAGGTTGGTTGTGTCATTACAGGTACACTTCCCATTTGAGGCGGCTAAAAAATAGAAAAATACCAAGTTAAAAAATGTCGACTCACTTTATACATAAGTAAACAAGAAGGATGAAAGGGATGAAAACAATTATTACTTTTGCTTTAACTCAAAGGGAAAATGCCTGTAAATGCAAATACATCTGACAGCTACTAATTTTTAAGAGTATTTATTTTGGTATGGAAGGTTTTTAATGTGCTCATTTTTAAAGTTTGTATAAAAGTTTAACTTTTTCTATACAATGAGTTGCAAAATTTAAGCCTTACTACAGTACAGCAGACAAAATAATTTAGACCAAGAAATTTCAAATTTGGCAACTTTCGATATAGGGAAACTCAAAACTATAAAATGACTAAGGCATTTCAAAGTAATATATACCAAATCAAGTTCTTGTGCCATCATGCAAGTGATCACAAGTAATCAATCACAAGTGAGCACAGCTGATTCTGAAGAAATCTACTCTCTGTGGTTTGTTCATTTTATTTCAGACACCACTTTAAAGGAGAACCAAGAAGAGGCTTAAATTTACACACAAAGAGGTAGTTCAAAGTTCAGTAATTGAAAATCGAATCTCAACTGATCATCTCTTGCTTTAAAAATTACCACTTCATGATAATAAAATCAATATAATCTGTGACAAAATAGAGCACATAAAACCTGCTATATTATTCTGTTTAAAATGCAATATAAAAGCTTATCTTTCCATAAGTTCTATTTTTAACCTTTCAAGTAGATTCATCTGCATGGAGAACTTCAGCTTAACTTTATCGTCTGAGTTTTTGTGCAGACTCCTTTCTTAGGCAAAAACTACCAACCCAAAAGCTGTGAAATTTTTTTTTATGTAGGAAAATAGCTACTCCCATAAGATGTAAACAAAGAAGTAGCAGAGAAGCCACCATAGTAATACCATGGGATATAGTGCTGTCTCCTATCAGCAACAGTTCCTCAAACATGGTACACGGGGTTGAAACCACTACCTCCGTTTCTTATCTAAGTGAGTCTATATGAAGATAGTTGGGAGTATAAGGGCAGTTTAGCATGTGGATTGTGGGCAGCTTAAATGTTAAAAGACTGTTTTTTGTATTGTACCAATCATTGTCATAGGACATTTTCCATGGCCTTTAACAGACTAAATTTACCTCTATACAATTCAAGAATTGTTAATTCCTCCCTTCCCCTACAGTATATCAAGGTTGTAAGACCTTACTTGTTATAATGTAGGGTCACTGAAACAAAGACTTGGAGTTAACATTAATGTTTAAGTAAGTTTGTAATGAAGTATAAAATGCTTAGCAAAGTTATGAGGGGAAAATAAGCCAAGTAGTACTGTGAACATTAATAAATATCTGTTATATAATGACTATTCTAGAAATACTTATGAAACCAATGCTATGATACGAGGTTCTGTTAGACACTTAGGGTACATGTGACACTGTTCTTTTTTCAGTTAAGTGTGTAATAAAGGCATGTTAAATATGAATCAACCTAGTTTCAAAAAGTTGTGTCTAGAAAAATACTTACGATTCCATATCCTATCATGCCTGTTGGTGTAGTAGCAGGATAGGCCATTACAGGGGGTGCCTGAAACAGTGAAAGAGAAAATAAACAAGGAAGTATGAGTTCAAGAAATTTATAATTGTAGTCCCATAAAAGAATTGCTAAGACAGCTATGATTAAATATGACACTTGTGATCATTAATAACTGTGTCAATTTGTCAACTATACTTTAATTTAAAAAGTCAATTCTCAGTGAAAGGTGTCTTACAATTAGAAAAGCAGAATGATTACAAAAAATAAATTCCATTTAAACTTAAACAGTGATCTAAAATTTCAACAGGCTTTTATAGCTCTAAAAATCTTTGAATTTTAAAAAATATTCAGAGCTCTAAAATTTAAAGTCCATCACTATCATAAAAAAAAATGTTTGCCCAGAAAAAATAGTATTACTGAATGTTTTCCTAGGCACTTCATTTTTTGAGCAAAGAAAAAAATTTAAAAATCCCAAATTAATTAATAATATGATCTTCCAAAAAATTAGTTTCTATGGACCTCATTCACTTTTTTCAAAGAACCTCAAAGATTTCAAACCACTACTGAGTATGACTATATGACGCACACAGTTCTTACACAGAGTACGTATATTAGTTCCTTCTAATTTATTCCATAAATTATTTAAATTTTTTTCTGCAAAGCAGCAATTTGAAGGAGCAAAAAAACTTGTCTGTTTATGCTTTAATGCTTAAAAGAACCAGCCACCACTAAGTTAAGTTCCCCTCCTCTTTCTACTTTAACTGATGCTCTGTAAATATACAATCTAAGCATGGAATCATTTTAGATATATTTGCTGTCTTAACAACATTCTCTGCATGTTATCTTATAATGAAAACTGAAACTGAATACAGGTGAAAGACCAATAACACTGCTAAACATAAAAAGAAAAAAAAAAAACAGAAATTATATGGTAGTTGGAACATATGCATGGGGAAGGTAAGTGAAGCATAAAGTGAATAGTTAAAAGTTTAGTATTTGGGTGAGCATGTAGGACTTACTGGTCTCTCCCTACTTAAAAATCAAGAGCTGCAAGAGCAGTAGACAAACTGCCAAGTACAGCAGAAGCCTGTAAAGTTTCATGCAATTGTTATTTTCAACATTACCACAATCAACATTTCCCTTCATTCAGAAGTCATCAAGTGCATAGTGGCAGCACAGATACACACACAGACACCCAGCCATCTGGCAGCAAATGGCAGAATATTAAGCAAGAAAAAAAATTTATATTTCCCATGCCACCATCAGAATCAATTCTGCAAAACGCCCATGAAATCAGTAGATGCTAGGAAGAATTTCTGGCACACTGAAAATCTGAATGTGAAAACAAGTAATAGCTGGAAGATTATGAGATTCTGCTAGAGCAGTGATTAATAGCATGCCAATTTATTGCAAAAAAGGCTAGTTTTTGGTCACTTACGTATTGTGGAAAATGCATGCCATTCTGTTTTTCCCAGGGAGAACAATTACATAATGCAATAACACTGGATTAGAACAAGTACTTACACAACAGAAAATACACAGAGAGCATTTTAGTTCACATGTACATTCACGAACTACCTAAAACCCCTTTTATTTCCAGTATTTAATGGAAGAACATCTATACTAAAACACTATCAAGGTTGACAAGGAAAACTTAGTCTTTTGCATTATCCCTTTACATACATAACAGTTTACTGATTACAAGTGTCATTAAAACATAAAATCCATCAGTAGTCTCAATAGTACAAAACTCAGTGCATCCCATGAACAAGGCTGCATCATATAACATCTACCACAGGAAAAAAGCAATCATAATTAAAAGAATTTGTAGTATAACGTCATTTACATTTTAATAAAATATCAATGAATTATTTTAAATAAAAATATTTTAAAACCTTGACAGTGTTTAAGGATTAATAAAAAGGTTAGATATGTAAAGAAATGTCAAAAGCAGCAGTTTACCTAAATTGTGAATCACATCACCAGCCCTAACTATTAGTTATTAAAAAGAAACTTTATGAAATACATACACATAAATATTTTAACAAAATCCTTAAGAGATGATATGCATTACCATATATAACATAGCACCATAAATATTGCTATCTTACCATCAACTTACATACAAATTCTAGATGGTTAGACGACTATTACATTCTAGTAGCCAATATTAGGTAAAGTGCTATCTACAAATATTTCATACAGATTAATACTAATTCAATACAAAATAAGAAAATGTTCATTGTACTTTCATATCAGTATCTGGATTTATATCATTCCTCATATAGTATCAATATATAATTCACACTAGAGGCTTTAAAATCCACTAACTTAACTTAACCTCTTGCCATTTCCTAGTCCGTGAGGTGTGTTACAATGGGGAAAAACACTGGATTCAGAGTCAGAAGAGGTAGACTTCAATATAAATTTGTTTTTAGTTGTTTTGCACTTGGAAAAAAATCACACAACTTCATCCATAGAATTGGGATGATACCTACTTAAGCTCCCTCGAGAGTGTACTATATACAGATTCAAGATAGTACATGCATGTGTGTGTGTTACCTAAACTATGTAAATGTAAGGTTTCATTATTAATGATAGTAGTGATCCCTATCAGTGGAAAATTACTGCCTTAAAAATGTAGTTAAATCAATATTATTTTCTATTTATGAAGACTGAAGCTAACAAAACTCTAGATACTGTCTCACAAAATTTTCTTCACACACCATTTTTAGTTCAGCCTTACTAATTTTAACATATGATTAACCTAAGAAAAATGGGGCAATGCTCTGGAAAGGAATTAATAACAAGAAAGGGGCTATAACAAAGATATTGAGAGGTCTCTAATAACAATAGGAAGGCTACAACGTATGGCTTGTATAATCAAAATGCTGCTATTAGCACAGTTACAATAAAGCATGTTTTGAATTTTTCCACAAGAAGAAACTGGTTTTCTCTGACCCAGGATGATTTATTGGGATGGTAAAACAGCAGCTGACCAAGGACAGTACAGCCATAAAGTTACTCTGGGATAATTATACCTTACATAATTAAAAACATTAATAGAACTTCTTCAGTATTAAATGCTAATTATTTAATTAGCATATACACTTAATCCTCATTATTCATGGATTCTGTATTTGCAAATTCACCTATTCCCTAAACTTTATTTGTAATCTGAAAATCAATGCTTGTAAGGCCTTTGAGGTCATTTACAAACATCATGCATAGAGTGATGAACAATTTGCCTCCCTATGCATTCGTTCCCAGCTGAGGTCAAATAAGGTAAGGCTCTGCTTTGTTTCAGCTCTGACAGAAAGATTATCAGAGGATGGAGAAGGTAGAGAACAGCGCAGTAGTAAGAAGCAAGAAGCTCTGGCTCTGGGGCCAGGTGGATAGGGCTAGAATCTCCACTCTGGCACCAGTTACTGGGGTGGCTTCAGACAAGTCACTTAATACTCCTGAACCTCATTTTCTCTTTTGTAAAATAAAAAAATATATAATCTACTTGATTTTTTTTTAGGATTTAAGATTATTATCAATATAAGATATTTATACATCTTACATGTTTATATATAAATTGTGTTTATACCCACACACAGTTGATTCTCCACTTGGAGCAGTTGTTTGCAGCACTTATGTTCTTAAAGTCACCCTAACAATGAATTAGTAAACACTGAACCATTGTTGAGAGAAATATGTATGTCTGTGTGAACCTAGCAATAGTTCAGTGCTCCAGTGACTTTAAGGACATAAGTACAGCAAATAAGGAGAATCGACTACATAAATCATATGACAATATTAATAAAAGCCAAGCAAATATAGTGTATCAATTGTGAGATCAAAAAAAAAATTAAAGATGTTATATTCTAGATAAATAAGTAATAAATTTGAGACCAACTGTAGAGAGCAGTGACAAAGAGCATATGCTCTGAGGTTCTGGGTTCTAAAAACCCACCCAATTACTTAAGAACTCTGTGATCCTGGACACATTACTCAACAACTTTATGTCTCCATTTCCTCACCTGTGAAATGGGGACAATAATAGTTACTACCACTTAAGGCTAATTTGAGGATTATATAAAATAAAGCCACATATTATTTATTAGAATAACGCCTGACACAACTAACCTTTAAAGAAATGTTAGCTACTAAAATGTACCTGCAAATATAGTCAGCAAAGCCTCCTTTAAACGAATACAAATTACTTACATTGCTAAAACTTAGTAACAATAACAACTTTTCCATTTAAGCTATCACTTTAAAAACATTTTTATGTTACACATTTACCTAAATTATTCACGTTAGTATATCATGAGCTTTTCTGACTTACCATTGTTGCAGCATTCCAAGCAGTTGTTGGTGCAACCTTTGGTTGCCAGTTAGATCCTCCAGTTAGCTTCTTTTCACCTGGCTGACTCCAATTTACATCACTTTAAATAAATATAAGTGAGAATATTAAATGTCTGTAATTATGAAGTTTCTTTAGTATATATTTAGATTGAACATAGCATTAAAGATGCAGATGACGTCTGTACAAATACTTTTGAGATGAAAGCCAAATGAACCTATAAGTGTTGGAAAAGAATACAAATAAAATGCTCACTTTTTAGTGGTTCCATTTCCAATGCCAAGGTCTAGAACAAGAGAAAAAGAAAGCAGTTAAAAACTAGACTCCTTTTTTAAAAAGTTTATTTTTAAAAAGATTAAAGAATTCAAAGAATACTTACTGCCCACAAGGTTGGCTAAGGATGAATCCAAGTCGTCGGATACTAACTTGTTAGGTGGGAGTTTGGCAACAGGAAGACTCTGGTTCTGAGAGGCCACTGTTGGTTTGAGAAGTCCACCTAGTTCATCAAAGCCTTAAAGTTACAAACAGACGAAATAGGATTTGTAAGGAATTTTATGGTGCTATAGCTAAAGGTGGTTTCTGCCTTTTTACCTTGTTAACCGGGAAAGTCCTCCAAAAAAAAATGGGCACTAACCATGCTCTTAAATGGAAGAAGATATTCACTATTTCGAAGTGAACTGAGAAGGCTGTATTTGCTTTGACAGAAATTATCTGACTTAGTTTATGACAAAATTACATTAAAGTTAAAGGAAATAAAGAATTCAAGCAAACTATTCTTATTCCAAAGTTGTAAGAGAAGGGAATGAAATGTAATTTTCCCCCTCATCCAACAAAATTTTCTTGACTCACTTATACCTAAAGCAACACAAGTAGAAAAAATACATCACTGTAACTTTGCAAAAAGTTTCTCAAGAAATATTTTATAGACCTCTTTATATCTTCAAAATGGAGAATGTAAGGTATATGTAAAATAGTACATTAGAAACAAATAAAAATGAACCCTTTTATTACCACTTTTGTTCTGTCTAAAACCAGCTAAACTATACATAAATTGCTAACCTACCCTCCAATTGCATGACACCATCTAGTTAACTAAGACACTGCTTGGAAATGAAATAAAATTCTTAAGGTTCTCTACCAAAGGGTAGAAGAATCAAACTGAGCCACTAAGGCAGTGGTCCCCAATCTTTCTGGCACCAGGGACTGGTGCTCCTATGAGAATCTAATGCCTGATGATCTGAGGTGGAGCTGAGGTGATGCTAGTGCTGGGGAGCGGCAGCAAATACAGATGAAGGTTCCCTCACTCGCCCGCTGCTCACCTCCTGCTTGTGCAGCCCAGTTCCTAACTGGCCACAGGCCAGTACTGGTACCAGTCCGTGGCCCAGGATTTGGGGAACCCTGCACTAAAGGACTAAATAGCATGATCCAGGAACACCAGAAAATTTGAAAAAGAAAGTCATTAAAAATGGCAGTTTACAAAATATGAACGATTGGTCTCTATTTCCTTTATCTTTTTTCCCCAGCAAGACAAACTCAAAAGGAAAAGCCAAATGCATCAAAAAGTATAATTATAAACCTACTAGTGCACAGAAAATAATAAATTCTTAGTCTATACATATTCTTTATTAGCTTGCTTCTTACTTTTGGCTAACAACTAATTGTGTATTATAAAATTAGGAACACTTCAATATACTTCTCTAAATGGCTTGAGTTTAATTACTAACCAAAATTCCATGGTAGGAATAGAATTGTCATTACAAACTTCCAATTAACAAGATATTAAATGGAAACATTTAAGTAGAAATCTGACTCTACAGACTTATAAAGTACTTTTAAGACAAATGAACAAGCATACTATAGGAATCATCCAGAAAATAATCAAAGCCCCTCTACCCAAAGCTCTGACAGTACATTCTAGCTGTACACACACATGTACACACAAATGCGTACGCATGCTTCTACTGCACACACACACACACACACACACACCTCAACACGTCAAGGTACCACAGGTTTTATTTTCCTAGTTTTCAAAAAAGCCAATTTTCTTTCGGTAAAGGTAAAAATTTATGACTAAAAAGCTCAACATTCTACACACAGACACTAGTAACTTAGTAGTCTAATCTAAACAAAATCTCTTTTTTCCCGCTCTCTCTTCTTTGGCTCTGGGAGAAACAAAATCTTCCCAGAGCCAGAAATGGCACTAAGGAAGCATAATAGTTAATGGTCCCTTGAAGTTCTCATCCAGTGGTTGGGGGAGCAGGGACAACTCTTTGGCTATCCCAATTTAATCTGTTTATACATGTTAAGAGGAGCATTATTTCTCCTTACACAGAATCTAAATTATAACATTATAGTAATGTTAACAAAACAATTTTTCTTACCCCCAGAATCTACAATAACATTGGCAGATTTATTTCCAAACACAGATTCAAAGTCAACATTAAGGCCAGCTGAAGGATGTGGCTGTGCAACTGGAGAAGGAGTGAATCCTAAGAAAAACCAAAATGGAAAAAAAGCTCAAGTCTTTAATAAGTTTACATTTATAACTTCTTAATGATAATAGAATGGAAAAAGCAATAAATTCCTACAACAAAAACAAAGCCAAATAAATTCCTACAACAAAAACAAAGCCAAACCCAAATGTTTCCTACATTACCAATTTTTTTTGTGGTGATTACATCTTCTACAACAAAATCATCCCACTGACAAAGAAAACTAACAAAATAGCAATTGAAGTTGAACTACTAGTATGTTTTGATACAGGGGAAAAAAAAATTGCTTTTTAAATTTTATCTTAATGTATGTTGATGATCTTTAAAAAACTGAACACATCTAAAATATACACAATGTAAGGGAATCATTTGGGATTGAAATAAGTAAGTCTATGGTGCTTTAAAAATATATGAGTCTACTTAGTATCCTAAGTCTTTCTCCTTCTATCTACTCACCTTCCATTTTCTCTCTCCTTCCTTCAATGGTTAATCAAAAGCTATATGGTTAAGTTCATTTGAGAAGTGACAGGATTCTGAAAGTTACAATTCACTAATCCTTATTTCCTTCTTTTGTCAAGGTGCTTTTTGAATAGCAAAGATAAAATACCATTTTCAACTCCCAACCACCTTCTAACTTCAATTTAACTAATTCCAACTATGGGGTTGACAACTATACAATCAAACATGCTAATTTACCTAACTCTAGTCTAAAATACCAGAACCTAAATAGGATACCTTATTCTTTCTTCTCTGTGTAACACCAATGCTAGTATTAAGCCAACAAACATCTAGCTCATGTCTCTGAAACCACATTAGGCTTGAGATAACAAATGTAATATTTTCGATTGTGCGGTTGGATTTTTGTGATGTGAAGTTCTGAATTTCTAGGGCTGAAAAAAATTAAAATCATCTAAAAATTTTAGGGCTGTCACATGACTTAGGCTCCTTTCAGATTAGTGAGTATATATCCAAGTAGAGAACAATTTAGCAAAGATCGCAAAGAAATTCTTTCACTTTGTTGAAGGCTATAATAAATGGTTCCTAAGTTCTCTTATCTCTAAATCCTACCAACTTGGAATGCAAGAAAAAGAAAAGAAAGAAAATCTGATATTAGAAGATTAACAACTATATCATTAGGGAGAAATTAAACTTTTAAGTCTTAAACACAGGTTTTCTCTCTTTCTCAACTTTCTGCTAAAGGACTCTCAGTCTGTTAGAATCTCGCTTTGAATTCTTAATGTACACCACCAAAATACAAAGAAGTACAACAATGTTGTACTAAAAAGACTGGTCTTAAAAAAAAACTAAAAATAAAAAGTAGGACAAGATTTGGTGAGAATTCCAAAAAGATCCTCAAAGATAGGCCAGAAAGCAATGACTTACTAAAAATGACTGATGTAAGCTAGTATATATCAATAACACTACTTTAAAAGTAGCATTTTTATATCACAGCATGCATATTCTGAAGGGCACAATTTTTTTAAGAATGTATAGTCTGATCTTATTTTCATAAGTACTTAATTCACATATTCTCTACTCAAAAACACTGGTTATACAATGAAAGCACAAATACTATCAAAATACAATATAACTTAGTATATAAATCTG
Organism: Pteropus medius; assembly: GCF_902729225.1. Classification (NCBI taxonomy): domain Eukaryota; kingdom Metazoa; phylum Chordata; class Mammalia; order Chiroptera; family Pteropodidae; genus Pteropus; species Pteropus medius. The sequence continues at coordinate 13,408,151 of NW_024352784.1, forward strand.
ACCATTTGTCAAAAGGTTCCTAGAATCATACAGACTTATCGATTTAACAGCATTTTAAAGTAAACAAGCTGTTTAATAATTATGCCATGGGTTTACCAGTTTTTCTTGTAACTCCTCACAAAAAGAACAAATGTATATACTTAAGAAAGACAAAATTTATCATGCTTAAGTATGTGTCCATCTACCATTATAGTATAAGAAGTATACATATTGTTCTTTAAATCCTTCTGGAAACAATATCTTGGCTGATATCACTAAGCTTTAGAAAATACATGGAACTATAATTTATAACTAGGACAGTATATCAAATTCCTATTTTCTCCTGTTATTTTGTCCCAGCTTTCTAGAATTTGATTGCTATCAGAGATAAGCCTATCTTTCATAGTAATACAAAAACGCCACTATACTTTCTGTAAAAAGAGAAGCCATCTTCTGAGGTTCCTAGAGGGACCAATCTGTAAAATTACAATATTATTACTTAAAAGTATAAAAAGTTTGAAAATATATAAAGTAATCCAGAGCTAGTTACCTCAAATTTAAAAAGCCTCTACATAGACACAGAAAATGGGGAAAATTTTAATAAACTTTAATAGTTGATTGGCTACCAGAGAAGCAAGCAGCATGTTTTCAAAGTAACAATTTTTAAAGTAATTAATAAGTGCTGGTAACACACACACCTTCAAGGTAAGAGTTCTGCATTATCATTTCAATGCACATTATCAACTTAATGGCTTTTTGTCCCTGGGTCACTTTTTTGGAGACTGTGAAGGACTGTCAAACTTTAATTTTTAAAAGTCACTTAAAACGAAGGTACAAAACTAATATCACCATTTCAAAAGAAAATTTTAGGGACCAAAAAATAAAGATGAACAGACTCTTCAAGTTAAGGTTAACTTACTGAAATAATCACTACATTGACCTGCCTACTCTTTCATTTCACCAAGACCCAGTGAAAATTCTGTCACTGACCAGCCCTGATTTATAGATAAACATTTAGAAATCACCATCTTGCAGGGTAAATCTCAAGAGGATGATAATAAATCAACTGAAAGATACAAAATGAATAGGCTTTAGGGACAGAAAGACATTCCTAACACCTTTAAGAAAAATTGGCTGGGTTGTCAATGGATTTTGGTGGTAGTTCCATAATAAATAAGGCCTCGTATTTTTTTTGATGATAACTGCTACTATTTATTAATTACTATTAAACACTATGCAAAGGCAATATAAATAAGGTAGGTATTACTTAAACCTCACAACAACCCTATGAAATAGTTATTATTATTTTCATTCTATAGATGAGGAAACTAAGAGATTAAACAACTGACCCAAGGTGAAAGATTTAGTAAGTGGTGGAACCAAGACTTAAACCCCAATTTGTTTTACTCTAGAATCTATTAGAGGTTTTTAGTTTATGTAAGTATCTTATCTTATATAAACCGGTCGGCAGAAAAATAAATTTTTATTATCATAGCTATTCAAGTTTTATAAACTTTATTATCATAACTATTCAAGTTTTATAAACTTCTTGAGCTTTTCACAGCAAATGCTGGTTAAAAAAGTGTACAACCCTTGGAAATTTTATAAAAGCAATATAAAAACAGTGCTCAAGATTGTACCTGATTAAATAATAATTTAGGTAAGAAGTACATCCCAAGTATGAAATGTTCTACATATACAAAATGGTTTTTAGTAATAGTTTTAATGATAATTCTATGTGCCAAGGACAGTGCTAAATATTACAGAGTTATATATGTAAATTTCATGGCAATCCTTCTAGACATTATTACCTCAATTTTTATAAGCTTAGAAAGGTTAAATACTTGCTTAAAGTCATACAGGTTAGGGAGTAGAACTGGAATTCAAACTCAAGTTCACTGGATTCCAAACTTAATCTTTCCATCAAATGCTCTCATAAGTCCCAGTTTTAAATACTTTTAACAATGTCCACTTCTTATCACCAGTCAAGAACCTCAATTCTTTGTGTCAAACCAATTTTTAATGTCAGCTTAACTATGGTAATCAACTTTTATGAACACACACACAAAAAAAAATCAGCTAGATTTTGAGGTTTTATTGCTAGTGCACTGGCCTAGAACATGTTTGGAAAGACACAGATGAATATCGAATAGGCCATGCCTCCCTGGAAACTGCTTCCCATTTCTATGGCCTTTGCATAGCGCTGGAAAAGCATGTTTTGTTTTGTTTTGTTTTTTCCTCCAGTAGAATCTCCCTAACACCTGTGCAACACTTCTTAAGTTAAAATTATCTACTCTTATATCAATAACACCTATACCAAGAGCTTTAAATTCCATAAGCTTGTAATAGTAAAATGTTATAAACTTTTCTGAGAATTTGAAAGTTATGAGTATATATTAAAGTAACTGGAAGATGGCAGGCATCCATTTATAAAACCATCTGTTTAATCAAAGAAAATAAAATTAGGCAAAAAAATGATGCTTTTAAAAAAAGCAAAGATGTATTTTTTCTTATAAATATTTTTAAAGCTTTTAAAAATAAAATAACAAAAAGAAATCCCTCTTGCATAAATTGATAAATTTTAGATACCATTACCTACCTCCAAATAAACCAGCTACAGTAGAAGGGTCATGGCACATAAAGGTAGTATTACGATAAGCTTGAGTACCACAAAAAGAATCTGACAAAGCATACAAGGAAGAAAAGAAAGCACAGAAAAAAAAAAGAGAGAAAAATGAGGAGGAACAGTTAAAAGTGGAATGGAGTAATTAAAAACAAACAAACAAAAACCAAGGGAGTCCAAGCACTTGGTGTTCTTCAAATTATAAAACACTGAAGGCTTCGTTATAAATACTATATTTAAAATATATTCACAACAAATTTATAAAAACTACCAACACTGCATCTCTTTAAATTAAAAAAATATATATGATACAGTTGGCTTTTTAGTTAATACTACCCTGTCTTCTAATGTCTTCTTTTACATGTGAGGAAACAGCCTAGACAAGGTCACAGACACGACATAGCTGAGACCACAGCCCATTCCCCACGACTTACAATTCAGTGTTCTTTTACCTTTAATGAGAACAAGCTACCCAGTATACTGAGCATCACGTAATCAGATCAATGTCCTCCTATAGAAGGGCTGGAGGATATCTACATAGCTATTCTCTAATTTTTCTGGGTCATTCATGATCCTACAGAGCAGGGGTTGGCAAGCTACAGGCTGCAGCCTACTTTTACATGGTTTCTACATTTTTAAAGGGTTGTTATTAAAAAAATGCAAGGACAGGAAAGGAAACAAAACAAAAAGAAAGAATATACAATAAATATTTCGTGTGTCCTGTACTGACTGAAGTATTTATTATTTGGCTCTTTACACAAAAAGTTTGCTGACCACTGTTCTAGAACAACACTAGCCAAGAGAACTGTCTAATAACAGAAATGTTCTCTAAGTCTGCCCTGTACAATATGGTAGCCACTACTCACATGTACCACTGGGCAATGAAAAGGTGGCTAGTATAAAAGAGGATGTAAAATTTTATTTAATATTTAATTTTAATTAATTAAAGTTTAAATGACAATATGTGGTCAGTGGCTAATTAGACAGTGAAGCTACGGGAATGGCATACCTTGTGTAGCCCTTACATGCTCTTACCCTGAGTAAGAAACTGTTGGAATTTTTATTATACAACCTTACTTCTCAGAAACACTTAACTTGGCTTGAAAGGCTTCTTACTAAAAAGCCTCTTCTAGTTTGACAGGCATTGGCAAACTACAGCTGCATGTCTTTGTAAATAAAATTTTGGAACACAAACTCATGTTTATATATTTTCTATGACTACTTTTATGCTACATTGTTAAAGCTGAATGGCTGCAACAGAGATTGTTTGGCTCACAAGCCAAAAATATTTACAATCCGACCTTTTAAGTTTGCTGACCCTTATTCTAGACTAATATGCTGCCTAATGGTTGACATCAGTGATTTTCAATTTCCCCTTCGGTATGTATTTTCACTAAAAAAATGTGTATTCGACAATGATTTTTTCTTCGAATGATAACTAGTATGCTTTATACTTTCATTTGTACTATTTATTCTCAGAAAAAGAATATAAAAATTTAAATGAAAGTCTGTATTTCCATAAGGAAAAGAGCACTGCAGAGAAAAGCTGCAGGTCTCCTGCTTCAGGCTCTGCTCCCACTAGCTGGGTTATCTTGGTGTATTTAACGTCTCTGAGACTCAGGTGATCCATTAATAAAATGGTAATAATATTCTCTTACCATTAGGAGAGTTGAGAGCTAGACCAACCATTCTCTGTAGATCTTTGCAAACTCTAAATCATCAATTCTATGATTCTGATTTTCAAATGCACTTATTCGTCTTGGGGTATAACGGCCATCAACTTTACTAATCTGCTTTGCTTTCTAGTCTTCCTCTGAACCCAACCCATAAGCTTTAACTTAAAAAACAGTGACATTTCTAGTATATTCCTCTTGTTACAGACTTTACTTGAAACCCCAAAATAATAATTAAGTAACTCTTTCACAATGGCTTTCCTATTTTTTCATTCTGCCTCTTTGAATGTGAAATAGCTATGACCTCTAGCTTAAGGTTACTGCCCTCCACTCTGTCCCTCTTCTGTGGATATAGATGTGACAGCCTGAAGCTCATGCCACTTCTCTGACCTAAAAGATGGAAATAACATATAGTGCCAAAGTAGTGACATATCTGTTTTATATCTCCAAATTAAGAAAAATGACTTAAAAAGACAGAAGCAGCCATATTTACTAAACATATACTAGTTCATAATAGGTAAATATAAAGAAAATATAAACTTGTAAAATATAAAAAATAAAAAAAACAAGTATAACTTTAGTAACCCCTCATTACTAAACATTGTACTCAATTTGACAAATTTTCTAAAGAGTAACAAAATGTTAAATTTAGTTTCAATCACTTTTTATATAATTTCTTAATACATTACAATGTTGTGAAAGAATTCATGCAATCAATAACAACACTTTAGAGCTATTATAATAGTTATATAAAACTACAGCACCTGCCTTGGAATGTCCTCAAATCTATAACTACTGCTTTTTAGTCACCTCCCTTCCTCCATCTCTCTGATAAATCTATCAATATCCAGAATGTGGCCACAGGAACCATATCTAGGGTACATAGATGACTTTCTGTATGCCACTTTAATCAAAGATATAAATTTGCATCATCCTGATCCATTTCTTTAAATCAAATTCAAGCAGTGTCACCATCTTTTAAGGGAAGTTTAGCATCTTCATATCAGGATTCAAAAATATTTTAGTTTAATATACATATATATAAAAATTTACTCTTCCTTGTATAATTTTGATGTGGAATTTTGCCTTTTTATGGATTTTTATGCTGCAATTAAAGGCTATTCACAGTCAAGTTGCTTCTCATTCTCTATTTTTATCTCAAGGCTAACAATGAAGTGAGACCCCCTTAAGACAGGAAGAGGGTATGTACTGATTTTAGAAAATCTAAAATTGCACTATTCACAGTTCAAAAAGGAAAAAAAAAAGATTAAGATAGATACTAACATAACCACCCTCTCTTCCAAGTACTGAGGGAAAAATACAAGCACATATAAACATGTATGCAAGTTTAACCAACTCACCTAATAACCAACTCTCTGAACTAATAAACTGGATGCAGCATGTGATGCTATACAGCTTGAGTATTGCAACATAATACAATACGCAACGAAACACTAAAAATGTCTAACTTGAAAGGAAATTTTCTTTCCTCAAAACTTGCATTAAATAAAATTAGGGATACTAGTGTCAATTTGAAAATCTCACTACATTATTGCTATTTAGTTTATTTTCAAATGTAACATTAGAATTCAAAGTAATTATTGCAATGCTTTAAAAAATAACTAATGGATATGTGAAAAAAACTTAAGCAGTATAAACATAATTGGAAAGAAAGGTTAAATGGTACTTTACCAACAAACATTTCATGAGTAGGTGTCCTAGTAGTAAAAGTAGATACATCTGAAGAAATAGGAAGGTGAACATCACCACTACTTTTTGTGAGGAAAGGATTTAAGCTTGAAATGGCATCATCAACAGCATCTACAGTAGCAGAGAAAGGATCTGTGTAGTCCAAGTGCATTACAGCAAAATGAAGAAAGGAAGTAAATTAATTAGTATTGTGATTAGTTGAAAGATGCAAAGTGAAAAGTAGTAGCTATATTACTGTTTATTAATCTTAAATGCCAAAATATCTAATCACCAAGATGGAAGAACTATATTCAACGTACTTTAAAATTAATTCTCAAAAAAACCCAAACCATTTATGTCTATTAACAGTAGCATACTAAGGGTGGATGTATTCTTCAACATTAGGAAGCCAATAATAGGAAGTTAAAAAAGAGAATAATACCTAAAATGCTTCTGTAAAAAAGCCACCAACCTTGAACTACATTCTCTGCCCTAACTGAGAATATATTGGCATTTGGTGGCATAGTTATGTTTACTTAAATAATTGATATAAGCAATTGATATGTGTGTGGTGTAAGTAAAATTTCAGAAAACAACGGAATTGAGGGGTAAAAGACTGTTTCTAACATGTGCAGATAACTCTTGTATAGGTTTCAAAGGTAGGAAATAAAAAAAATGAAGGTGAAGAAAAGGTATAATGGTGGGGAAAGAGATTTTAGAAAAATTAATAGGCAAAAACTGGCCATTTAGTAGACTGTGAACAGCTTCGAAGGCCAAGCTAAGAGTTTTAAAGCCAAATCATTTAGGCTTTAAATGATTTGCTGAAGAAATAACAAAAGAATTGTTTCCTACTAGAATGTTACTATATAATTATATGTAGTACACACACACACACACACGTGTGTATATATATATATACTATTATCAAATTCTACACCTAAAGTTGTTTTAGAAACATTAATTTACCGTATCTATACCTCAATTCAAGATAATTGTCATTCTAATGATTGAAAGCCATTCACCTGAACTTAATAGAGTAGCAAAAATATAGTATCATACTTTTTTCTCTTGTAACACAATAAAAAATGAGAAGACATTCCTGTAGTTTCAATCAACAATCTGTTGTTGTCTATTCTAGTCCAGTTTGTGACTCTCATTGAAAAATACTGTGGTATCTTCACAGTATTAAGCACTGTATTTTACTCTAAGACTATATGATGAAACAGCAAGAAGGCAGCAATGGCCTAAAGACCAGCTTATTCACTACAGTATAGGCATACTTTCCTTTACGTCAATAAATTCAAGGCAAGTGTCCCACAAACCCTACAAATGCTTGAAAAAATATACATACATATATATAAAATATTGAGATATGGCTTAAATATAATAAATATTTTTTTAAAACTTTAATTTTTGTATCATTTAAGGTCTTTTCTAGGAATTAAGCATTACTATGCAACATCAATTCACACCCAAAAATAAAGTCCTAAAATCTTATCAAAATTCACTGATATACTAGCTCGACGCCTATGGATCATGTTTTAATATATTTCCCACTCCTCCATTCCTTAATAAATGAAACAGTGGGGGAAAAAAATCAGAAATAAAAAGTAGAAAATAGGTATAAGTTGAATTTTTTTACATTAAAATAAAAATGTGATGGTGACCAATCTAACTCCTTCTTATATAAGAAAGGAGCTGTATTAATTTTAGAGTTGGTCAGTCTGGTTGAAAGTACTATTTTTAAATATTCGATAGTGGCATGGTGTTTTTAAAGTACATTAGACTTTGTTAGACAAGTAAGCAATACAGAACTCTCTAGTTTTCCATGCAAAAGAAGTCATGAGAGAAGACATTTGAAAAAAGAAAACACATTTCTGTAACAAATTCATTGGTTTATGAGAAAAAACACATCACTAGTTATCTGCTGTTCTACTGACTGATACTATCTTACCTAAGCACATAATATCAATCATTTCCTATTATACGAAACATTCTAGAGAAGAATATGCAGAAACATGTGCAAGTGCATCTGAATTTAGGTCAATCAGACAATTAAAAAAAAAAACAAAACCAGGTCTTAATCTACTTGACAAAACACTACAAGCAATCTAGATGGTATGAATGTCCTACTGGATACTATGTTATAAACAATAAAATCATTAAAACAAAAAAAATAATGCTCCCACTATTCCAATTTAAACTGTATACATTAGACAGACTAGCAACTCTCCTCTAAATTCCTTAAACTTTTAAAAAATAGTTTTCTTCCATTATTTTTATCGTTATTCATTTGTAAGTTTAATTTTGTTACACTAGAGTCACAGAAAAATAATTTTAAAAAAAGATTAAAATAGAATCAGTCTAGTCATATCATAGTCTTGAGAACCTAAATACTTTCTACATACAAAAAAACTGTTTTCTGTTTTTTTCATAAAATGTTGTTTCATGTTAGCTGAGAATAAAGCAAATTAAGCTTCAAAATAGATCATTCTTTTTTGTCTGAATTACATTTTGAAATCTTGTTTAAAACATATAACAGTGTACTGAGTTGACGATATGGTATATTTTTAGATTTGCTATAACTCAAAGTTTTCGAAGTGATGAAAACTCAAATTTTCTCAGATATTAGTATTCAACACCAACTGCTTGTTTAGACTCCAGACCATTTCTTGAAACATCAAAGGCTTATTAATAACACAATGAGAGGAAAAGGAAAGCTTGCGTTCTCTCTCTTTCAAGTTCATTTTTAGGTGGAATCTTAAATGCTTTTCATTTAAACATGTAAATCTTACTTCCTTTTAGTTCTATATCACTGCCTATCTGTGATTGGGAATATACATTGTCTCTGTGGTGCTTATGACAATTAAATGTCAAATCTGTTATTAACACCTATTTTTAGCAAATGAAAGAAGGGAAGCATAGAATAAGATTTTAGAATCACTAAGTCATATCTTTGTTTTGCCACGTTATAAAAGCAGCGTGACATAAAATGTTACATATTTCGAATGTTCGGGTAAATGGTTAATTTCAAAAAACTGCTTAAGATGTTTTCATTATGAGCACAGCTTTTTATATATGAGATTTATTTACCTACTTATCTCAGTCTAACTTCAATTTAAAAATAATGTAAAAAATCTTAGCCTGAGTATCACGGAAATGAACAATACACTGATTAAATTAGGAAGTAATCAAAGTTCTTAGCTTAAAATACTCTTCAGCTATCCAATATGCAAAAGTCAAAGCTCTGAAATTATCACCAACTCAGAAGCCAAATATCTTTATATGAAAGTCAAAACAAGATTTAAATATTCTTAAATTGAGGAGTTCATAGTAAAGATCATCATTCTTTCCTCATATGTAATGACAGGCTTTTGGAAAAACAATAGTCAATTGCTATTGCCTGTGGTCTCACTGTACTTGATTTATATTTGTAACACTTTTAACAGTCTCACTTGTCAAGAACAAGCCTAATGTTAAAATGCAGGGAAATTTTTGATAGAAACAGTACATAAAGCATAATAACCAAAAAATAGAAAAATAAAACATAAGTAAATGTATTATATTGTATTCACACACAGACTGCTATAGAATATTTCTTATAACAGGACATAGAATAATTCTTACAGGCTGAAATTACTTAAAATTGTCTGCCTTCATACATGAGCTCAATAATTCCAAGCAGAAACTTTGTCATTGTTAGAATTAACTGTACATGCAGTTTAGAAAAAACAATTTCAGGTTCACTTTTTTTTAAATGTTATATTAGTTCTCATTAAGGCTTCCGTAAAAAATTGCATCTATCTGGAAAGACAACTTTTCAGCCTTAATTTAGAAAAACTACTTTCGAACAAAAAAGAAAGCTGGAACTGCTTAAATAGTTATGTTAATTCTACTAACCTTTTCTAAAGCAATTTATAATAAGCATGTAAGTTTTGGCAGGTTAAAAATCTTAAAACTAGGACTCACCATTAGGATATTAAGAAATGCCTCTCAATCTTAATTAGCTGTCTATGAGTCATCCAGATAAATAATTTAAAAAATTTGTTGACTTTAAACCAGCTGATCATTTTTAGGAATTACTCTCAAATCTTAAAATTTAGCTAAATTAAACTTGCCTTCAAAGTAAATTAGTTAATTAAGTTATGGCTCACAAAATTAGCCTAAATATCTAGTGTTTTAGTTTCACTAATCCTATTCTCTGCCCTACCATGAACCAGAAATAACCAGTATAGAAAAAAAGAAAAGCAAAGGAAACATCCATTCATTCAACAAGTATTTTACAAAGTACCTATTACATATCAGTCACTGGGCATACAACACTAAACACATCCTTCCTTCACAGAGATTACATTCTATTATATAAAACAGAGCCTTAAGAAATAACTATAAAAAATAACAAAAGTTCTTAAAACTCAAATCATTAAAGACGAAAAAAGTCTAATTCATATACCATAAAAACTCACTAAAATAATTAATCTTTGCTATGAGAGGTAAACCAATTGATTCAGGTTTTATGTGTTTTAAATTTTAAGGTAGCTTGCCAGACAGTTCTCTAGACAGTGTCCTTTCTCAGAATATCTTCTTTCCCTCCTAAATAATTTTTAAGTGTTTGTAAAATAATACTTACATATATACAAACAAACACAAGCACCAAAACCAACCAGAGGAAATGATTTGAAAACATACTAAATGTCTAAGCAAAACTGCTTAAAAATTGACAATGACTTTGGCTTCAAAGATGCCACGGTCATGGTCATGATATGGGCACCTCAAGATCAAAGAACTACTCAAGGACACCAAACATTCCTGTTGGTAATAAGAGGAAAATTCTTTGAATACCAAACTCTTATAGGTCTGAATTAAATCAACATTTTAAATCTAAATAGCATAAGTTTGTCATGACATTCCTGGTCAGAATATAGTTCATTGCCTAGTAACACCATCTGAGTTTTATTGAAACTTTATCACATACTTACACAAGATGAGTTTTTTCCCTTACAAGTAATTATTTTTCTATCCCTAAAGGAAAATACCCATTATGCATTTTCTGATGATTGGATAGAAATAATTCAACATTAAATGAATTAATTCATGTTTAAACATACATTTGGTCCTCTTCTTCATCTTCATTAAATTTCATTTCATAATTTAACTGAACATGAATTCCAAAATTTTATTTATAAAATAAATGAAAATGTTTTCAAAGGGTAAAATGACTTCATTGCCATTTTAATATTTTTCAAGTTCTCATGTATCAAGTATAACCAAAAACTATAGAAAAAGTAAAATACCACAGAATAGAGAGGGGAGATGCCTATACAACACATAAAGCAGAATTCATTAATGCTTACCTCCCCATGTATTTGCTACCTGAGAAGCAGTTGACATTGGAAGTACAGATGGGTGAAAAGTTGGCTGTTGTAAATCAAGCAGATCATTTGGTAGCTTTGATGTGCTAGGAAGATGTTTTGAAAAGATGATTTATTTATTAGGTACATTTTGCTACATTAGCCACTCCCCTTTCCCACCTCAGTAAATAAAAACGTTAAAAAGAAAAGAGAAAGCTCCAATAATATAAATCTCAAAAGAAAGAACAGTTTCGGCAATGTAACAGTTACATATTCCTCATATAGCAGCATATCCGAAGGAGACCTGGAAAACTATTCAAGTCCATATCTTAAGTTTATATAGGATTCAAATAATAATATCTTTTCTGGAAAGGATCAATAACTTCCCCAGTAAAATACTTACTTCTTTATTGAAAAGAACCTAAAAAACATGATTCTGAAATATGAAGCATTATGGCAATTTTAATTTTTTTAAGGAAATCTGTTTTCTTACTTTTGAAGAACTACAATTGCAAAAAAATAATAATAATAATAATAAAATAAAGAACTACATTTGCAATACCAATACCCCTAAAAGTGAAATACCTGTTAACCTCACCACTACTGCTTTATAATCCAAACATAACAATACAGGGGAAAAAATTGTATAATGCATACGGTATAAACTTATTACAGAGCCACACCATTACACAACTCCAGGGAGACACTACTTACATGATTTCTTTCTTATCATAAGACTTTTATGTGATGAAGGAAATAACAACTCAAAAAAAGAACTCAAAGTTTCCATGAATTGAAGCATTATGTGTACCACAGCATAGATCGCTTCTAACTTACATTTAATCAAAAACAAAGTTTTGAAGACATGTTTTATAGGTAGATAAATAAAATACAAATGCATTTAGTGCTTTGGAGGAAAATACAGAATATGCAATACACGTCTATAATAGGCTGTAAGATCTGTCCACAATTACTATTAAAAAGGTGAAAACTTTTGAGTGTATTAAGTGAAATAAAAATCTAGTCAATTCGAATTAGTTCTTTATCTAATATTTGTTTCATCCGCAAACATTCAACATTCTTCTTCATTTATGTCCCTAAGATGAACTTCTTTTCAAGATCCCCAAGTGGAAAACTTGACATTTAATGGGTTCAATATTATTTTACTGGGATTAAGGAAAGCGGCATACAAAAACAAAACAAACAAAAAATAAAGCTAAAAGAAAAATACATAACTAAATTCAATAAACATCTATTAAGACTTTAGGGAGCACGTAATAGTTTAGTAAAAGTAATAGTGAACTGTGATAAGAGTCAGTTGGTGGGAGGGAAGACCTTTTAAGGATGAGTTAATAAACAGCAATAACAAGAAAATCTAAAAAAAGCAAACAAAAATCTCCATCGCTATGGCATATTTACCATGTGCTAATAAGCACTGTGTGAAATCCTATACTAGTCATCTGGGAGTCTGTCGGAAATGAAAATTCTTGGTCCTCACTCCACACTTACTGAATCAGAAACTGGAGGTGGGGCTGAGAAATCCATGGTTTAATTAACCCTCCAGGTGATTCTGATGTTTGCGAAAGACTAAGAACCTCTGACCTATACCATATATTATCTTATTTGGAAACTGAGGGTTAGTAAAAAATAAAATAAAATAAAAAAGATTAAGAAATAACAGAGCCAGGATTCAAACCAGAATCTGACTTCCAAAATTCTACTTTAAACTACTGTGAGGCAAAAGATAGGACAGATCTGAAAAAGCCAATTATCCGAATTTACCTTGAAATGTTACATTTCCAATGTTAAGTAACTTAAGTTAAGCAACAAGATATTGAAGTTGGTCTGATAGGCTTCAATACCACAGAAATCTGGCAAGCAACTAAACTCTTACTGTGTTCTACAGTGTTCCAGATTACTGAGTTTAGCACTAGAGAATAGATGTGAAGGACATTTAATATCCAATGAAAGGATATTCTGAAATACATATCATACCGTGTGTGTGTGTGTGTGTGTGTGTGTGTGTGCGTAGATGTGATGTGTGTGTGTCTGTCTGTCTGTCTGTCTGTCTCTCTCTCCAAGAGTTATAAGGGGTCCTAAATGATAAGACATTTCATAAATGTGTTTAATTATAACTAATTTATGTAATGAAATGTTTGCCCAGATAACCCACTACATTACAATTAGTATAAATTTGTAATTTAGCCATCTCACATTTCCTCAATATGCAAAACACAAACTCTTATCATTTTATATTTAGTTATTCTTCTACCACCATTTATCACCATTTCCTTTGTCTGAATTTATGATTACAAATGATAAATCAAACTAAACCTGAAAAGCTCTGCAAAATTTCTATTAGAAATCTTTAAACCTAAGTATTACAAGGGAATCTTTAAGTTCTCCACCTACCTGTTAGAAGAACTAGGAGTAGAAAATATATCAATGGCTGATGCAGTCATTATACCCACTGCTGAGGCAGACACAGGAGAGGCTGCAGTTGTTAAAGAGGTATGAGGTTTCTTCGCAAGTTCTTTTAGGCGCTGTTCCTGTTGAGAAAGGTAACTACTATAAGGAATCCATAAACCAGATTTGTTTGTATGGCCTCTAATAAAATGCGTTTTCTAATTTTAATAGCACAAAAGTGTTCTCTATCAGTCATTCAACATTAGGGTGAAAAATTAGACTACGTACTTAGTTTTACCCCATTTGGATAACTATACAGTAAATACTGTTAGTCTCTACAGAGGTCCTAATTACTTTATGAAAACCTGTACTTGTTTTACCAAATAAAGAGAATGCACACACCTACCTTTAAAGCTTTTAAACGAGCCTGTTCTTCCTCTAATGCTGCCTGCTTTTCCCTTTCATCCACTTTGGTAAGAGACAGGCCAGTACTTGCCAGGGATGAGACTGCGTTGGAAAGTGTAGTCGCCCTAGAATAATAAATGCACAAAGGTAATTTGGCTTTTTGCCAAACAGTTCACCTTAGAACCTGGTTATGAAATGGTCTGGAAACCTTGGTATGGATAGGCACCATAATTAAGAACTTAACTTATGAAGTCAAAACCAGTACTTCATCTGAAATACTCTACCCAGTGACTTAGAGTAGCAGTCCTCAACCTTTCTGGCACCAGGGACTGGTCTCCTATGAGAATCTAATGCCTGATGATCTGAGGTGGAGCTGAGCAGGTGATGCAGCACTGGGGTACGGCTGCAAAAACAGATGAAGCTTTGCTTGCCCTCACCTCCTGCCGTGCAGCCTGGTTCCTAACAGGCCACTTGGTCCGTCTGGTACCCGGCCAATCGGCAGTCAGGGGGTTAGGAGTTGGGGACCCCTGACTTAGAGGATTATTAGCAATTAGATGATTTACAAACACATTTACTGCTTTTTAAATAAATGTAAGATTTTGGAAAGAGTTCACAATAAAGGTGAGAGACAGTGCTCCAAAAGAGGGAACCTATGCAATGAAGAAAGAGCTCACATACTCCCAAGAAAATCCTGATGGGTAGAAAATATTGAGATTCTCACAGAAAATAACTCTGCTAATTTTTAGCCTGGGTTTTGGCAGCACTACAGGAACACCAAAACATAAGTACTAGTAATAAATAATGTGTCTAGGTATGTTTCCCTTTTAATAATACCCAAAGATTTCACTCCCAGAGGACCATAGTGGTTCCTTCAAAGGAAGAGCAATTTCATTCCAGTCACTGGTCCATCTAGCATTCCTTTTTATCTGCTACTCTTTTCCCAAGTTAGAATTTCCTTTTCAAATATGTTATACATGCACGATGCATCATCTCTCACTGACAGAGTCACAGTAAGCCGCCTCCTTTCCCTTATATCAAAACTTTGTCCATACCGTAAGCCCCAACATTAAATTCCCAAGTGTTAAATGTAGGCAAAATAAACACATCTGGTAAAGAATTATTACCTGAAGAACTACTCCTTAGTGACCTTTATTCATGCTCCTCATTACATACTAAATATCACTAATTTCTACTCTAAGAATACAAGCAAAACTAATTAAATTGTATGTAAAATTGACTTTATAAATGAGCCAATATAAAGATACAACTCAGAGGACAAGGAAAGAGTAATACAGTTGTGAGAGAAATGCAAGAAACCCAACAGAGCTTGATTAAAAAAAAAAAAATAGAAGGTAAATCACTGCTACCTTAACTACTTGACTATATGTTTCATTACTTACTCAAATAACTGGGCATTATAATTTTGGCTTAGATTTCTAAAAACCTACTAGAAAATTCAAAGAGCATATTTGTAATTAAAAACTACTAAAATTCATTAGCAACATTTTCCTTTACAAATTACTTAAATTTTGTTGCTTAAAAAAGAAAAGTTCTAAAATAAATCAAAAAGTCTAAAAAGGAAGGTTCTCATTATACTTCAGTTTTTTTCTTCATACTGTTAAAAGAAAATCTTCATTAAGAAAACATGACAATTATTCAAGTCACCACCCAACAGAAAAATCATGTTATAAGTTGACGTGAGATGGTCTGTGTTACTTTCAGTTTGCTAGGTTAATTGGTCTTAGTCTTGGAAATCAGGCCAAAGCCTAACAGACTGATTAAAACATAATATGTAAATAATCAACTCTGTGAAACTGCATTAGAGAAGAATAATGAAATTTGATGTCAGACATCCTAGGTTTGATGCCCAGTTACTACAGCATACTTCACAGGGATATTGTGACGATTAATCAAATTTGTAAAAAGACATCTTATAATTATAAAACACCATAGGAATCAATACGTTGTCATCTTTAAGAGAAATATTCACACTATGAACACAATTTTAAACCAAGTAGTCCTTGTCATCACCTTAGCAGATGCTAACATTTATTAAAGATTAGGAACTATTCCAATTTACATGTATTAACCCACTTAATCCTTGACAGCTACTCAATGAGGTTGACACTATTATTAAACCCATTATTAAACCCATAAATGGTTAAATCAAGATAAAGAGAAGTGACTTGGAACTTGAGCTGGATTCAGAAACATCTCTCTCAGAAACAATACTCCTATTGTTTGCCCTGAAAAGATTGATGTACCTGCTTGCAGCTGTAGAATCTTTGATTTTCTTCCCTTCCAAGGAAGCTAAATGTTGTTCCAAAGCATCAAGTAGACTGCTGGGGGCCTGAAATTGTATAAATATTAAGACTTTTATGATAATCAAGCCATTGGGCAAAATATATCAAGTACCATCTGACATAGGAGAGCAACAAAAATAAATAGGTTTATTACTCATGAACTAATTAACAGTGGAGTTTTAGCTACCCAAGAATGACACTATTATTATTAAATAAACATGAACTAATAAGGGCTATAACATAATCAAAAACATGAAAACTAAGACTATGTAAATGTGATCCATTAAAAGGATCCTGCAAGTAATTATTTTAAAAAATTTTTAACTTATTTGAATTTTAAATAGAAACATATTCCTAAAAGCAAGACATACTGTTGAGCATATTCCTGGTACTTATTACCTTCTGAGTAATTGAAAATGTCCAAACATTATTAATTATTGATAAATGAAACTGAAGATTAACATCAAGAAAATGAAAATTAAAATCACAATGACATAACTTCTTACCAACGAGAATGGCTAGAGTTAAATAGACTAGAAATATCAAGTGTTAGTGAAGCTATGGAGCCACTGCAAGTCTCGTACAATGCTGGTGGGAGTACATCTACCTTGAAAAAGGGTCTGGATGTTTTTTATAAAGTTAAATATACACCTACCTTAATTACCCAATTCCATTTCTAATCATTTACTCAAGAGACATAAAAGTGTGTCTCCACAAGAAAAGATTTGTTCAAGAATGTTTTAAGTAGCTTTATTTGTAATAGTAAAAAACTGCAAATAATCCAAAAGTCTATCATCTGGAAAAATGGATAAACTGTGGTAAGTTTACATAATAAAATACTATGCAGCAATAAAGAAGAATGAATTAATGGTACATCCAACAACATGGACAGATCTCAAAATACTATGATGAGCAAAAGAAGCCAAATACAATAATACTTTGAATACCATGATAAGCAAAAGATATAAAATTCCATTTATATCAATTTTAAAATATGAGAAAATCATGCTATTAGAAATCAAAATAGTGATTTGTATGGAACTAGGAAGTAACTGGAAGGAGACACAAGAATTGGGGTGATGGAATGATTTACATCTTGAATGGCATGTTGACTACATAAATGTTTATAGCTGTCAAATCTCACTGAAATAAGATATTTACCTCAATTTTTTTTAAAAAAGAAAGACTAGCTTTTAAACTCTCAGGTTATATGTCAAATTTCAACTTAATATGAAGAGTTAATTATTTTTAAAGGAACACCTTTTCAGAGATCTGAGGAGGAATTATTCATTACCTTTAAATGAAGCAAATCCATCAGTGGCATTTAATTACCCCAAATATTCTTTAGGATTTGGGATACAAAGTTTCTGAGTTACAGGGATCTAAGAACAGTTGGAAGAGGCAATACTAGTTAATTTCCTTAACAATTATGACTTGAACAATTTCTTTCATCCAACGAAATGTTTGCTAAGTCCACAGGCAAAGCAGTATCTCAAGAGCTATTATCAGAGATGATGAGAATGTTGCCGTTAGCAGTCAACATTTAAAAAGTTCTTGTAAAAAAAATAAAAATTTTTAAAAAATAAAAGTTCTTGTAACAACAGGTACTATGCTAGCTACTTTGTATGTAATCATTGACTATGAGGAAGACACTACCAGTATATTTTATTCACAGATAAACAACCTCAGTGAAAATTAAGTTACTTGTCCAAGATTACACAGCAGAAGCCAAAACAGGGTCTAAGGTATGTCTGATCTTAGAAAAGAATAGATATAACTATAATGCTACAGAATCCTAAATTAAAATTGTGGTCATTTAAACTATAGTTTACATTTTCCTGAAGGGTTTAAGCTGAGGCTTACAAATATTAAACTTCCAAGTTATGATAATAACAAACTATTTCCAAAACCCTTTCTAAAATATATCTGGCTATTCTTTAAAAGTCAAACCCACATTACGAAGGGTGAAGGAAATGTGATGCTTTACATCTTAAAAGAAAAATTTATAACAAAGAATAAACAATCTCAAATTTCCACTCTTGTGTATAACCACCATCTTCCCTGAAATATAAACAGGTTGTTTCAGTTCACTTTTGAATCACTCAGAGATGATAAATGAAGAGGGAGGGAGGGTTGGAGGCTGGCCAACACTACCCAATTGCAATACCATGAGTAAAGTACAGCCACATGACGCTGTAGCCTGAAGATGATGTTTTTGAAACAAAAGATAGGTGAAGGTGACATGACAAATGGGAGGAATCTGACACTGCCAAATCAGTGTATGCTACATATTGTTCTAGCAGTGAATCTTCTCACATTTAGCCCAGAAAAATGTACTGGGTCTTAGGTCAATTTACCTCAAATACAGAGTGTTTCACTTACATATAACCCACAACCAGATCTATGGCACACTCCTGGTATGGAGATAAAAGGGATGAATCAGAACAAGTGAGTACAGAGAAACACAATAAAAACTATTATTTAAAAGATGTCCCTGAACAATTTAAAATAAGGTAAGAGATGTCAACTATTAAGGAGAGAAGCAATGTAAGTGTTATAAGGATAGTTTATGCCAGGTACTTTCATTCTTAATACTCAGTAAACAAAAAAACAGGAAAAGCCAGAAAAAACATGCGGGTTTCAAGTTTCTTTCCGAGATTTTTTTTTGAAGAAGAGGATGATAAAAACAATATAATAGCCAATATTAAGTGCTTAATACTGTGTCTTTTAGGTAGTAACTGAGTTAATTGCCACAACTACATTATGAGGTAAATACTGTAATTTATCCATTTTACAGATGATAAAACTGAATCATAGAGAGTATCTTCCCCAAATCACAGGGCTTGCTAGTGGTATAGCCAGGACTCAAAGAGATAAACAAAGCCTGCTTGTTTATTCTAATATCATGTTTTGAGATTTATCCCTATTTAATACACCTACCTGAGCCAAATAGTCAAAACAGAAGGTTTAAAAAATGAAAAATAAGTCCTGTGTAAAATAATTCTCTACTTATAATATAGTACAAATGTTGTTTTTAAAATACCATTCTCTAAGTTCAGTTCTTTTTTTTTTAAATGATGATGATGGAAAAGAGTAAAAGGAATAAACTGAAGTAACAGTACAGCAGTGGCTAGCTCTACCATTACAAGAGGTGAACAGATCATTCTACATGATCATAATGTTAGAACAATCGTCAGTAATACATCAAAATGTTAAAAATCTGTCAAGAAAAATTACACTGATCTTGATAGCTGGGGCTACATATATTATTCATCTTGTGCCCTTCACACCTAGCAATACATAGCAGACAGTGTTGACACTATAACAATACACTTACCTGTGAAAGGTCTGGTATATCACCTCTGTCAATTCCAACTTGCTGTAAGAAGAAGCAGCATTGTATTTAATAGATAAAATTATAATAAAGATGTTTTATAAATAAAAATTAGAAAATGACATTTTTAACTAGTACTGTGAATAACAGTTTAGATCAACTTCTTTAAAAATCAGAAGAATAATCTCCAAAGATGTCATTCAATGTTTCCAAGAGCTTAGATGTTATTTGATAGCTCTAAAAGTTGTAACAGGAGGGGAACTAGAGTTGAAAATTTAACAAGACTATCAAGTTACCATCTCCATATCTTCTAAGCACCTATGCCATGTCACAATCTAAAAAATCCATCACTTCTAGTTGTCATATGAAAAAAACCACTATGGCAAGGATGAGAAAGGCTGCCCACTAACGAACGAATTCCCTGAGGCATAAAAAGAAGTTAAAGAACAAACCCAATGACAATCACTTTGCCTTTCGCCATAAAGTATGCTTTCCCAGGCAATCGCCCTGAGATAACAATTTTTAAAACCTATGTTCACTCAAGTAGGCCAGGTTTTATACAAATGCAAAGTGACATCTAATCAAAATATAAACTGTCTCCACAAAGCAATCTCAAATATATTTTCATGATCATCAGGCACAAGACAATTTCCAGCATAAAAGATAAAAACCATTCCTACTTACTAATCTAGTATCCATGTTAAAAAACTGTTTTCCCTCCCTGTGGCTATGTTTCATTTTCTAATCATTCCATTTTCCGTTTCTCAATCTTTCAAAAGCCAGTCCCAGAACGATATCAGTAGAAAATTTGATAAAATAATTCAAACTGAGATCTTACTAATTATGTGTTCTCTTCAAACACATTTGAAAAGATTATTCATGCCTTTACTCCAATAACTAAGACCTATCTCATAATGAAACTGCAATCCCTAAGACAGCTTCATGAAAGGATATTTTAGGCCAGAGAGTCTTCCTATTTCTCAGATCACATGCAATTAGATGGTCTATTGCATCTCAGAGTAAGATCAGCAGATCTGGAGGTAAACAAGGGCTTAAAATTTAAGTCAGAAACTATAACTATCATATACAAATAACACAAGAGGCCAAAGGGAAAAGTCAACAAATTAAAACTTATTTAAAGAAGTTACTGGAATCATAGCATAAATCCTATTTTCTTCTGGTTTTAATATGTGACTGACTTAAAGAAATGGAAAAAAAACAACAACATTGATTTGCCTCGAGAGATACTTTAAATTCAATTGCAGTAGGCTTTAGAAAATAGCTGATTAACAAATCAAAGCTATTTTCTTCAAAGGTCTCATCATCCTGTTCTATTCATCTGCCACAGAATAAAATATCACTATAGTAATAGAGCTAGAATCACCAACTTGCTAGCTCCAGATTAACTACTTTGATATAACTGATCAATTATAGCCTAGTCATCTTCCAGAATTATCCTAGCAAGACATCTCTGGTGGTGATGAGTAAAGAGAAAACAAAAATACTTTAAGACCTACATCTCTGTGTGAGCAAGATAATACCTGCAAGCATTAACACAAATGCCTTATGTGACAATTTCAGAAAATTATTTCTTAAACAGATTTGCAAAATTAGATTATCCTATAACCTATACTCATGGTTTTTGCAATCAATGATAAACAATACACTAAATTCACTTCTGTGGGGAAACAAAACATTCTGAATAACATGCCTCCAGCTGCAAGTCTCAATGGAGGAAAGAGACTACCATTAACATTGAATACTCTCTGCCATACTTAACAGAATGAATCTTCTAATATACATGGCTAATTCCAAACCATCGTGGGCCACCTATCTAATTTTATACAGAAAGATTTAAAAATAAATTACCTTTCAATATTTAATAGTGAATTAAATATACAGGATATATTTTATTTAATACTATATAATATTCATGCCATAACAGAATTCAATACAGCTTATTGACATGATTGACTATATATCCCACCATATTTAAGATATTGCATTTAGATAATGACTGATTTCTTTAATATCCACACTTAAAGACAAAACAGCAGGTTAAGAGACATAGTCACTTAAAGATAGTTTACCTCTGCAACTTTGAGAAACTCTGAGATTCTTGTCATCCTGGTCAGGAACTTCTTATAGATGTCAAGACCTTCTTTGCACTGGTTCTTTTTCATATCAAAATATTTTTCTGCCAAAAGTAGATGCAAAAATATTTTTATTCACATCAAAATATAACTCAAAAAAGAAAATAATTAAGTAACAGCTCCAAAGGATCATATAGGTGTCTCAGAGAACACACTCACCCTACAGGAACAATATCAGTGTTAAATTAACTTAGATATTTAAAGCAAAGTAAAATAGAGATACCATTATATTAAAAGCAGAAAAACTACTTGACTTTACTTATATTATCAGATTGTTCTACAATATTCCTTCCCTCACAATTCCCTAAATATGTATTTGAATGTTAATACATATTACCCTTTACTCAATGTAAAACAGCACTAACTTATATTTCCAAATATTCTTACTAATGATATATTAACAAAGCTGGCTTGGAAAGCTCATTTAACTTAATATATAAACAGCAGTAAAGAGCTTCATTTATAATAAGCATAGACTGGAAGACTATGCCTTCCAAATTTTTGTAGAAAACTCTCCATTTTTCAATTGTAAAAAAAATAAGCCCAATTTCCGTATCTCCAAGGATTAAAGCATTCATGAAAAAAAAAAAAAAAAAAACAGAGAAAAACAAATTAAAAGAAATTCTAAAAGAAATAAAAAGAAGTAGGGGTAGAATGAGCACATTGGAGTAAACATAATTGATATATGACACTTGCACTTTGGCACTCATTGCAAACTGTTACTCGTCTACTCCATACAGATCCTACTGAAAAAAGTGAGCATTTCTAGGCAAAATTAACTGCATTCCATATAGAGCTGACCCTTGAACAACATGGGGGTTAAGAGTCCTGTGCACAATCAAAAATCTGTATATAACTTTTAACTCTCTCAAAACTTAAATACTATGCCTACTGTCAACCGGAAGCCATAGTGAAACATAATTAACACATATTCTGTATGTTATATTTATTATACAGTGTATTCTTGCAATAAAGTAAGCTAAAGAAAAGAAAATGTTATAAGAAAATCATAAGGAAAATATTTACTGTATTTATTGAAAAATCATATGCATATAAATGGACCCATGTAATTCAAACCTGTGTTGAGGGTCAACTAACACTCAAAGTATCACACATTCCTAAAATGTCTCAAAAATAAAGCACAAGACATTCTTAAAATGCCTCAGCCTTAAAAATAAATGTTTAATGCACTGAAAATAATTATCAACTTTTAAATTAAGTTTAGGAAAAATATCAATTTTACAGTTAAAGTTCATTCTGGAGTAAATTATGAAGAAATAAGATTTTTCTGGAACAGAAAAATTTCAACTTAAATTTTAAGAGATTTTTCTGTTTTTAAAAATTGTAAAACTGATAGAAGAAAACACATATATCTCTAAAAAATAAAGTTCATCTAGTTAAATGTTCTAGTTATAAATTGTTACAAAAAATGAAGATAGCTCAATAAATTTTTAGGTAGCTTTAAGTAGCAACTCAGACAATACTATTAATCCATACAATACTAGAAACAGAATGTCATTAAGCTACAACAATATTTACCCAACAGGTTAATAATTCCTTCATTATATGCTGCGAACAGTCTAATGGCATCTTTGAACAAAAGCATGAAGGCAGCATTTATTACCCCATTTGTAAGTTCATTACTATTAACCTGAGGAAAAATCAGAAAAAAAAAAAATTAGCTAATCTTATGTTTTAAATGACAGTGACTTTCTTCAAATTAAAATACAGTGAATTTGAATATTTAGATGTATTAGAGAAAAAACATTTATTATTTACAATCAGTTACAGCCAAATAGAGTAAAAATTTCGAGTTCCGATTTATGTTAAAGACTGAAGCAAACAAACATCCTATGATCTATGATATTCAATTTAGTTTTGAAGTAAATCATTGAGAACAAAAGTACCCTTAACTCTTGAAATTCCTAGGCTATATCTCAAAAGTCTTTTAGTTACAACTTCATTTCAACATTAAATACTTCTAATTGTAAAATAAAGCCCAGTTCTAAGTGGGAGTTCAGTTTGAGTCATGAAAGAGTTGCTGAATATTTTTAAATAAAAAAGTATTAAATGGCTATTATAACCGCCAAGGCGCAACTAGAAGATAAGTTTTTTAAAACTACATATACCTTTTCTCAATATTACAAACAAACTCACTTTCAATTAGGATGATAATATTTTTACCTCAATTGGTTACTGGAAGAATTAAATGGTATACTGAGTGTACAGAGTCTAGTGCAGTACCTTACACAGGAATGATCAATAATTACTTTTATTATTGAATTATGCTATAACAAAAAATTGCACTTATTTGTCTATCAAGAATACTAGAAATAACTTTAGTTTTATCTCACGGAATGAATCAAAAGGATAAGTCTAATTAACTTTTATAAATAACACAAATATCTAGTACATGAAAATGAACTTGTTGCTAGGAATAGAAAAGCCTAAGTAGAAAGATGAATAGTCAACAAAAAATTGGTAAATATCTGCAGAATACTAAGAGGGCTGATTTCCGTCATAAAGAAAGAATCCTAATAATAAAGCAAATGACAGACAATTCATAAAAATAAAAAATACAAATAACATGTGAAAAGAACCTCAATTTCACTTACCAGATAAATTAAGATAAAATAATCAAATTAAATTACTGCAATATCCATTCTTGAGCACTACACCAGAAGATATCAAAATAATCAAAACCAAGGTATTATTCAGTGCTGATGAGGATAAAGAAAACAGGTTACCTGCTGAGGAGCGACTGGCTCAATCTCTCCGGAATATAAATTGGCAATATTTTAAAAATCTAAATGTTTATGTCCTTTTAACCAACAAATTCTTTTTTAGACATTAACCCTACAGAACAGAGGTCCCCGCCCTAAGGCCGTGGACCAGTACTGCTCTGTGGCCTGTTAGGAACCAAGCCATACAACAGGAGGTGAGCAGCTGGTAAGCCAGCAAAAGTTTCATCTGTATTTGCAGCCACTCTCCAGTGCTAGTTGATTCACTGCCTCAGTTCTACCTCAGATCATCAGGCATTAGATTCTTATAGAAGCACAAGTTCCTGTTGCCAAAAAGGTTGGGGACCACTGCTACAGAAATATTAAGTTGGCTATTCCTACAGAAAATCTTCAGACATTTTTAAAATCTAAAAATCATTATGGAAAGAAAGTAGATTTTTCAGATCAATTCCTTCACCTTCCCATCACATTTTTTGGCTTGCATAGTCTCCATATCCACCGGTTCTGCAACCAAGGACTCAAACAACCAAAGATGGAAAATATATTGTTGCTGACATATACTACAGTTAGGCTAAAAACATTTGCGACTGTACTGAATGAACACGTATAGACTATTTTTTCATGTCGTTATTCCCTAAACAATATACTATAAAAACTATCTACATAATATCTTCATTATGTTAGGTATTATAAGTAATCTAGAGATGATTTAAAGAATATGGGAGATGTGCATAAGTTGTATGCAAATATTATATATATGCCATTTTATATAAGGACTGAGCATCCATGAATTTTGGTATCTGCTGGGGGTCCTGGAACCAAGCCCCCCTGGATACTGAAAGGATAGCATATAGTTCAAGAGTCTACGAAAACCTGAAAATAAAATCTGATCAATTATAAGAATATAATTTTTAAAATGTTAAAGTACAAAAGCATTTGTGCAATCAACTTACATTAAAGTCAAGAAGGGCATCCATTTGATTCTGAATAATTGGTACAGTTTTTAGAAGTTTTTCTGTGTTCATTGTCCTCATAACTCCATCAGCCCTGTTTTATTTTTAAAAGAAACAATTGAGGTTGTTATTAAATCTACATTTTGAACTGCCACTTGGATCTCTATATAAACAGAGAACAAGTTGCTATGAAACATCACATATTTTTAAGCCATTATTGAACCTGAAACCTCAAGCATATCATATAAAAAAAAAAGAGGAAATTTTATGTCTAACATCAAAATGCTCATTTAAAATGAGGTGGGGAGAAGAAGGAAGGAAGGAAGGAAGGAAGGAAGGAAGGAAGGAAGGAAGGAAGGACGGAAAGAAGGAAGGACGGACAGGACAAAAGAAAGAAAAGATATAAAACATGACACACAAAAATCAAAGCTTACATTATACTGCCAGGTTTATAGTATACTTTTCAGATGAGGGAATCATCTGATCCTCAAATCACTCCGGTGTAAAGGGCAATTTTACAGATTTTTTTTTTTAAATTACATGTTAAAAAAAACATTTGCCTAACTAACATCACTAAACAGTTAGGACTTGATGGAGCCAGCAGTTGACCTCAAGTCTTGGTGAGCACTGATTTAAGGTATTTTATTCATTACTCAAATAGAGATGGCTTGTAAACATTTCATTTAATTCTCACAACAATCCTAATAACGAAAATTATTTTATTATAAAATAAAGGACAATTTTACCAAGTCATTCTAATCTGGTCATTAAAATAAATGATACTTAAGAGAAATGTTTTCACTAAAAAGACTCCTTGGATTCAAAACCAAGGATATAGAAAGGCCAACTGCATATTTACTGGGGAAAAAAAACACAAAACAAAAAACTCACATATAAGTGGACCTGCACAGTTCAAACCCATGTTGTTCAAGGGTATAAGTAAAAAGTAATTTAACTGGGTAATAATTAATTTTGATTTTTGAATGGTCTATATCTTTATTACAAATTATAGTTGTTGTTGTCTCCATCTCACTACTTTTATACCAAGATATATTCCTAATGAATCAAAAATTTAAATATAAAATACTGAATCCATAAATATATCCAATGAAATCATTAATAGGTAATTAATCATTCTGGTGTAGAAAAGCCCACTCTGACTTTGCTTAAAGGACAAAAACCATAAAAATAAAGATAATAATTTTGATCACAAAATATTTTAAACTTTTAATAATGTTTAAAAAACAGGCAAAAATATTTGTAACTCATGATAATTTATTTTCCTAACACACAAAGCTTATTTGTGTTTCCCATGTGCTAAGTATTACATACATTTCATTTAATTTTCACAACAATCTTAATAGATAAATGCTATTCATGGCTTCCTAACTGTGCCACAGCATACTACTATGGTACAAATGGGCTGTATATGTGCCAACGCATTCTTCCCTAATCCTCCGGCCTCAAGTAGTCTTCCATTTAACCCACTGTCCTGTACAAACAGTATCAGTTTGTGTGCCACAAATGTAAAAAAAGTTAGTAAGCTGATGGACATGTAATAAAAGATCCTAGTTTTAAGAAATATGCACAGAAGTGTTAAGGGTATAAACTATAAGAAAGCATTAGTTATGTAATCCCCTCTCAAATGGTTCAGGAAAAAAGTACACACAC
This sequence comes from Pteropus medius, assembly GCF_902729225.1. Taxonomy (NCBI): domain Eukaryota; kingdom Metazoa; phylum Chordata; class Mammalia; order Chiroptera; family Pteropodidae; genus Pteropus; species Pteropus medius. Next base: position 13,435,432 of record NW_024352784.1, read on the forward strand.
ACATATACAAAGAATAATTAGGCAAATGTGACAAAATGTTAAAAACTGGTAAATCTGAGTAAATTCTAAAGGAGTTATCTATATTATTCTTACAGTATTTCTGGAAGTGAAATTACTTCAAAACAAAGTTATTTTTAAAAAGCCAGAAAGCTGACTGAAATATCTTTATTAAAGTCCCTCATCTAACTGGAGTGAAGCTAGAATTCAAATCCAGATTGACCTGACTAAACAGCCTGTGAGCTCTTAACACTATTCAACACATCAGAAAAGAATTTAAAAACCCAACAAAGAAGTGGGCAAAGGACATTGAAAGAGGCTCAACATCACCATTTATTGCATTATTCAAACAACCAGTATGAAATGAACACCTAATAAGATACAATTTCATGAGAATGGAAGAATACAGTAAAAGAGGTATTTATTACTGTATTTAAGTCAATAATGTGGTACGACTTTTATAAAGAACAATTTGGTGTTTTCCATTAAAATGTTAAATGTGCATGTATATCCTTGACTTATCAATTCTAAGAATTTATTCTACAAGAAACTTCACTTAAGAATGCAATCATACGCAAAAGGATAGTCAATGCATTCCTTTATAAGATAAAAAATAAGTTAAATATACATCTAGAACATAATTCTATAGCCATTCAAAAGTAGATAGATCTATGTGTACAGACATTGAAAATGTCTAAAATATATAGTAGGGGAGGAAAGCAGTCTTAAAATAATGTCTAAATATTAAATATTATATAATATTAATTTGACTATATTAGATAATTATATATTATTTATCTTTTTAAAAATTATTTATTTTAATTAGTTTCAAGTATACAGTACATTGGTTAGACATCTACATAGTTCATAAAACAATCCCTATTGCTCCCTCCCTCCCGTGACCCTCCACTTAGCCAACGTATTAATGTTAACTACATTCCCTATGCCATGCTCCCCACGACCATCCATCAACTACTAATTTGTACTTCTTTAACCTTTCGCCCCATTCTCCCAGCCCTCCAAATCCCCTTCCCCTCTGCCTATCACCAAACTGTCCACTGTATTTGTGAATAACTATATACTATTAAATATTGTACCATATTAATGTAATATAGTATTAAATAAAAATTTATGTAATTTTCTATGTACCTCCATACATTCATTTCTATTTACACATAGAAAAAAGATTAGATACACTAAAATGTTAACATTTCCTACAAGCTGCCTGAACTTTTAAAAAGTTTATTACTTTTGTAAGCATAAAAAATTATTACCCTAATAAATAATATTTTACTATTTGCTACGCAAGTTCTCTCTAAAACTGAAATCATCAACTGAGATTTTTGCCATGATATAATAAATTTTAATTGCTGTCATGCCTTCAACTTAAACCTTACATCCTATATATTTTTTATTTATACAATTTGATACACATACACATAGATATATATATCTGTGTTTCTATAATGTCAATTTTGTGCTTTTTCTTGGTTCCACTCAATTATGGCTCCTCAAAGCTTTGATTTACTTTCTTTTTCCTTAGCATTAAATGAGAGTAATTTCTTTTAAATCAATACTAATTATATTGTGCATAATCAAAGGCTGTTCTCATCCAAATAATGAAAATTTGCTCTATTAAATACAGAAATGCAGCAACTCTCCTCAACCTCAAAACTAACCCTTCAGATTAGAAAAAATAGAAATATAGTCAATATTACTGTAATGGCCATGTATAGTGCCAGATAAGTACTACAGTAATCTAGGGGATTATTTCATAAATTAATGGCTAACCTCTGTATTGTATACCTTAAACTATTATAAAATAAATAAAAAGTAAATAAAAAGGTTTCCATTTTTGAATTCTATTAATCTGAAATCTAAAAATATCCTGAAGGTCAGTTTTACTGAATATATTCAACAGTGAAGTATAATATAAGCTCAACTGGAAAACGGTTTATTTGACAGGATATTGGGGTTAAGAATCAGACTTCTAAATATGAACTCCTCAACTATAATCTTCTAAAGTACCTAAATATATGTAACAAAATCTGTGAAATTTAATTTTGGTAAATTCCAAGCTAATCACCTCCTGATTAATTTGGAAGAGTGTACATGGAACATTTAAGTTCATCTTTAAAATTTCTTGAATAACTAAGAGGCTATGTCTACATTTATATTATATTGTCCATTTCATTTTAGAGATTTAACATTTAAAGAGAACAATTTAAAGAAATATTAATTGCTTACATCTTTGGGATCTTTGAGCAGCAGGGAAACTTAGGCATTCACCAGAATATTTCTGCAGAAGCCAGATTTCCCTCAGGGCAGGATTTCACAGCCACAAGGGTCATCAGTGCCCCTTTAGAATGTCTTTAGTGACTTTTTCCTGAAGTCTCATCATATATCCTAAGAAAAATCCATATACCAGGTGCTATCAGGTATAAAAGCACTGATTACATCATTTTTGTGTGATTAGTTCATGTGCCAAGGAGACTATTATTTCGGGCACAGCAAAAAACAAATTCATCTTCTGAAGCCATTGTTAAAAAGAACTTTAAATACAAAACAGCACTGAAAGTAAAAATGAAAAACAGAAAGACATCCCATGTATAAGGACTAGAAATAATGTGTTAAGATTGCAATACTCTCCCAAAATGATCTACAGATTTAATGCAATCCCTCAAAATCTTAGATGCCTTTTCTGAAGAAATTGATAAGATGATCCTAAAATTCATATGGAAATACATGCAAGGGACCCAAAATAGCCAAAACAGTCTTAAAAAAATAATAGAGCTGGAAAACTCACATTCTAAATTTCAAAACTTACTACAAAGCAACAGTAATCAATACCAACAGAACAGAATTGAGAATAGAAATAAATCTTTACATTTATGATCAATTAATTTTCAACAAGGATGCCAAGACCATTCAATCAGGAAATAAGACTTTGAAACAAATGGTGCTGGGATAACCGGATATCCACATACAAAAGAATGAATCTGGACCGAGACCCCACACCATATACAAAAATTAATTCAAAACCTAAATGTTAAGAGCTAAAACTACAAAACTCTTAGAAAAAATTTAGGAGTAAATTTTTATGACCTTAGATTAAGCAACGTTTCCTTAGACATGATGCCAAAAATGGTTTGGTAGTTCCTTAAGAAGCTAAACAAGAGAGTTACCATATGACCCAGCAATTCCACTCCTAGGTACCCACCCCTGAGAACTGAAAAGAATCCACACAAAACATGTACACTAATGCTCAAAGCAGCACTACTCCTAAGAGCCGAACAGCAGAAATCACTCAAATGTCCATCAGCTGATAAACAAAATATAGTATAATCCACACAAGAGAATATTATTCAGCCATAAAAATAAATAAAATATTAATACATGCTACAATAAGGATATTACAACTTGAATACATTATGCTAAGTGAAAAAAGCAAGACACAATAGGCTACATATTATTTGATTCCATTTATATGAAATATCCAGAATAGGTATACCCATAGAGACAGAAAATAGATTTGCGGTTGCCAGGGTTTAGAAGATGAGGAAAATGGAAAGTAACTGTTAACGAGTTTGGGGATTCTTTCTGGAGTGATGAAAAGTTGTAAGATTTGATAGTAGTGATGTTACATAACTCTGTAAATGTCCTAAAAACCATTTTATACGTTAAAAGGGTGAATTTTACGTTGTGTGAACGCTATCTTAATAAAGCTGTAATAAAATTAAAAAGAGCTTTAAAAAACCTAGTGCAAAAAGTATCTGATGTTCTTCTTCAAAGAAAATTGAAGTTCAGTCTTTTAAAACTGGCCTGAAATTCCAGATAATTCATAATCTAATAATTTATATGGTTTATATTTTAAAATATTCAAATCCACTATATAGCAAGAAAAAAAAAGTTTAACTCACCCTCTTTTCACTTTTGTGAAATCAAATGCAACTTGTCTGTATGAAACTGCTTTTTCATTTAGATATCTACTATACCGCCTAATAAATGTAGACATATCATATCCTGTAAGAAAAAAAATATTAAAAGTTTTCATAAATTATTAAAATCCCAATTTGCTTAGAAAACCAACTCATTTCATCCAATGGGCATAATGTCTTGATATCCCAATTCAATTTAGTGATGTAAATTAAGTGACTAATGAATAATATATTCTAATATCTATAAGACTTCACATTTTTTAAGTCGGGTATGTCATATGTGGCTTTGAAAAATCTTTCTGAGTCTACAGCCACGCCACCCTGAAAAAGCCTGATCCCGTCTGATCTCGGAAGCTAAGCAGGGTTGGGTCTGGTTAGTACTTGGATGGGAGACCACTTAGGAAGAGCAGGTGCTGTAGGTGTAAAAAATAAAAAAATAAGGTCCTTGCAATCTGTGAGGTCAACCAAGGGTTGCCTCGCCTATTAAAAAAAACAACAACGACAACAACAAAAAAGAAAAACCTTTCTGAGAATTTCATGACAATAATATATATATATATATATATTTTTTTTTTTTGACTTCTGATCAACATTTGTCTTCTGTTCACCAGGAATTAAAAAAACATGTTCTCTTACACTACTTGATGATAACTCAAATTTAACATCCCATGGAACAACCCCAACTCCAAAAATCATTAAGCAATTTTATAATTTTCACACTTAAGAAATTTTTAGTTGTATATTATTTAGAACAACTGCAATTATGTGTATCAACCTTATAAAAAGTACAGAAAATTACTGCATAGTACAATGAAATGGCAATATACAAGTTTAAGGCATAACAATAAAACAATATGTTTTCAATAAAACTTTCTAAGTAAATATCTAAATAATTCTACGATTTTGTTTCATCATAATATCTGACGAGGAAACAGGGTAAAATGGGTCAAATTGGTGGTGACAGAAAGAAATCTAACTGTGGGAGTTGAACACACAATGCAATATATATGCTGCCTCATTGTTAAATTGAACATGTGAAACTTACTGGATTTTGTTAACCAATGTCACCATAAAAAAAAAGTCATGAGATCTGTAAATGTTAGTAACATAAAATCTAATCAACATTATAAAAGGAAAAAAACTTTTATTTTAGTTACTGCCTGGCTCAAGGAAGTCTATAAGGTTTTGCTCCTCATTGAAAAGCCAGGTCAATTTTATTCTGGCTTATCTTCATCTAACAAATTTAATTTTACTTAATGATTTGTTACTTCAAAAAGAGAACACCACAATGATCTAAAAAGAAAATGTAAAGTGACTGGATTTAACATAATCACCAATTCATTTATTCAGCATATATTTCATCAGGGCCTACTAAGTGCCACTAGAGAAAAATCAATGAACAAAACAGAAAAAAAAAATCATTGCCCCCATATATTCTCATAGCTACTGATATATTCAATAAGGTGGTACAGATTCACATTCCTCAGCTCTTTAGTTCACACTGCTCCCTCTAATTGACTCTACTCCATCTTCTCTGATGAGAGAAATACCTCATCCTTCAAGGCTCAATCTCTGAAATTTTCCCTGAACTCTTTATGCTCCCACATTATTCTTACTTTACTACAACTCATAGCTATTCAGTGTGCACAGTATCTAGACCAGCAGCTTATTTATATTTATATACACCCAGTACATATTTAATAAAATACAGCAGACTCCACCGAACAAGACATAAGCAAACAAAATTACTTTTCAAAAATACCATTGAATTATAAGCTTTTAATTATTGTTTCAGTCCTATCTTTATCACTTTAGAATGTGAACTTTAAATAAAAGGCCTAAAAACTGTTCTCTACATAAAAGAAATGAAAATCTTAAAACCTTACCACTAAATGTGCTGAACTTCTATCTTAAGAAAGTGGAAAATGAGTAGCTAATAAAGAACCAAAAACTCACTTGGACATATGTATATACTCTACTATAGAGAACAGTGGTTTGCATATTGTTTTCCACAGACCCTTAGTTCAAATGAACTGAATAAGAAGAGAAGCAGAAATAAACAGATGAGCAGGCAGTTTCTCCCAAGTCCCTGAAAACAGAGCAGTTCCAGTTTCATCTGTCATATATCTAGAACCACAATTTGAAAAAGGATTTCACGGCTTAGTTTTTTTTTCCTTACCTACTTAGAACGCTTTATATCCCATTAAAGTAAAAACAATCTTAAAACAACTGATCCTATGTATAGATTACTATTCTTCCAAAATCTCTGGAAAATAGGGTATTTGATTCACCCTAATTAATACTTTTATCCGCCAAAAGTAAACAAATATTGAACTGGACAGTCCTTACCCCAAACATAGCTGTTCACTAAATTCCACTGATTTTATCTCCATAAGAACCACAATTCAGGCTCTCATTAATTCTCCACTAGATGACAGAATGATGACCAGAACAGTCTCAATGTCTTCAAGACTTTATCCACTCTAATTCAACCTGCACTAAGCTATGATGCTTTCTTTTTAACACACATTTTCTCTCCCCTCATGTCTCAAGTCAAAAAACTTTGATGGTTTCTCATTGCATTATAAAATCCCAACTCTATCAAATTCATCTGTGCCTGATTTTGGCCCCAAGCAGCTTCTTGGGGGCTATCTGTCATATGTTCTCCAGCACATCATCCATACATTCTATTCACACTCATTTGCTCTATAAATCCTAAATACCCCATATTCCTTCATATCTGTGTATATCTGTATACCTCTGTTTAAGTCAACTTACATCCTCGTCCATCTTTCAAAGCTCAGCACCAATCTTACCTTCTCTAAAGACATTTCCCAAATGGAGCCTTACTGTTGAATATTCCCAAGTCATCTGGTATGTCTTTTATGAGGCTCTTCTTAGAGATGACATTTTATAATGCTAACAACCTAGTTCTGGAACTAAGTACAACAGTTCTCATTAACACAGAATGTGCATGGAGGGCTACAATGCCAGATTACAGTAATTTCAAGTTACTAAACTGAAAGTAAAATAAGACAAAAAAAGCAAGTGTATCAATAAGCAATTCATCTAAAATAAAAAACTACTTACCTTTGCTACTAAAATGTATAATATTCCCAACTACACTTCTTGGAACAAAGCATAAAATAATAACAACAACAACAATGAAAGCAGATACTTACATAGAGTTTCCTGTATGCCAGGCATTGTTTTAAGCACTTTACATTTATTAACTAGATTAAGCCTCATGACAACCCTGTAGAGTAGATGCTATCGTTATTCCTCATTTTACAGATGCAGAGATGAAGTAACTTGCTCAACTTCATGCAGCTGGTTAGTGGCAGAGATGGGATTCAAACTCAGGCAGTCCAGTTCCAGAATCCAGGCCCTCAAACTACTACTACCCTTACACTGTTTTTCAAAGAGCTTTGGGTGTCAAGTAGAAAGTGGATCCCAATCATCACGTTAGAAGAGTTTTTTCTTCCCTACAACTGTCACGAAAATATGAGATTCCTTTCCACAGCATATGTTCTAAAAGACACGGTTCAATTCTGCTATAATCATCATATGGGGTCACTCTTGATTTTCTATAATGAATAAATTGTCTTTACCTTGTAATCCACTTTTATCCAAAAAATTGCTCAAGTTAAACAACGTGTTTCTTGAAGCCAAATACTGAATAAAACGCTGGAAAAAAAAATAATTATGTCAAATTAAGGTACCATCATCTAACAAACTAATTTCAGAATTAGTGGGAAATGTTGTGGTTAACACATTCCGTTAAGCTTATCTAGTTTAAATTTCTCATCCTCGGTCCGCTTTACTAGTTACCAAACCTAAAAATGTATTTTTCACTAGCTTATGAGAATTTACTAAAACCTAATGCCCACAGCTATAGTATTAAAGTCAAAATAAAAAGAAATACGCACTTTTAAACTGAACACAGTAATTCTGCCTTTACTGCAGCATATTAGGACATGCTAGTCATACTAGTCATACTCGGGTGGCATCTGACTTTAAAAAAAATACTTATAATCATACACAATAACATTACAGACATCCTCTTACCCACAGCCCAGATTAAACACATTACCATGTTTACTTTAGATCTTACAGAATCAAAACATTATACACTTTACTGAAGACACAACACCTTCAATCTCTCTCTCTCTCCCTCCCTCTTCAGAGGCAATCACTTTCTGAAGTAGGTCTATATCGCTCCCACGTTTTTATAATTTTACTACTAATTTAAGTATTTATAAACGGTATATAATTTTTCTATTTTAAATTTACAGAAATGTCATGCTGTACTTATTCTTTTCCAATGTGCTTTTAAACAACTTTTTCCTAAGAATTATTTAATATATATAGATCTAGTTCATTCAATTAAAATGGTGTTCTAGCATTTCAATGAACTATAATATAGTGTATCAACTTCTTTATGGATATTTAAGTTCTTTCCAATTTCACTATTATTAACAATGTTTAATTGACATCTGTACTCTGTCTCCATATGCAAACACACAAGAGTTTCTCATACTCTACATTTAAGATTGAATTGTCGGGTCAAATGTATATAGAAGTTTATCTTTTCAAAATACTGTCAAAACACTCTCCAAAGTGCTTGCCTTAGAACACTATCTTTACTTCCCTTTACATACAACCTCTAAAACAGAGAGCTATTTCAATTGCACTTTTTTTTCAAGTATGCATAAGGTTACTACCAATTAGGATGTACACTACCATTCCCCTGACCAAATCTTGTTGATCTGAAATCACCCTAAACTAACAAACCAGGATTTTTAAAAACTATTTGTAAATCAAAGACTCACCTTTCATTATTTATCCTAAAACAATCTGTTCAAAAAGACAATATTAGACCTTGATTTTCTTAGTTTTGATAATTCTTTGGTGTGGGGGCCTGTCCTGTACATTGTAACATGTTTAGAAGCATCCCTGGCCTCTACCTACTAGGTGCCAGTAGCATTCTCTCAAGTTGTGACAAATGTCCCCTGGAGTGTGTATGTGTAGTGTGTATGGAGGGATCACTTTCCTCCCCTGCTCCATTTGAGAACCACTATTCCATGGTATTGCCATCACCACAACACAGTGAAATCCTATGCATACTTTCTCAGAGACTAGTAACAACTGTCAATGCAAAAACCTGAGAGTTACATAAACTAATAGAATGAGCAGAGCACTGGATTTGTTTTAAGCTGCTTAAGGAAAACCAAACACGAATTTATCTAAAAATTACAATGAAATTCTATTTTTCTTCTCCTGTCAAGGAATGGCAGTAAACTTCCTGTTTCCTTGCCTTTATCCAGGTTTTGTTTCTATTATTATTACCATATTTACAGCCTCTGAAAGCCACCATTTTTGCCTCTTCATCTGGCACTGTAGTTAGTTATATTTGTGGCTTTTTCTTTTTAAATAAACTACAGGTGAACAACATGGGGATTAGGGGTGCCAGCCCCACACACAGTAAAAAGTCCACATATAACTTTTGGCTACCTCAAAACTTAAATACTAATAGCCTACTGTTGACTGGAAGCCTTACCAATAACATAAACAATCACATAACACTATTTTGTATGTTATATGTATCATACACTGATTCTTAAAGTAAAACAGAGAAAACTCAATGTTATTTAAAAAAATCATAAGGAAAATGTTTACAGTATTTATTGAAAAAAAATTCATGTATGAGCAGACTCACGAAGTACAAGCCCATTTTGTTCAAGGGTCAACTATACATTTTTTTAAAAAAGTGAAAAATACATATAAGCCTGATATTTTTTGGAATAAATGATCATGATCTGAAATAAACACATTTTTGATAAAAGTAGAAATACTTATCCTAATTAAGATCAAAATATTTCAAGTTATATTGAAACTAGTATATCCAAACATTTCTGTTGGCTCTGTATACTGATTATAATGAATTAGCAACCAACTGTATAAAATATGTCCTAAATATGGTCATGCTTTTTGCTTAAGTAATTATATTTCAGGTAACGCTTCTAGAAATAATTTTTAAAACTTGAAAACTACAAATAAAATCATTCGATGTGGTGCTGTGACACAATAATTAGAAAACTAAATTTTCAGTATGGAGAATGGTTTAAAAAGTCATGGAATATATGAACAGTTATATAATAACTAAAGATGATAAATAAAAAGAATATAAAGCATGGAGATGCTTATGGTGTGATTCATTAAGAAGCTAAATATTTTACTGAAATTACGAAAATAGCTATAAAAAATACTTAGGGACAAGGACCAAAAGGGAACACCAAAATGTGCAAACAGATCTTGTTGCATGCAATGATAAAGTTGTGAGTAAATTCCTGTTTTAATTCTGAACTTTAATGATGCTCTGTTGGTATGTGTCAAAGGTAACAGAAGAGTTTCATGACTGAAAAGCCCAAAATAATGAGTAAAGTAAAAGACGAATGTCAGAAAGTCATTATGCCCAAAAGACTAATGCCAGTGACTAAAGTCCTTCCTAATCTCTATGGGAGCTATCTCCCAGCAACCAGTGGGTTACATTTTTCTAAGGCACATACCAGTGTAGAATTATCAAATTCCTTTCAATGTTCTTTTAATATAATTTTAAAAGTTCCTTTTAATATCATTTACAAGTATACTGGACAGAGAAAATCGTTTAAGGTAAAAATTCAGAAATGAGGTGCTAGGCTATCATGGAAAACAAGATGCTTCTCTCCAAACATTAAACTGCAAAAGCTTATGCACCTTGTTTGTTCCCCTTTTGGGCAAAGAAGACTTCAGATACATCTCTCTACTGAAGAAAGGCATTCTTTAGTCAGTCCCTGTAGCCATTATACCCTTGAATAAGGCAAAGTGCTTCCACAGACAACTATATGAGATCAGAAAGAACTCTGGTTGGTCTATAGTAAAAACTGGATATAGACAAACATACAGTCCATATTCAAAACCTGCAAAACTCAGGGCTGCTTACAGAACCCACCTCTAGGCATTAATCTTTGCTTCTCGATCCCATTATTGAAGCCTTCTGTGCTCTACCCCGCTTTCTGTTTTCTGGTTTACAGGCTATCTTTACTCAAATTCTACAGTCTACAATTATATTTCTCCCAAGGCACCTTGTCCTTTTTAACTATATGACTCAACTGTTGATGCCATTCCTGAAGTCTCAGGGGCAGAAGCTGGGATAATCAGTTAACACACCAGTCAAACATACACTTGTTAACCAAAATTTCTGCTTACCTCATTTCCATACACCATCAAATGATGAGTTGTAATGAGAGATTTGAATACCACCACCCAACTACTGTTAGTAGTTCTTTCAAATAAACTGTCTGCCAACTGTGGGATGTTCACGTTCATCTCATTTGTGCACTGAATTAAGTCTGCAATAAAGAAAAAGATTAAATTACTCTCTGGCTTTAATTCATTCTTAATCCCAGATTTGTATACTAATAGACGAAAGATCTAACAGAGTGGAACAACAGGTAGTATGAAGAAGTTGTTTAAAATCTCTCATAACAACCCCTGAGACTACTATGACCTACCTGAGAAGTAAACAGGGTGTTGATTAGGATCACATAAATGATCAATAACAACAGAAAGTAAATCGAACTCCCTCAAGGAGTAACTGATCCTCAAGTATTTTTTTTACTCTAAGCCTTCAGAATTACAACTCGTACTATCCACCCCTACCTTTTAAAAAACTTTTTAAAAAATCATACCTATGGAAGCATGAACAAGCTGAAGGTCAAACTACCTTTATTAACATCTCTCCTGGAATGCTGTGTTTGCACTAATAGGAAGATAATAGATATGTGATATCTGAGAGAGTGGGATCTCAGTTTGTTTATTTAAAATAATTCTCATTCTTTCCTCCCTTTAGTCTTACTGAGTTATCTTGAATATCAGTTGATAGCGACTAGCTGACATTGAAAAACAAAACTGAAAATGGACAGGTTTCTTACTGCAATAAATTTCAGGTTTCTTACTGTAATAAATTTCCAAATAAGAAATGATGCAGAAACTATTCAATATCACCTTGAAAAAGTTAAAAGAATATAAGTTCCGATTTTATATTTCAATCTGGAAAGAATTACAATAAAATAGTCTAATATACAATTGTTTTAGCACCAAAACTAAAAAAAAAAGCTCTTAAATAGACCACAAAGTTTCACCTCCAATCTGCTTAAGAGATTATTATTGGCAAATTCAAAGAAAATACAAAATATAGTCCAATTAGAGAACAGAGAAGAAAATCAAGAAATGAGTTGTTTTATTTTCAAAATACGTATAAAACAAGTACAAATATCTTAGTTGTAACTACCATAAAAGGAAAAATATTAAAGTTATTCATGACTCATTAGCAGTTTGTCCAGTTTTAATCTTTAGTTCATAATGATTAAATATGAATTCAAGTGACCTAATTTGGCCTTGATTGCTACCAAGAAACATTAATGTAACTATGACCATTTACCTGCTTATAATCTTTCAAAATGTTTAATAGTTCCAATTATTATACAAAGTAATAGTTGATAAACAAACGTATATTTTAGATAAGTAGTTACCCTTGCCAACAATGCTTAAAGAACAAAGCACAATAGTGCCTATGGACAGAAGAATGACACAAGGCTTTCATAATTCAGACTACTTGCAATAAAAATTAAATAGTACATTCAACTTGCTGTGTGTAGTCAGCTTCTGATAGTAAAAAGTAGAGTTTGACCTCTGCCATCTCTGAATTTTCTTAAATGGTATTTTACACCTGTCCTATGGCACTGAACATACTCTTCTTGTCCCAAAGCTAAGCCTTCTCTGTCTCTGAAAAATACACTGAGGCAAGGCCTATCTTTTGCTTATTTTGAATACTATATAACTTCAAGCACAGTGGTCAAATTCCGAATTTAAGTTAAATTCCCGGCTTTTTCTGTATTTATTTTTATGTATTTATGTATCCTTCCAGAAACTGTCTTGATAAGCCATTTAATTCTTAGTTACTTCCTCACAATGGCATCAATATTCATTTTACTCCGCAGAATCTTATTTTAGTTTTCAAAATTGAACCTGTCACAAAATTTCTTGTCACAATACTGCCCCAAAAGTACTTCTACCTCTGTGCGTGTTTACATACACTCCCTAAAGCCAATCAGTAACCAAGTCTCCCAAACCTCCAATAATCCTACTTTCTCCTCTCCATTCCACTATCACTGTCAATGACAGAGTTCAGACCCTATTTATTTCTTAACTAAGGAGTACCTCCATGCCTGAGAACATTCGAAAATTGGGAAGGGAGGTCATGACACTCTCTGAGGGATTTTATCGGCATTTAATATCAAGGATGAGGGAGAGTAACTGCCCTGCAAAGCACAGTCATCACTCCACAATTAAACAACTGCCCCATCCCAAAGCGTCCCCACTGAAAAATGTTGGAATGACTGACCTCTTCGTTTTTTAAGGACACCTGATTTGGGGTCTCAACCACTCAATACCCCTAAACATTCTCTAAACTAGCCACAGAATGATCTGCAACACAACAATCATCGCCTAACTTCAATCACGTCCCCTCTGCTTAAAGGATGGCATATATTTTGTCCTTGACAACGTCCTCCTTCTTGAATTTTAGTTTTTAACACAAAATCACTACCATGCTGTTTTACACCAGAATATTTCCATTCTTGCTCATTCTTCACAATGAATGAAGTCTTTCCCTTCACAGAAGGTACCCTCCACACAGTTACTAAGCTGGCACATAATTCTACATTACAGAATTATTTTAGACTATAATTATTTACTTCCAAATCATTCTTTTCTACTAGATCAGGAGACCTTAAAAGGAGCCTGCAAACATTTTTGTTAGCATTTTCCATACTATTCATCATGGAGGTTAAGTAAATGGCTTGATTAGTCAGATAAAGTCTAATTTTAACTGAAGACAAAGGTATAGATTTCATTTTCAAGTAATTTATATATTAGAATATATAAAATCTATGCAATATTTTCTTTGTGATAAGCTCTCCCCCTACATCCCTTTGCTTGTTACACTGATGTTTCCTTTGAAATGCCTCCCATTATCCAAGTACTCTTACCTCAAATGCGCAGCACTTGCTGTTCCTTCTGACTAGAATACTCTTCTCCCTGATATCTATATTTCTTGCTCCTTCGCTTTATTCCTATAAATCTTTGCTTAACTATCATCTTATCAGATGAACATCTCTGAATTTTTATAAAAAATAACAATGACTTAGGGCACTCTTCTATCTCCAAACCCTTACTATACCCTCTTACTGGCCTTATTTTATTTCCCTCCAAAGCACTTATCACCTAAAGCATTTTGTTTAAAGTCTTTTCTCTCCCAATTAAAATATAAGTTCTATGCGGGCGGGTCTCTGTTGTTTTCTGCTGTATCCCCAAAGGCCTAGACTGGTGCCTCCCATATAGTGGTCACTCTTACTTTTTGAATACATTCATTTCAGTGTGCATACAGTCCTCACATGACTTTTTTAAAAAGCATCCAAAATAGTAATTTTTACATAGACCAAATCAACAATCTAAAACTATCTGCACAACCTGCTCTTCCCAAAAGGTTGAAAAACAAACCTAAGCCCATTACATGTGAAAATTTTCAAATTTCAAGTTAAAGGAGACCTAACGAATATTTTTATTTTAATATTTATGAAAACTCTAGTATGCTTTAGAAATGACTACATAAAAACTGAAGAATAACTCCAGAAGCTAAAATATAACACTTCAGACTTAACAGGAAAAATAAGAGTTCATGCTCAGATTATGAATCCAGAGTAGACCAAATACGAAACCAGTTATATGAATATTACTGGAAGAAAAAAATACCGAATCCTTACACAAACTCTACAGAACATACTTCTCCATAGAATTTTAACTCAACCAGTCATTTTCTCCATGCAGTAATTTGTTCTCCACACAATGTTTCTTCTACAGCAGTAACTTGAAAAAGCTTCCAAGTCCGAGCTCCAACAACACAGGAAGGAAATGTTTTCCTCACCTTTGACTAACCAAAAGCGAATAGTTCCAAACAAAAGTCAATCTTGATAGCTACTGCTTTTTCCATTCACAATCCAGGAGACTTCATTTTTTAAAAAGTACAAACTTGGTATTACATTTCTCTTACCAATCAAAAGGGTTCCAAGGTAGAAACACATATTTTTAGTTATTTACCTTAAGAATAAAAAACCTCCTTAAAAGTTCCATTATTAACAATTTCTGAATGCCTCAAAAAAAAAAAAAATAAGCTACTACATGGCATGTAGGCTCTTTGCTTTAGGTATAGGTGAGAATTCATGAGGATTTTCAGTATTTAAGAGCAGGAAGAAAATAGGCCTACCATGGAAATGAAGAGCATTGTTCCAGAGATGGTAAGAGGAACCAACTGCTACTATACAAAATGCTATCAATTTTATTTTTTATATGCCAAGCCAACAAACAATGTTTAGGGTTGATAAAGTAAATGTTAACTGTATTAACACAGGTTAAGGAACTTGCCCCACAGATAAAGTCAAAGGTGCTCACTACTAAGTGACAGATTAATAGAATAAGATTTTTGCAAAAGACAAGGGTGACTGGAAACATATATATAAACTGAACACCCAACTAACCAATGTAATGCAAGTTCTAAATTTCTTTTCATGGAAATCCTAAATTCCTAACTTAAAACAAAAACAGTATGAATAGTAGCAAAATGTAAAACAGCATTTTTATATTCAGAGAAAAATGTTCAGCAAAGTACAGAAAATTTAGAAGTAACCAGTTACCAGAACATTTCCTTAATCTTACAGCCATACTCTTCGTGCGGCCCCAAAGCCCATCTATATAGAGCTCCCCAGACAGAGTTCACCAATCTTAGAAACTTAGGGTACTTAGGGTTTAATTCCACAGAAAATCAGGCAACCCAGCCAGTGGCATGTACCACTAGCAAAAATGTAGAGGTCTCAAGTTCCCATCCAAATAGGCACTCCCCAGGCTATATCAAAACTATTCTAATACCCAAGTAAAATTTTCTAATAAATAAGGTTGGCTAAAAATAAGGTTTTTTTTTTTGAAGTATCATAATAATTTAGCCAAATTACTACTGTCTCTTTCAAAGGAGTCACTTTAAATGATACTCTTTGCAACTGACTTCAGAATCAATTTTGGTAACATAAGACTGATTTCTTCAGTCATCTAGAAAATTAGAGATACATTCACTTTGGAAGGCAATTTAAGTGGTTTATTAAATGTTGCTTCACTGATCAGATCTTTTTCCTGGGTAGGAGTACAAATGAAAGGAACAAGTATTTACCAAGAAAAAGTAACTAGAGAATAAGAAAATCATTTCTGAACTTTTGATATAAAGGATCAGCAATATTATTTTCATTAACAAAAATTTTAAAGTATTTAGAAAACATGCTAGTTGAAATCAGACTTAAGGCAAAAGAAATTACACATGCGCAGGCATATCTGCCCTTGTCAGAAGGGTCAAATGTCAGGGAACTAGAATAACTCATATATCTCACTCCATTCAATTTTTTTCTAAGTGTAGAAGGATCACAAAGTATGGTCCAAATTAAGATGTAATTGTTACAATTTTATCTTTAAAGTTTGTGGGGTCCTCTGTGAGAAAGACAATGTTACACTTTAACATACTTTCCATTAGAATTAACTACAAAAAATATGGTCTTCACGGACTAATTTACTCCTAAGAAATAAATCTAACCAACATTTTCATTGGATATTAAGATAAAAACTGGAGAAAGATTCACAGAGTATAGAATGCTCAGAACTGAGTTAATTCAAAAAGAGAGAAGAAAGCATTCAGAGTATTAAAAAGACAAAGATATCCAAATGGCTGTGGTAAAAGTACTATAAAGCTAAGGGACCTAAGTCACAATGTAAGTGGACATGTCCAGTAATGGTGGGATAGTTTATTAAATGACAGCAGTCTGACAATGAAATACTATCAGGCCAACAAACACATGGAGAAAAAAAAAAAGGCAATGGGAAAATGTCTGCAGTATATTAAATGAAAACCATATATAAAAAAATAAAAATAAAAATTCCATTAAAAAACTGCATATATTTTCTGATTTATACTGTATTTAATCAAATACAGGGTGATGCAAAAGGAGCACTTGGAATATTCAAAACTAAATTATACATAAACAAGTAGTCAAAACCAATATGTAAAGGAACTATATCACTCTCTTTTCCCCTAACTTTACAAATCTCAGTAAGCACCTCTCAGGTCACACAACAAACACCAATCATGTATTGTAATTCATTCTACACCCTTTGGAGCATATGATGATCAATGGCCAAACAGAGAGCCATAACATGTTCCTTTATTTCCTCATGGATGTGAGGAAAAGGTGTTAGAAGCACAAGAGCTGCATGGTATGACAGATTGAAATTTTGCAGCCACTGTCGCAGAGGTAGGCCAATATTTTGAACAGAATTTCAAGTTCTCACCATGATAAGTAATGACGAACCTCCAGAACTCACACACAAAAAAAGGGAGGCAAAGTCCCATATTACTAAAAAACAAGTTGCAGCTGTAGGAAAAATCAATTTGCTAGCACAACCTGATATGCTATTTCTGTCACCGTGTTCTCTACAAAATGAATGGACTAAAATTTCATACATGTGAAAACAAAGAAATATAAAGATAGCTACAATGTGGTAATTGTACATGTTATATTAACCTGGTTTTTGAGCAATAAGTTTTTCTTGCAACTGATTTTTTAAAAAAAATCACCATGTAAAAGGAGGCTTTTTTACTCCTTAAAAACTATTCAACAGAAAAGTTGCAGTAAGTCTTCACAGTGGTCTCATTATCTGGCTCTGTTTGTTTTAAATAAAGTTTTTTTTAAAGAAGATATATTAATCTGAAAAGACCTCTATCAGTGCTAATTTCAGGTGCTTATGGAAGCCACCTAAAGATATCAATTTAAAAAAAAAAAGAATAAAAAGCATAACACAGACTTAGGAAGCATTTCTGGGGATATACCATACATCTGTCAAATGCTGCATGTCCTCAGAACACTTTAAAAAGGAACAAAAGAGAAAGGACGGACCTCCTTCATATCCGTAGCAGAGAAAAAAAGTAGAACTAAAGAGGGAATACCTAAAATAAAGAATTCAGATGGAGCTAGGTACCTAAGCCAACTCTAAGGTATTCTACATTAATGTCTGGCTAAAATTAGCCTCTTAAGTCATTGCTAAAAACAAGCCAAGTTTGATAAATTGCCCATACTTTAATTTTCAAGGTGCAAAATAAATTGTTTTAGTTAATAGAATCATTACATAATTGCCCTAAAATTTTAATCACACACAAAGCATCCTTTCCAATCAGCCCGACCATTCCTTAAAATTATCTATAATTTATGCATTTGCCTGTTCACCCACAAATCTGTTATAAATATATAAAATCCTATAAAGAGAGTTTAAATCATGAAAATGCTCGAGAAATGTATTACTCCCAAGTAATTCATTGCCATTGATTTAGTTTTCAAGTGAAAGGGTCGTTCTCCCCACTCCATTAGCAAAAGGTTTTAGTCTAGGTTTTAGTCTACTATGTAAACATTTTTAAATTAAAAGTCTGAAAACTTAAGCTTTTCCTTGGAGTTCTGGTATATTCTGCATTCCTACCACTAGATGGAAGATGATACAGAGAAACAACAATAGGACTCTGGCAAAAACATAAGTGGGCTCAGGCTTATCTATTAAAAAAATTCTTAATTTTGAGATTGTTTAGAATTCTACTCTAGTATTCCAAAGTGGTGATTTCCAAATCTAGACACTCTACTCTCACCTCAGATTCCAAACAAGGATATCGGAAGTGAGAACCATATTTTGGTAAGCACTACCTTAAATGTAACTATTATTTGTTTTTAATTTATCAGAAAATACAAGATCATAATAAAAAATTACTTAATAAAATAAAAACTCATCACAAAATATAAGAATTAAAATATTTATTTAATCTGAATAGGAAAACAAAATGAAAGCATTATAGTTCTCCAACGTTAAAAAATAATATGTTCAGTTGTATAAACACAAGGTGTTCTTCCCTTCTTTGAAGATCTTAAGTTTAGAATTACAATCCCACCTGTAGAAAAGAAAACATATTAAATATCAAGTAATTTAAGAATAAATTACAAATTTTCTTTTTTTGTATTACATTCTAAGAACTTCTAATAGTTTATCAACTCGGTTAAGGAGCTATAATCAGGATTCTCAAAACCAATCAAATACTAGATCAGAAGCACACAAAACATGATTTCCTAAAAATACTAACAATACATTATGAGTACTATACTCACCTCCACATGCTGTAAATCAGAACAGTCCCAGGAGAGCATAAAAAATGGAAAGAATTCATTCCAACAAAAGCAGGAAACAAGTACCCAAGCATGAGAGGCTCTGCGAGTACAGATCAGAGTACTCTAAAGGAAAAAAATATCTGGAGACGTTCAAGGAACTGTGACTAAGTCTGGAGAAAAGTATGTTACTAGTAGGGAGTGACCAAGTGTCCTGGTTTTCTTGGAACAGTCCAGGTTTACACCTGTTGTCCCAGTGTCCCATTCAGATAATATATCCTTTCACTCTCAAAAGTGACCCAGTTTGGAAGAAATTATATGTCACCCTAGTTTTAAGTGACCTAATAAAGTCTACATCTAGCTAAGGAATTAATACATTACCAACATCTACTCCTGGTGGATTTGCATTTTTCTTTCTATGAACACTGTATTCTGATTCTCCCCAGCCTCCTAAAAAAACAAATTTTCCTCACCCTTACAAAATCATCTACTCTCCTAACTTCAATGAAACATCTATGCAAATAATGCTCAAATTTCTTCCCTGAAAATCAATCTAAGGTCTTCAGTGGAGTTGGAGGTATTAGAAATTTTCACCTCTATGTCCAAAAATATCTCACGGTTAAAAAACAGGAACATAATCTCAACTATCACCTGATTGTCCCATTTTTATTTTAAGCAATCAAGACTCATTCTTTATCTTGTTAAAATAAATCCAGGCATCTTCTGTTTTCTTACATCTTCCACAATGTGTGACATGGTGCCTGGTACATGTGTTGATGGTATAAATATTTGTAGATTTACAAGTGAAACAAAAGCCCATTTCTCTACTCATAAGATTCAGGGGAGAAAAAAAGTAACAGGCAAAAAGTACTCCTCATAGCTAGGTTAAGTTATTCTGCAACAGCCAGACCCAAGTCTAACAAGTAGCAGTCCAAAAGAACTTTCATGGTTTCTCTTAAATTCTGCCTACTCACAGAGAAAAATGGATTGTAGTTAGCCTCTCTGCCAGAGTCTACCTCATCCACAAAACACAACTTTCATGTCCCTAGGCAATCAGAACAGAGTCTTTATGCTCCATCTTCCCACATCTTTGCAAACCTCCATTAGAACAAAGAGAAATCCCTTTTTATCCAGCAATATTCACTGCAAACTCTATTATGCCAAATAGTCTTAGGAGTAAGAAAATACAATATTGAACAAAGTTTCTGCCATCATGAAGCTTATATACTAATGAGGAGAGACAATCTGTAAACAAATGAACAAATACATGTCAGATGGTGTTAAGTGCTAAGGATTTCTTAGCACTTAAGAAAGATGGGACATGTGTTTGGGGGAGGTTGCAATTTATACATGATAATCAGGAGTCTAAGATAAAGAAGACTTTTGAAAATTACAGTAACAATAGTCGTGTGTCATCAGTGGCCTGGAGGCCTATGAAACCAACCAGCATGATCAACTACCATCTTCCACATAGTGGGGAAGTATAGAGGCAGCCCATTCATTATACATTACACAGGTCTGCTTCACCCTTGCCAAATCAAAGTCATGTTGAACAAGAATCTTAGTAATTCTGAAAAGTCTCCAGTTTTATGTAGATATAAGTAGAGACAATAGGAATCTCATTTATACATTCATATACTTTACAATTAAAGCAATCTGTTCACCTTAAGTGAGTCCAAATTACATCAGCCACTTACAACAGTTCATTAATTGCTACACCTGTGGCAAACAGGCATCAAGCAATCCCACTAAGCCACTGGGTAACATGTGAAAGCCATTTCTAAAAAATATTTTTTTCAAACTGCTATGAATAGTAATGACAGATATAGCCAAAACCAATAAGCACCATATAATAACCTATCTACATGGCTTTAAGTTTTGAAATAATGCTCTATAAATAGAAAAATGTGAGCAATTATTATTATGCTATTAATAAATCACCATAAAATAAAGCCACAGCACTTTTCCCTAGTTTAAATTTAAGCCTTTAAGTTTCTACAAATAGGAATATTCACTATGAGTATTTCAACAAAAATCTACATCCTCACATATTTGTAACTATACAACTGTTCTTATAGAATTCCATATGACCTATGTTTACCTGTTTCTTAGTATTAAAAAAACCTGATAATTTCATCCTGACAAATGCCTTTCTTAAAGGAATAATATCTTGAGATTTTTTTAAAAACTGCTTTATTGAGCTGCCAAAATTAAAGTGAAGACTTTTTTAAACTTAAAAATTCCATGTATCCTATACAGATATTGTATGACAATTGAAAAACAATTTATTTTTTAAAATTCCATGTAAATTATGCCTCAGTAATGTTAACTAAAAGGAAAAAAAACTATCAGCTTGAATCTAAAAATCCATGCTTTGGCTATCAAAAAATGTTGATCTGAAAAAAAGAAAAAAGAAAAAAACTCTTTCAAAATTATGCCCAAGTATAGGAAATTTGGTATATTTTATTTAAATTCCAAAATAAAGTTATTATTTCATTCACTCTGTGTTTAAAAGCTATGAACCTAAGTATATTACAGAAAAAAGTTAAGAACACTGAATATTTTGAACTTTGAATATTTTGAAAATTCTCTCTTCTATTAAGTTGACATGATCACAACTTATTTTGCACATTGCACAGTTAATTACGGATTTATTTCCCCTATATATAGGCTTTAAGTATTTCTCAGTACTAGGCATTTTGATAAACAGGCCCCTGCTGCTAGAGAATTCAGAAACCATGAATTAACACAACACATATAGTATATAACATTTACAGTGTTTTTTTTATTTAGTAGTTATGTTTCCCTGTACTAATTAAAATAACACTAATAATAAAAGACTAAATAAAAAGTTGATTCTTTCATTCAAGTATCTATATTTAGGTAGACAGATACTATGACATATATATTCAAAATCCATATTCTCTCTGTTCGTAGGTCTCTAAAGAGTCCCTCAAATTTCTGAGAGCATTTACCTTTCTCGTTTATGAAAATGTAATATAAATCTTAAATGGTCTAGACAAGTAGCAAGGAAAAAGTTTAACCACCTATCTCCCTTCATTCCACAAGGCCAACCTTTCACCAAATTTCCTTATTTCTCTCCAAATAAGCCTTCTTACTCAACTAAAATGCTACTACTTTGAATACTACTACTGTTCAAGTATGATACCTCTTGAAACTTGACCAATAGAGAACATTAACTAGCTTTTGCTTTTTACTGCTGTATCGGATACCTCCTAGAATAACCGGGATGGGGGAGGGGAGGGGGGAGTCTGGTTCTTGTTCTTTTCTTTTAAAGTTCATGTCTCCCTAACCTCTTATCTGACTCACT
This sequence comes from Pteropus medius, assembly GCF_902729225.1. Lineage (NCBI taxonomy): Eukaryota > Metazoa > Chordata > Mammalia > Chiroptera > Pteropodidae > Pteropus > Pteropus medius. The sequence continues at coordinate 13,458,033 of NW_024352784.1, forward strand.
AATTTGATAGTCAATCCTAAGTGTTATTCATTTCCAATCTCTGCTTCAAACTAATGATGATGATGATGCTAATTTCATCATCACAAAAGTTCTACTCTAGGCTTTCCTATCACCACTTCCATGCATGACCCCATTTATTCCCAGGTGCTAAGACTGTATTATAACAGGATAAACTGACATCAGAATAAGCGAAGGACCTAAATCAAATTCCAGATTTGCTATTCACTTTCACGACTTCGGGCATGCAAACTAGCCACTCTGTTTCAATGTCTCCATTTTAGAAAAAGAAATATTAATATTTTCACAATATACTATAAGACAACATATTTAGAGTACTTTGTAAGCTTTAAAGCACCATTACAAATATTGAGTATTGTTAGTTTTGCTTAATATTATATTTTATTGGTAAGTTTTGCCCTTATTTTAGACTATTCCTCCATCACTTTTCCAATACAGTATTATAAAACCACGTCGAACTCAATGACTTCTACAAACCTCTTGAGAAGGTTTATAAACTCCAATTTCTTCAACTGGGAAATGTTACCATTGTTACTTGTACTTTATCTTAAGAGTGGCAAAACTTTTATACATGCAGATTTTTTAATATTTTACAAAGTTCTTTAATATCCTTCATCTTCTGATTATTACAACAGCTTTGTGACAAGCAAGGGATGCTCTATTAACTCCACTGTAAAAATTAGTAGCTGTGCTACTAACTAGTAGCTGTGCTGGAACTAGATTCTTTAAAACAGTAATCTTTCCACTAGAGGGATGAATAAAGATATATACATATTGTCTCTCAATTCTGTCTCTTGTCTGACTCTTGTCATCACCTCTAATTACTCTAAAATGCACACATCTTTTCTTTTTTGCCTTTACAGATCTAATTCCTAGTATAGACAGCAACCACTTCTTGTCTGGTATAGTGTACTCTGTTCAATGGCATCATCTTCATTCTGGCTACAAAAAACCAAAGTCAACTGAAATTAAGGAAGGCACCACATTATTCAACCTAAGTTCACAAGGAACAGGTTTCAAGAATTTCGGGCATCCTCATCTCCAAGTGCCTCAGAAACTGCAAGACTTAATTGATAAGCAAAGTTTAAAAAGTCAAGAATGTTCCAAAACTAAGTCAACTCACCAGATTTTAAGTGAGTAGGGCTTATGTGATTTTATAGGAGAGGAGCACATAAAGCAGTTTTCCAGTCGTCTGCCCCAGAGATGAAATCATTCTAAGTAATAGCAGAAGAGGAAAACTATATTTAAAAGGGCCTCAAAAGCTACACTACCTTCTTGTTTGGTCACTAGCTAAATTAAGAAAACATAACTCTGATGAACAGGGTCAAAGAAAAAGCACTTCTAGGTTAAATCCTCAGGCCCAAAGATAGGAAGCAACTTAAGCTTTTCTCTTGGTTTTTTTTAGCTTTCACTTTTTTTAAAATTAAATTTATTGGGGTGACATTAGTTAATAAAAGGTTTCCATCTGATAGAAATAGCTTTCTCCCTGTAGTTAGTCAAGGAGTGTCTCAGCCTCCTGAGCAACTTTATAAATAGCTTTCTAACTCAGCTGCCTGCTGCAGCTCTATAAATTTTAAGGCAGTACCTGTGGTTGTTCTTTACTACCATTCAGCTGTGTTATGCGATGTCAGGGATGTGCTATAGAAATCACCTAAAAATAATGCTTTGGTCCACTCTAGGTTACCAATTCAAAACAATATTTTGTGAGAATATGAAGAACAAAACTAAATGAATATTTATACTCTACCAAGTCTGAAATCTTTTTTAAAATTAAATTGACTGAGGTGACATTGGTTAATAAAATTATATAGGTTTCAAGTGTACAATTCTATAATACATCATATGTATATTGCATTGCATGTTTACCACTCAAAATCAAATCTCCTTTCATCACCATATATTTGACACCCTTTACCCTTATTTACCTCCCCTATCCCCTCTTTCCTTCTAGTAACCATTAAACTGTTGTCTCTGAGTTTTTGTTCGTTGTTTGTTTGGTGCTTTCAGTTTTATATCCCACATATAAGTGAAATCATATGGTTCTCAACTTTTTCTGACTTATTTCACTTAGCATGATAATCTCAAGAATCTAAAATCTTATACTGAATTAAAACAATACAAATTCCAAATCTGGTAACTGATAAACAATTACATATTTCTGTGAAGTTACAAAGTTAATGTTGAGAAAAGAAAAATAAAGGAGGAAATACTACCTGCCAAACCTCAACTTCTCTGTCATTAAACTTTCAGAAGGGTTTCCTTCTAAAAGTAAATATACAAATGGGAATAAAGATAACGTGGTTATATCTTCCAGATCTTAAAGCAGACGACAAAGTGATTATGGAAAGAACAAAAGAGTTTCATACCAAAAGATCAAATGCAGCTGTCCTGTAACCCTCTTAGATATGCAGTTTTTAAAAACAAATTCATTGCAGAGCAATCCACTGAATTTTTTATTTACCAACAAATCTTCACATTGGTCTTATCAATCAAAACTAGACCGATTTTCCCATCACAGCTCACCTGAAGGCTAGTAACTGCAATTATGAATACAGTTTTGTTTTCTGCTCACCTAATATAAATGCTGCATCCTCCCAAAATCTTGCCCATCCCTTTCCAAAGATGCTGTCTATAAGAGAGACAAACTTAGCAGTTACTAAAGGTACCAACTATTAAAATAATATTCCTAGGTAAAATTACATATTGAATACAACTAAAGATTATTCTAAACTATACCAATAAGTTGCTTATTTAATTTCAAGTCACAAAAGATCAAAAGATGGCCAAAGAGAAAGATATCTCATACTGTATTTAACAAGTCGATTCAAAACTAGCTAAATGTACTGCAAGTAAAAGCAAATCTTTTTTCTGCTCTTCTCTTAATGGGTATACAACAGTTGCAGGCCAAAAATGAGTAAGCAGTGATAGAAAAACTGATGCAGCCTTGGCCTATTACAGAATTCTAGCTTTAATAAGTATCTACTTATTAACTTCATCCACACTATATATCCACTGTATACATATACTTCAAGAAATATAGTCCTTACAACAATCACACAAATTAAGAATCCTTGAAACAATACTTAAGATTTCTATGGTTCTATGAAATTAAGGAATAAAATGAGGTTTGAGGCAATAATTCAAATTCATCACAACCAAATAATTTTACGATGATGTACTTACTGCGCATATGAGCACATGATGGATTAGCAATGTTCTATTATATAACCTCAACTGATTTCCCATTATGATTAAAAATCAACAAATGCAAGACAATTAGCCAATGCAGATCATTTAGTCTATGGCAATAGATAAGGGACCACCACCATCATTCTTTTTCAGGTATCATATTCATATTTCTGACACGAACACCATGAACTTTTCAAGTGAACCGACTAAAGACCAAGATCATATCTGAGTACTCTCAATATAAAGATTAATTCTATACAAGAACTTCACGCTTAAAAAATAAAACAATAAAAGACTATTGACAAAATAGTTCATTAAGTCTATTATCTTCATCAAAGATTTATTAAACATTTACTAAGATACTATTATGCACCAAGCATTATATTCTGGGTACTGGAGATACAAGATGAATAAAGCAGAGTCCCTATTTTTAGGAGAGCTAAACATGCACAAGATGTTATGAGACCAGCAGGGAAAAAACAGAATGCCAATGTAGAGGGATAGGGGAGTAATTTAATTACAAATGCTACTCACAGCTTGCCAGGTATGGTTCATTTGGCCAATGGGGGAGTGGGGTTTGGTGGGGAGGGGTGGAGAGAAGGGTCCCATCTTCCCTCACCAAACAAGGGCATCTAACACAAGCATACATGCCCAAAAGGGACAAATGTGAAAGGAAGATAAACATCCTCTGGTCAACCTGGCTGACTAAAGTAAAAAATTCAGAAAAGCAAGCATCTGAGACATGGTTGGAAAGGCTAGTAGGAAGTCTTTTATTATCAAGAATTTTTATATTTTGTATTATTCACACATTTTTAATGTAGAAGAAAACTCACACTTTTGTTAGCCATTTCCTCCTAAAACAAAATCATTAAAAAAAAATGCTTCCTCTTACTCCAATGATAGTAGTGTCTCAATTTATGTAATTGTACAAAAGAGCTAATAAGACTACTTATTCAATAGGTTTTTATAAGGATTAATTGTGTTATGCATGTCAACTGCTCAAGACAGAAAGGATTCCTTAAATCTTAGCTATTATTCCCACTATGCAGGTTATGTCCTAACTAAACTGATTTTATGTAACACCAAAGATTGAAAAGTTTCCTTTAATGTTTATAAAATCTATCTTTAGATCAAAATGAAGAATATATTATTTCTTTTTAGAAGACTTTCAATGAACCCTGTGTAACTGAAACTCAGAAATCCCCAAACCTCAGATACTGCCACTATTAATGCAGTCTAAAATAATCAAGTTAATATAAAAAGCTTGAAGCAGCAAAGTCTAGTCTCAGCTTCAAGATCAACAAAACTCCTTGCCTTCTCTATTTTAACACTGGCAGCAGAAAATAAACATATAATACAATTTTGAAAATCAGCTCTAACTATGGTCCAACTTCAACAGTAGCCAAAAGCAACCTGGAAAAGAGATATCTAAAAGTCAGATGATTAAAATCCATACTCTCTTTACAATCTAGCCTCAGACAACTGCTCCAACTGCACTTCTCCTTACACCCAACCTGTCCTTCTCCCAGCTCCAAAGCACTCTATTTACCCTCTACAGTTAAACAGATTCCTTCATTTCCCACAGTTCCAGGCTTCCTACCTGCAAATGTTTGCTCATGCTCTTTCCGCTACCTGAAATGCCTAATGCTCCTCAATGCTTATCATTTAAGGCCCAGTTCTCCCCCTAATCGAAACAGTATTTCTCTCTCCTATGATTTTCAGTGAACTTATCTCACATTTGCCAGGTAATACAGTAATCTGTATATGTCATCTTCCATACTACACTAAGGCCATGACCAGAGATCTCGCATTTAGAATTCTTAATATTCTCAACTCAGTCACTTGGTTATATGACAGACTCTTAACAAGTAATTGCTAATGAGTATATTAATTTCCTCAAGACTAATATCTTCTGTGGAGATCCAGCTTTAAATAGCTAAGAATGACTGATAATTAACATAGTTTGCAGATAAACAGGTGTCAATAGCTAAATCTCATTAATCAAACATATCCAAGAATCCTATTGACTTTAATTGCTTTATCAAACTTTTTCCAGTCATACTGACCATCACCAGATAAGATAGTTTGTCTTTAAGATCATTCGTAAATTTGGAACTCAAAAAAGTTCGCTTTCCAGACAAGCTCATAAAAGCCGTGAGAACAGTGTACCTGATTTTATTTACTTAGCAATCCAAATTACCATGTATAACAATATTCAGAGGTCCAATTTCAGGTGCCAAAGCTTACCTAACCCCCTGCACAAATGGCAACAAGACTTGCAATTACTTCCTTTCCGTCCCTTTCAATAACCCTACCACAAATTACCTGGGAAAAGGAAAGAGTACTTTCCCAGTTCCATAACAGTGGCATCTAAAGCTGGGATAGAAGCTAATAAATGGGATGAAAGGGGATTTTAAAATGAAGATTTAGGAAAAAAGTGAAGAGACCAGAATCAATCAAGAATAACTCCTATTGCCACAAGACATTTAAGGGCTCCCTCTCCAGCCTCATCACCTTTTATTCCTATTAACACTTTGCTAATTTGTTTAAGAGGAACACTTTTGTCCGTCTGGCAAATTACTATTCATCTTTAAAATTCCTGTTACCTCCTCTATGAAGCCATCACTAATTTACTTCAAAATTAATTACTCCAGCCCTTACGTTGATACTTTATGTAAAAAGTCTTATACATTTATCTCAACATATCACAATTATTTGTTTAAACATTTTCACTATTAGATCTCATGTTCCTTTTAGGGTAAGGATCAAGTGTCATTCATCTTTACATTCTTTTCTAGACCTTGATCACTCTCTTAGCACCCCACTTACTGTTTCTAATCAGAATTTTTGCCAGTACTACTCAATGTAGGATGAAACTCAATCTCAGAACTTTCCCCTCATATTCTTGCTCACAGATCAAGCAAAATATTTTAATACTGCTTCCTAGAGAATTTCATGAAAATAACAAGAAATAAAAATTTATTTGCTTTATAACTGTTTTTCCACTCAGGCCTTCTCCAAGAAAATTGTGAAACAAGATGATAACTATTGGGTATTTAGGTACACAAATGAATTAAGTTACCTACAGGTTATTTTCAAAAGAAAATTAATTTGGATTTTCATATCAATTCACCAGAGTCCCAAGAGCAAGAAAGAAAAGGCTAAAGTAGGTATTAGGAAGAAATCAATCAGAGTCATTGTCCAGCTTATTCAATATAAGACTATTACAATCAGATACTTCATTTGTGACTATCATTATTTGCATTTTAAATGTTTTGCCAATGTCTTTTAACAAAACATATAAGTATTTAGCAAGCAAAGCCTTATACAGCATTCCGCTTTCAGATGTGGACTATCATAGATAACACAAAGTCTAAAATCAAAGACTCCCTGGAATTCACTTTTAACAACCACACGCAAGTAAATGACAATCATAAAAGAAAGAAAAGCAGAAGAAAATCCAAGATCTAACTAGCTTAAACTCATTTGTTTAAGGTCAAATATACCAATAATAGGCAAATACTGAAATAATTAATATTTAATGTGTCAAACTGCCCTAATTTTACATAATAAAACTCTGGAAGTTTATTGCCCAACTTCCATAATCCCTCTCATTTTCAACCAATAAAGAATAAAAATTCAGTTAATCATGGAAACCGAAAGAGATTTAAACCACCACTGCTCACAGCAAAGACTACTAGTCCTACAGCAATCTTCCTCTTTATGTATAAAAATCCTAAAACATTGTTTGATAACACATTAGAAACCACCCATGGAACGTCATCCTCCTTTTGTTCGGCATCTCTTTACTGCATACTTGCTAAATGCTGTATATAGCATAGTTAAGAAAACACACAAGGGCTCTCCATAAACAATTATAAAAGCTATAAAGAATTATAACATATGAAAAGTATCATTATGAGAAAGTACAAGATACTATGGAAACATACACACTATTCTATGTGGACAAAAATAACTGCTTATTTGATATTCATGCAACTATGTATTTATTATTTTTCCACACATTTAAAATACTATATTGAGAACCTAAAAAATAAAAAAAGTACTTTGAATTAGATTAAGTGGTCCATCCAGTTGAAAGAATGTTTGACTCAAATATTTCCATAAACTAGTCAATGAACTATACGCAAAGTGTAGAGTGACAAGAAAACTTTTTCTCTCATTCACTATTCTCTATTTCCACAGAACACAGAAGTAGTAGAGTAGTATTCCATGTCAACTTCAAAAGGGGAAAAACTCAAATATCCTTAATTTTCCTTATACCACACCTTGGCTCCTCCTTACACCGCATACAAAAATTAACTCAAAATTGACCAAACCTAAAAGAGCTAAAAACTATAAAACTCTTAAGAGTAGTTTAGCTGTAAATCTGTGTAACTGTGCATTAGCTAATGGTTACTTAGATATCATACCAAAACACAAAGAAAAAAATAGAAAAATCAAACTTCAAAATTAAAAACTTTTGTTTATCAAAGGGCACTTAAATAAGTGGAAAGAGAATCCACGGGATGGGAAAAATATACAAATCATATAAGGATCTAGTATCTGAAATGCATAAAAAACTGTTCTAGCATTCCAAATATATAAAGAATCAAATTTAAAAATGGGCAAAGAATCTGAATAGACATTTTTTTCAGAAAGATACAAATGGTCAATAACCACATAAGAAGATGCTCGACATCATTAGGCATTAAGGAAAGACAAACCAAAAACACAAGATATTACTTAACACCTGCAAGGATGACTACAATAAAAAAAAATTTTAATTAAATGTTTAAAAAACCTGAAAATAAGTGTTGGCAAAAACATGGAGAAATTAGAACCTTCATACATTGTTGGGAATGTAAAATGGTGCTGCCGCTGTGGGAATGTCTGATAAGTCCTCAAAAAGTTAAACATACAATAACCATTTGACCCAGCAATTCTTCTCCTAGGTATATGACCAAGAAAATTGAAAACTCAGTTCCCACAAACACTTGTACATGGATAGTCACAGCAGTATCATTCTTAGAGGGTTTGATGGAGTAAACAATCCAAATGTTCATCAACGGATGAAGGGATATACAAAATATGATGTACCTACACAAAGGAATATTAGGTTATAAAAAAAGAATGAAGTATTGTTACATGCTACAATATAGATAAACTTAAAAATATTATGCTATGTGAAAGAAGCCAGACATAAAAAGCCACATATTGTATGAGTTCATTTACTGAAATGTCCAGGATAGGAAAATCCGTGTTATGTGAATTACATCTCAATTTAAAAATTGCAAAAGAAATAATCACTTTGCCTCACAATCCCCTTTTCCACATTAGCTTTGGTTTCGTTAAATGATTAATATTTCAAATCATTCGATATCATGCATGAATTAAATTTCTGCAACCATTTCAAGTACATCAAACAGATCTGCCAATTCTCTCCAGTGTGAACACCACCTGCTATTTACTCTCTGGTATATACTTGAATTACAATAAGATTTTTGCATATTAGATGTATTTAAAATACAGTATATTTGTATTTCTTAAGTATCCACAAGATAACTAACTCTATTACCAGCTCAAAGTTTTTAAACATATACACACCATCACCCTTGTTCTCAGAGCTTATAGTCACATATGAGACCACCTATATAATCAGCAGAACCATGTACATTGAAATATAGCAACGGAATATACCCTATGAAGTCTCTCGTAAAGTATACCTGCAATCTTTAGTGAGGGAAGAAGTTTGGAAAGCATTCCTAGCTTCCTCAATCACTACTTGGAAGATCCCTTGAGTAAAATTACAGCCTCTTGGGTGGTTTCAAGTAGTAAGCTGGTGACTTAAATATCAGCTTGATTTCAGAAATCACTGCAGGAATTCCAGTGACCAGAGGGAACTTTCAGCAATTTCCACTAGCCCCTAGAATCAATTTATGGTCTAGATTTTGTCTTCCTGCTATCATGCCCATCACTACTATCACTCCAACCTTTGCTTCATACCTTATAAGACTTCATTCTAAAAGTCATTTCTTTTTTTTTACATTGTGACTACCTATGAAGTGTATTTTATCCCTCCTTACCTTTAAAGCAAGTCTGCCATACAGTTTGAGCACGCTGCACATAGACTACAAGGTGATCACCAACTCCTGAAGTTGTACAAGGAAGCAGCTCTGACAAACATTTCACATCTACTTCTGGTCCCCTGTTTAATTCTTAAAATGAATTTCTACTTTAAAGAACATATCCTTAAAACATGCATTTAATATAGTATTCAAACTGAGCAATTAAAACAATAAAAAAATCTTTTTCTGTAATACTTTGGAAAACACCATATAATATCTAAAACAAAACTAGACCTCAAAAAAAAGGTGAGGAAAAATGCATCAAAAGTCCCAAATAATGACAAACTTTATTAAGGCCTTTTAGAAAAAAAAATTAGATATTACTGTTAGCCTTTTTGCCTCCAGCAGTCCCCTTTCCAAGTCACACAGCACATTCCTTCCAATTTACTTAATGTATGACATAATCAAAGGATTATGCCACATCTCTTGCTCAAAGTCCTCCAATAGTTGGGCCACTTGCTACCCACCAAATCAAATCTAAAATTACTCTGAGAGTTTAAAGGACCTCTTAAATTTAGTCCCTTTCTGAAGAATCCTTTTCTCCCCTAATACGCACTCTTCCTCAAAGTTGCATTTTTTAGTCTCAAAACCTCTGCAATGTTAAAAACTGAGGACCTCAAAGAGCTTTTGGTTATGTGGTTTTTCTCTATCAATATTTACTGTCAGAAATTAAAGTTGAGAAGATTTAAAATATTAATTCATTTAAAAAAATCATATGTTAACATTTTCCATGAAAAATAACTATTTTCCAAAACTGAAATTTAGAACAGTGGCATTATTTTACATTTTTGCATAACTCTTTACTATCTGGCCTAATAGAAAAATTCTCTTATCTGCTACTGCATTCTATCTGTTACAATATTACACATCACACAGCCTCCGGAAAACTCCACTGCACACTCGTAAAAGAATGAAAATGGAAAAGGTAAATAATGTCTTAGTACACAAATGTAGTATTGACCTCACAAATATGCACAAGGATGAAAGTCTTGGGGACTCCCAGTACCATCCATACTTTAAGAACCACTACCATGAATAAATGAATACGGTTTATTCATTTCCTGGAATAGAAATGTATTATGTAAAAAGTCACACTGAGATGAAAGCACAAACCTGATGCTAGACTACCTCAGTTCAAATTCCAGTTCTCTTCTTCCTGGCTGTGCTGTGTGACCTTGGGCAAATTACTGAACTTTTCAGTACCTTAGTTTCTTCTTCAGTAAAATGGTGATAATAAAAATCTCTCTAAGTTGTTGAAAGAAATAAGTTAATAATTGTAAAGTGTTTAGTATGGTGAGTGCCTAGTACAAAATAAGCACGAATAGATGTTAAAATAAAATTAATCTAGGCATTAGCACAAAGAACATGTTTAGCTGTGAGTATTGCCACTACATTCTAGTATAACTTAAGAAATCCTTAATATTTTGATAACCTGGCAAATTACAACTCTGAACATAATATCTAATACAAAGCTTTAGCTTCATCAAAGTTCTCTTTTAAAGGAATATCATTAGTAAAATCTAATTGCCCAGGAACTATTCTCCATGAAAAGAACCATATACACAATGAAAAGATAAAATTCTAAAGGTCCAATCCAAAAATTTCAATTCTCTAGAGAAATGTATAAAGCAGTTTGGAAACATAGTGAGACAGAACACAAAGTAACGGAAGTGCCACTTCAACCACCAAAAAGAACAGGAAGAGCAAATACTAGCCTTTACTTTGAAAATCTTAATTCTACTACTTCTTGGTAGGCCTCTAACCTCTCGCCAAGAAGCCTTTAAACTTATTTTTCTTCTTTGAGGGAGAAATCATGGAACTAAGCACGACTGAAGAAAACAGAATAGAAGCAACTTTCCATGCATTATGGTGAACTCTGAATATCTTTAAATATTTAAAAACTTTAAATATTAGATTATTAAATATTTAAATGATAATCAGGGTTGAAATAAACAATTTTACTTCAAGCAATTCTGATTAATTAGAATGAATTATTTTTTAACAGTTAATATATTTTTAAAACATCTAACTAAATATTTCATACAAATGATTCACAAATCAAATGAGAAAAAAAGCGAAATCATTTCACATGAAGTTTCACTTCAACTGTCACTCTAAATTCAAAGACATCTTTAAAAATTATTCAGACATATACAATCTATAGGAATCATTAAAAGCATTGCTATAAGGATAAAAATTAAATCTGTAAAGTCTAATAGTAGTCCTTAAAACACGTCCGCCAGCAAAACCTAATTACAAAGATATTTTAGAATTAATTTGCTAATTACAAATAAGGTGGCTACCAAAATGGCTGTATGTCAAGTTCTCTTCAAAGTTTCTCTTCCAGAATATATACTATTAAGAAACAGACATATTAAGGAGGAAAAATCCTTACATTTATGGAGTTCTACTATATACCTGAGGCATTCAACATGTCTTTCAACATAGTCAAATCTTACTATTACCACCTTAATGACTCCATTACCATCTTCTGTATTTCAGAACTATTAAAGACTAAATGACAGAATAGGTCGAATAATGAAAAATAAAAATATAAATCATATAGTTAATTCTAAAGGAAAAAAACAGTAAGTCTGAATGTTAACTACATAATAACTGTCTCTGTAAAACGAGATCCATTTGGAAAACCCCAGTTACTTTTTTTCTAAACTAGAGACATCACATCTTGGGGGCAGATCTTCCACTTAATAATTTTCCTCACGTGCATCTTCTTGCAAATCAAATCCCAGTTACCAAATATTTTCTTGACAATAGAAAACAAACCATTGGATGTCCTTAAGACATTGAAAATCAATACATTTGCTTAAAAAGGTAATTATTTCGAGTATATTTCAATATCTTATACGCATTTTCAATGGTTAGACAAACCACTAGCCCAAATACAAATTCCACCTTCTAAATATTCAAAATGTTTCTTAAAAAAATTTGTTTCCACAATTAAAATTAGGCAAGTCTAGATCTAGTACACAACACACAAATACCCATACTGTATCTAGCATAAAGATATGCTTATAATAGATGCTTCATAAGAACATGATCTTGATTTCATTGTAGAAAATGTAAGGCAGATGGTGGATGGAATGAAGTGTCCCTGGAAATTAAGTGGGAAAAATATGGATATAAAAGTTAAGCCATTATTAAAAAAAAAAAGTGAAGCCATTATAGCCATTAATAGAAATGTTAGTTATGTAAATGCCCAAGAACAGTAAACTAAATAAGTATAAAGAAAGTTATTCAAATCAAAGAACAGACTAAAGGTTGTGAAATCAGATAAGACTATTTTAAATAAGAACTTATAAAAATTGGGTTTTGTCTATACTTCAATCATTATGGATGTTTTAAGCATTCTATACTTTCTTTAGTTAGAGACTACTTTCTATACATATCTGGTTTGTCTCTTCCATATCTGTGAGAGAGGATTAAATTAGATAATGGTTAATAAGTGCCTGGCAAATTTATATTTGAACTTTTATGGGCTGCTATACTTCCACCTTGATTATGGCAAAGAGAGGCCTGGAATTAAATGCAAACTGAGTTCACCTTTACAAATATGTTTTAAGTATGACAACTATTTTCACACTAGGGACACTAGTCAACACTATTATCCACTGACACCTATAAGCAAAGCAAAAGATCGTTAAGTATACAATGTAGCATGAATTAAGCCATAATTCATGGATTATAATAATCACTTCCTAATATGGAAAAGACCTTGGGGAAGAACACAGAAAGCACATCCACACTCTAAAGGCTTATAGGAAAAAAAATAAAAAGTCCTAAGCCTATTTTTGTTAAGCACTAACATTTAAAAAATGAAATCGTTTCATTAGGTTCAATAAAGCATGCAAGAGTTTTTTGGGACATTAAAAGGTCCAACAGAACTAAGCCCTCACTAGGAAAAAACTTTCTAAAAGAGTAAAAATTAACTCTATATTAAAGCCTAAAATTTGGTGTCAAGACACAGAACTGTCTGTGAAAGCTTTTTCAATTTCTTCAAAGTATGTACAGAAGGTCTTTAGAAAAACCACTCACTGGTCAGACTAAAATTTACTTCATTAGTGAAAACTGATCACAAGTGCATTTGAAACATTAGAGGGAAAATCATATCACTGTATTTTAAAAATCTCATTGAAAAGAAATATAGTGGCTCCTTATTTACATAGATTTTTTACCAGAAATATTCAAGTTCTAAATAAATTGAAGTTTATAAACACAGCAATGGTAGAGAAAAGGAACTACAAATGTGAGGGAGTATCTCCAAATCGAATTCCAGTTAACATCTGCAGTAGCTTCTATTACAAAAGAAAAGGTTAACATCTATAAAACCCCCAGTAAGTATCATCATCCTAATCTTACCTAGCCTTTTTTCTGGCTACGTTGGCAATGTGTTAAAGCTTTTTTGGCAATGTGTTAAAAGAACTGCTACATTTGAAATAAGACAAAAACCTTAAAAGCTATATCTATTCTTGAGGTAATTTAGCATTTTGAAATGAGGGAAGAGGACAACAGTTCACAGTCACAAGTACTTTCTTCACCTACCCCCATCACCAGAAAGAAAAGAAAAAAAAGAATTAACAGTATCGGGGCAAACAGCAAGACTGGGTAGAGCAATACAAGTTGTCATTTAAAGAGAAATGAACAATAGAAATGTCTACTCCAAATATCAGATAATCAAAAAAATCACTTATAGTTTCACAATGCATTTTAAAGAATTTCTTGTTTATAAAAATGTCACCATTTAAATATATTGTGCATTCTCTATACAGGTGAGGACTGACAGTTAAAAGGCACCCTGAGAATGATTTGTGCATCAGAAGAGAAGAACGAAGCTGTAATAATATATATTTAACTTTTCCACAGAGCAGGAACCAGTCACAATGAATAATGGGTTTGTCTGTAGCAATAACTTGTTCTAACAGCACTTCATGAGCAAAGTATCTTGGAAGAATTCACATTTTGTACATTTTTTTAAAAAAAGATCAAGAGCCTTAAGGCCAAAGTCCAAAAGAGAAATCAAAACATGGCTCCTGTCAGTGAATTCCCTGTCAAGCATGCTCGCTCTTGCTTAGATCAGTAAAGCAAAGTAACTTTCATGTAGGAGGAAGACAGGCTTATGTGTCCAGTAGCCATTTGAAAAAAAGAAATTATTGTGCCTATTTCCCTATTTTTTCCTGAAAAGTTTTAGGCCGAGGAGCCATTGAGTCAAAGCTTGAGTAATCCACTGAGCTTTGTACCCTGAGGTGAAGGTGTGGAAAGAAAAAGGAGATTACAGGTGGCTTCCAGGTTTGGAAAAAGTTGGCAGGAGTTAGTTCTAGTGACTGTACATAGATTAGTGAATGGAGCACTATTACTCCATATAAGAAAAGGCAGTCCTCCGAAAGACAGCCATCATAAAATTGAAAGTCAAAACTCAAACATCATCAAACATCTTTTCACCAGTTTTTAAAGAGATGTATGTTATGTTTAAGTTTGATCCTTAATCCATTTTGAATTCCAATAGTCTACGCTTCAGACTCAAGCTTCTAAATTGAAACCGCCGAGGTTGTTAAACAGTTCCAGGAAACGACACCCGTTATCAGTAAACCCTTTCTCTTATCCCCATTAGAACTAAAAATAAAAAAAATAAATAAAAATAAATTAAAAGGCGGAGGGAATGCCGAACATTCACAACTTGCCCCAGTCAAAAGCATGAAAATATGATAAAATTCCACCAGAGGCAACTAAAAATCCCAACTTTCCATAAAGCTTTCCCTACACCAAACGGAATCCCTTCACTTCTACTCACAGGAAGAAAGTAGTCTGGGACAAAAGTCGGGTATTGAGTATGATATTCAAAATAAAAGGAGACGAAGGCATTTAACTGAAGGTATAGAGGCAAAGAAAAGTAACCCAAATGGGAGTTAGGTGGAAGAGAAACCGGGAAAAGGAAGGGACAGGAGAAGCAGCTAGTGGAGCAAAGGAAGTGGTAATCACTTCGAGGGAGGCAGTTCTCAGGGTTGCGGAGAAAAAGGGATCCGGGTCCACGCCACCAGGCGTTTACGGAAACCCGAAGAAGGCTAACGGGAAACAATGGGGCGCTGAGACCGGGAGCAAGCGGGGAGACGCTCAGGAGAGAGCAACTAGGCAGCACGGGACGGGAGGGATGAAACAGCAGAGGCTGCAAGTAGACGGAGGAGGCAGGGAGGTGAGAGGCTAAGTTGGGGAGACAAGTTGGTCGGGTGTGATGGGGTGTCGTGGCGCCCCGGTCAAGGAAGCGAGGGTCCTCTAGGATCCCGGAGGGGAGGGGCTTGTCAGGGATTTTTAGACAGGGAACGGAAGCCGTGAAGGCAGGTGTGATGGAAGCAAAAAGAACACAGCTCGGACGAGCTCAGGACCCGCCGTGCCAGACAAGACGCAGAGAGGGAACTGGCAGCTAAAGGGGGGTAAGAAAAGAGATGGGGGGAAAGACACGGGGCGCGAGGCTGGGGGCAGCAGTCAGCTTCACTCACAGTCCAGGTGCTTTTTCTTGGGCCCCATGATCTCGTGGGTCGTGGCCTTGCATACTGTCTTGGATACGGCGGAGCCGGTGACACTGTGCTGGGCGGCGGTGATTCGGTCCGTCAAGCTCTGGCCGGACATCTCTGCGGCTCCTCCGCCACCCCTCCCGTTCCGCAGCCGGCGGGGACTGGGACCCCCAAAAGCCGGAGGACCCCCGCCCCCCACCGCACCCCCTACCCCCACCGGCTCCTTCTCTGCCTGCCGGCCTGGGGCGGGGCTCAGGGCCGCGCGCTGCCACCCAGCCCGGAAAGAACAGGCTTGTGTCACCCGCGGGGTCAGGCACGGTGTCGGGCGCTCCTCTGCCCCCGCCTCAGCTCAGCCCACCCCTTCCCTGGTCAGCTGGAGCGGGGCAGGGTAAGAGGGACAGGCAGCTGCAGGAAAATGGCGGCGCCAGGCTCCTCCTCGGAGCTTTCCGGGCTGCCCCGGGTCACGTGACTCGAGCGCCGCCTCTCCTCCTTCTCCCGCCCCTTTTCCCTTCCCTTTTCTTTCGACGCCCGCCCTCCCTCGCTCCGCGAGGGAAGAGCGGGGCGGTGCCCGCGCGTTACGTGATGGAACCCGCCCGGCGGGCGCAACAGGCGGCCGGCCCGAGGCGGGGCAGTGCGCGGCCGGCCGCGTCACGTGACGCTGCTTGCCAACAGGTCGCCCGAGGCTGAGCCCGCGGGGGAGGGTCACAGAGAGTAGGCGGGGCGGGGAGTCTGGCGCGCTGGGGGCAGGGCGTCCGGCTTCTCCCCTCTCCCACCCCACCCCAAGGTTGTCCTAGTGCCTACGGTTGAAACCTATGTCTTAACAAAGAGGTGCAGATGCCTTCAAAGCTCCCCTTGAGGAACGGGGTTTCAGAGCGCCAGCTCCCCGGGCTTTCCTAGCAGAATCAAAAATGTGTTTAGGTGTGCCCGAAAGGCCATCCTGGCTTTAAAGAAAAGGAAAAGGCTTCAGTCGGCTCATTTTCTGAGCCTGCCAGCAGGCCTCTCCCTATTGTGGAACTCTAGAAGCTCTCCCTGCATACTTACCCCAGAAGGGTTGAGTTTTTTCACCCTGTTTTCCTGAGAGGCTTGGAAATGTCACCTGTTTTTGTTTATCTCTTTCAAAACTGGACACATTGCTGCCAATCTAAATTTAGCCATTAACCAGCCAGTGTTCTTTCTCTAGGGTGTCGAACAGAACAGGAAACACATAGTTTCACTGGAATTTGAAAAGGGAAGTATTAGGACGATATCAACCAGGATTAGCTTGAACCCAACAGGCTGGCTGATGTGATTAAAGGTCCAGACCATAGAGTGAAGTGAGCAGAGTGGTAAATTAAGAATTCCCATTCAAAAAATTGAAGCATCACTACCTGCCATCTGCTCTGGTTTAGTCTTTCTTCCCTATACTCTTGTGTAAACCAGATTTTCAGGGAAAGAAGACATTGACATTACTCTGTAAGCATTTTTGAGGACTTATTATGTCCTGTGAATCTGTTCTATGAGATCCAGATCTATTAACAAAGACTTTTAAAATGTTATTAGAGTTCCACATTTAACCCAGGTTTTGAGATAAGTTTTAAAACCTCTATGAAGTTAAATTACCATGATAGTCCTATGTAGTCTTGCTAGTTTCGAATGAAATGCTAACATCCTCAGAAAGTCTGTGTACACCATCTGCCAGCCAAATCTAAAATACTGTGCTTCAATCTGGTGACTCAAAAGATGCAAAGCTAATAGTTAACATTTTATGTATCATATCATGGATTTTGTAGTCTCCTCCCATTCTCTTTCTCCCCTTTTTTTTCCACTATAGCTGGTGAAATTCTGCAACACCACGCTTTTGCCAAGAACATACAGTTCTTAAACCAGCAGGCTTCATCTTTGTCAAGCCAGCCCCAAATTTCACAAAACTGTAATGACTTCTTCAGTGCATCTGCAGTCCACCTGAGGTTTGGTGTCCAGTTTGCTGCACCATTTTCAGGCAGTTGAATTACCCAATTCTAAAGACATGTCAGCCATCCTTGTTACTCTTCTACGGATTCCACTGAATAAGTCACAGTTGGCCTGAGTTGTACTGGTAACCCCCCTGAGGAGGTCCACATGAGCATGGTGTTTAGCTATCAATAGCTGAATATTTCATTCTTAGGGAAAATGCTGGTTGAATGAATAAATGAAAACATTTTGAAGTCACCCATTTGGGAACACCACTCCAAACCTCTCATTTGATATAAAATCTGCTCACTTTTTCACACTTATATCATGTCCATCCCATTAATTATCTGCCTGGAGCATCATCTTTATTTCAGTACTTTATTAATTCATTCACTATTTCAAAAAATTTGTATTGAACACCTGCTATGTATTAGGCACTGTTCTAGGTGCTGACTACTGTTCTAAAGGTGAACCTGTCAGTGCTTTGGGAACTAATCAGCTCTTAACTTTGATCACGAACTTAGAGCCTATTTGTTTTAATTACAAATGAACAGAACCAAAAACAGAAGTAAGGAAAGACTTGAATAGCACGTGATATTTTCTAGGTTCCTCAAATTAAAATAGGTATAGGGTTTAGGGGGAAGGTGCAACAGTTCTTTGATGGGAACTATTTGCTGGGAACACTATATACATAAAGTTTTTCATTTAATTCTTATTACTGTAACTCTGAAAGTATTATACCTCTTTAATAAAAGGGGAAAAAATAAGTCTTACAGGTTAAGCTTTAGAAAGCCCAGAATCCCACAGTTATTAAAGTAGCAGAAGCAAGATTTAAAAACTCATTGTCTTTCTGTTACTTTACCTAGACCAAAGGTCCCTAACCCAAGCTTCACAGCAGGAGGTGAGCGGCAGGCAAGTGAGCAAAGCTTCATCTGTATTTGCAGCCACTCCCCAGTGCGCTAGCATCACTGCCTCATCTCCACCTCAGATCATCAGGCATTAGATTCTCATAGGAGCACCTGTCCCTGATGCCAAAAAGGTTGGGGACTACTGACCTAGACCCTTTAGGCAAGACTTTAAGCAACTGCCAATGTAGGTTAAATTCATTCAACAAATACTTCTTGCCTACACATTTTATTCTAGGCACATAATAATGTGTGGGACAAACATGGTCTCTGTTCTCTGAGTCTTACAATATTTTAATTGACAACAGAGGACAAGAAAATATGCTGCACCTGAAGAACCTTGATGATGTCTATGACTTGAAAGTAAGAGAGAAAAAGAATATGGAAGAAAGGATTGACTAGAATTTTTATTCCTTATTACTTAAGTCCTTTCCCAGGCCAATGAACCTACAGTTCCCTATTCCCACTCTTCTTAAACATTAATGTTATCTTTTAAATTATAATTATTAAATTATAATCTTTTGACATTCTGTTAGCTAAGCTAATATGAACACCTGGCAACCTTCTTTGCCCTCATCTTTCTATGTTTATACTTATCGATGCTGCCAAATCAGTTAAAGATCATAATCTTATATAACCTTGCAAAAAGGTAATAATATTTCTTTGAATGTGGCTGAGTTCTCTTTCTGGAAGCTCAAAGCAAGTACTTCACTTCTAACTGTAGGATCCTTATTCAGACCCTCAGCATACATACTTATAGTAACAACATGTAACTTTGTTGATTACTTATCCTGTGCTAAACACATTACATGCATTACCTCAGTTAAACCCTAAAATACTTCGTGACATTAAGTAACAGAGGCACCTTGGTGTTCACTTAACTCTGTTTTCTTTTCTCCCAAACATACAGCCTCCTTTGTAATTAATTTGGGTTATGTGACTAATTTCTGTCCAACAGAATGTGGACAGAAATGATAAGCCATTTAAAGCTTGGCCCACAAAATCTCTAAAAACACTATATGCTCTCCACGTTCTCTTTTTTCTCTACCTATCCACTGAATGAAGATTCCAAAGAATTTAGAGGAGGTCGGAATCACAAAACTGAAGAAACCGGGGCCCCAAATTAATTCTTGGAGGAATGCTGCCCAGGAGAACTGCTTGACCAGGAAGAACCTGTGTTGGATTTGGCTTGTTTTATTAAATTATGCCTCTGAAATTAGCTACCCTGCCTAATATGCTTCTTCTCTCTCCATTTTACTGGTGAAGAAATTGAGACTTCGAAAAAGTTAAGCAACCTGCTTAGATTTGCTCAGCTATTAGGTGAGGGAGCTAGAATTAGATCTCAGGTCTATCTGACTTTCGAGTCTAGGCTCTCACTGCTTGAATGTCTCATGATACTAGTTTATGTATGTCTGAATTTTTATAAACTTCTATATGGCATTTAATACACACTGCTTCACCTAGCATGCTGAAAAGACATTAATCAGGGTAACCTCCAGGTTCTCTCACATACACAGAGGCTCTCTTACTATCTTTAACTCACTCCTGTCACACTTTCCTGTCTTTGAGGTATATTAATTTTACAATTTCAATATGACTTACAATGTATTTGGAACTTCTATACCTGTTGAAAGATGATGTGTAGACTAGTTGTTAAATATAATCCTTCCCTTAAAAGAGAAGATTAACCAGATCTTGACCCTGAATCATCATCAGAAACTCTCTAATTATGAAGCAGAATAAAAGGATACCTGAGTCATTAAGATGTCTGTGGTCTATTCTTTTCTGTAACCTACAGAGGCTGAATCAATTAAATCAAGTATTAGAATATGCAACATTGAACTAAAATAACATCAGAGTTTTAATGTTAATGACAAAATTAGGATATTGAATTTTGACAGCTAAGCATCAGTAAAATGAAGGAGATTTATTAATTCATTTGAGGCGATGGGAGAAGTTCTGGATTTAGAGCCAGACACACTTAGGTTTAAAACTCTGCACAATTTACTCAGTTTCTCATACAGAAAACAAGGATAATATCGCACATATTTACTGTCAGAATTAAAATAATGTACATAAAAAACTAGTACACAGTTGTCACTCAATAAACAAAATCAGTCAACAAATATTTTTACTCAGAATTTTCTATGGGCAGAGCACTCTGATAGATTCCCAAGATACAGAGATCAGTTAGACAAAATATTAACACAATGTATTAAGTAATACATCAATGTATGCATAGAGTACTATAAGAACAAAGAAAAAGGATACCTGGTTTTTCCTAGAGGAATCAATGAAAGTTTCTCAGGGGCAGTAACAGTAAGCTGAGTCTTGAATAATGATTAGGAACTGTGAGTGAATCAGGAAGAAATTTTTCCCTGCAGTGGAAAGCCGCACATGCAAAAGAAGGTGCTATTTGAGGACTGCAGATAAATTTATATGGCTCACACATAGTGTGTGTGAGGTTTTCATTTATTCATTCAATCAGCAAGTCGTTTTGAGCATTTACATATGCTGGATAGTGTTCTAGGTCTTGAAAACATATCAGTGAATAAAATGGAAAAGTTTTCTGCCTTCTTGAATATGTGCATATATTCAAGTGAGGCATATGACAAAAAAATAAATCTGAAACATATAGGGAGTGAAGAGTGCTATGAATAAAAATTAAGCAGGGCAAAATAATCAAGAATGACAGGGGAAGAGGATTTTAAATTGAATGAAAATGGAAAACCTTTCTAGGGAGGTGACATGGGATGTGAGTGGATGGTAGGAGTCAGCAATGTAAATAAGGGAATAAGACCATTTTGCATAATGGAAACAATAAGAACAATGGCTCTCAGATTGGCTCAAGATTAACTTGTTTGCAAAACAGCAAGGCCAGTGTGGCCAGAGAAATGAGTGAAGAGGAGAAAGAGACTTAGAAGATGATCTCAGAGATATGGCCAGATCATGTAGGGTTTTATAAGGCATGTTGAATAGTCTAGATAATATCCAGAGGTCATATGAAAATAGACGGCTAGTTCTAGATCCTTAGAACAAGCTGATGACTACATGAAGTAGGCTGTTTCCAACCAAGACCACTGGAACAAGACCCCACTGATCATCATGTTCTTTTTTGTATGTGTATCCCTTTGGCTTTGCATCTTTATCCTCTTGGCTATTTTCTTCCCCTTCTTCTGGATTAAGGTCCTAGATTGTTAATGGGGATCCTTGTCCTATACTTGGGGTATTCTCAAGACCTGTATCCTTGACAATTACCAGATATAGGATTAATTCTTCATACTCTGGTAAGTTTAAACAAACCCTACCCAAATTGAAGGGAAAAAAAACTTGATTATATAAGGAAGATCCAAGCAGATTATGTCAAATGCTTTCATTGTCCAGTTTTCAATATCTAGGAATATAGATTTGTAATGCCTTGCAAACTCTAATAATTTTGTCTTAGTGTCTATCTGTATTGCAGTTACCAGATATATGATCTTCAGAGTCTTAAATGCTGCTGCATAGCCACGGCTATACTAGATGATTTACAAATGATCATCCAACAGAAGAACAAGAAGACCTAATAATTAGGTCAATATAAAGCCATGAAAAACTCAGTGCATAATCGTGACTTATTAAATAGCAATGTAGATCTGGATTGATCACATCCCCAGAAAAATAATGGTCTTTGTTTCTGCTCAGGCCAAAGATTGACCAAAAGAAGAGGCACTGAGAACTGAAGCAAAAACTATAATGATTTGCAAAATGGAATGAAGCAAAAACTAAAATGATCAATGCACCATTCTATGATATGCGACACAAACTATTTAAGCTCTTTTTGTTTTAACATCAGTTTGTTTAGACCCGTATGGTACAAGATAAGACCACAAATAAACTGATTTAACTGTAACTCTGTACAGACTCATGTGTTCTAGTAATTCACTTCATTTACAAATTCTAACCAATCCCTGTCCAGGCTACTAACATCCATCATAAAGGCCTCTTTCCTTCTGGAGGTTCCAAGTCTAAACAATAAATTTCCATCAAGTAGTTAACTATGTTTATGGTAATTTTGTTACAGCTACAGTAGGAAACTTATACAGAGAGATTTGGCAGGAATTTGAATTTTATTCTAAGTGAGGTGAAAAGTCATCAGATGTTTTGAACAGGGTATGACATGATCTCAAAAAATAGAATTTTATGTACATTCTTGTTGTGCGAAGAATGGAATTTAAAGCAAGAACGGAAGCAGGGAAACCAGTTAGGAAGGAATTGCTTTAGACCAGAAAAGCAGTCAGTGACACTTACTTGGATTAGAGTTGAAGGCATGGACATGATAAGAAGTAGATAGTGTTAGACATGTTTTTAATGCAGAATCAACAAAATTTGCCAGTGGATTGAATAGTAGCGAGTAGAATCTGAGGACAGTGATTCAAGGGAAAGAGATATAAGGATGACTCCTAGGATTTTTGACCTTAATAACTGGGTGAATGTGGAAGTTGGAAGGAAGATAGTGGCTAGGCCATGAAGAACCTTGTATGCCATGTGAAGGAGTCTGGGTATTGTTCTGAAGGCAATAGGAATTCATTGACAGATTCCATACAGGAATGTCATGAAGAACTAACTGCCCTTGGTGTTCCTTTCATTTTCTAAATTAAATTATATATTAAAAGATGTCCCACAGCCATAAACTATTATTCTGTCTCTTTCCTCATTCCTCTACCCGTGAAATACTTTGGTTTTTAATTTAACTAAAGCATTATTATAAGATAAGTTTTCAAGAAAGTTCTGAACAGCTAAGTTTTACTTTTTACGGTCTGCATTAGGCCTGATTTACATTTGTATGAGAAAATATTAGAAAACAAAAAGTTGTACTTGTTAATAAAACTTAGCCCGAGGGCAGATCAAGGGAAAACTGGCTGGTGGATAGAAGGCATTGTGACAGTGGCATTAGAATCTATATCCTAATGTAGAATCCTATAGAGTCTAGAGATAGAGAGGTAAAAATACATAGGACTTAATGAAGGGATTCCATGAAATAGATAAAAAAAGAACACCAAGTCTAGCTTGATTCCTAGATTTCTGACTGTGGCTATCTGGATATATGATTCTATTCCCTGAAAAGGAGGATACTGGAAGGAGAGGAAATTGGGAAGGTGGCAGGGAGAGAATGATACATTCAGTTTGGACATATTAATTTCTCCAAATTAATAAAATTTATATTTTAATAGCATTTTTAGGTTCACAGCAAAATTAAGTGGAAAGTTCCTACGTTCCCTGTCCCTACACGTGCACAACCTTCCCCACTATTACCATCTGCAATGGCGCATTTGTTACAATCAATGATCCTATATGGATACCCGAAGTCCATGGTTTACATAAGGGTTCACTTCAGGTATTGCACATTCTATGGGTTCGGACAAACGTATAATGACATATATTCACTGTTGTAGTATCATACAGAATAGTTTCACTGCCCTAAAAATCCTCTGTGCTCTGCCTGTTTATCCATCCCTCTCCCTCAGTCCTTGCATCCTTTGCTCTTTTTACCATCTCCAGAGTTTACCTTTTCCAGAATGTCATGTAGTTGGAATTACACACTATGTAGCCTTTTCAGACTGGCTTCTTTCACTTAGTAATCTGCATTTAAGTTTCCTTCGTGTCTTTTCATGGCTTGATAGCTCATTCCGTTTTAGCACTGAATAATATTCCATTGTCTGGATGTACCACCATGTATTTATCCACTCACTTACTGAAGGACATCTTGGTTGCTTCCACTTTTTGGTAATTATGAATAAAGCAGCTATAAACATATATGTACAGGTTTGTATGTAGACTTCAGTTTTGAATTCATTTGAGTAAATACTAAGGAGCAGAAGTGTTGGGTTGCATAGTAAGAGTATGTTTAGTTTTGTAAGAAACCGCAAATTATCTTCCAAAGTGGCTGTGCCATTTTTCATTCCTCCCAGCAATGAATGAGAGTTCCTGTTATTCCACATCCTCACCAGCACTTGGTGGTTTCAGCGTTCCAGATTTGGGCTTTACAATAGGTCTGTAGAGGTATCTCATTGTTGCTTAAATTTACAATTCCCTAATGGCATATGATGTTGAAAATATTTTCATATGCTTACTTATCATTTGTCTATCTTGTTTAATGAGGTGACTGTTCAGGTCTTTTGCCCATTTTAAAAACTGGGTTGGTTGGTTTCTTACTGTTAAGTTTTAAGAGTTCTTTGTATACTTTGGGTAAGTCCTGTGTCAGATGTATCTTTTGCAATTTTTCCCCCCAATCTATGGCTTGTCTTCTCTTTCTCTTGACATCATCTTTTGCTGAGAAGATTTTTTTTTTAACTTAGTCCAGCTTATCAATTTTTTGGATCATGCCTTTGGTGTTGTATCAAAAAAAAAATCATTGCCATACCGAGTCATCTAGGTTTTCTCCCAGGTTTTCCTATGTTATCTACAAGAATTTTATATCTTTGCATTTTACGTTTAGGTGTAAGATCCATTTTGAATTCATTTTTGTGAAGGGTATAAGGTGTCTGTCTAGATTCTCTTTGTTTTTGCACGTGGATGTCCAGTTTTCTAGCACCATTTGAACAGAAGACTATCTTCACTCCATTACATTACCTTTGCTCCTCTGTCAAAGATCAGTTGACCATTTTTATGTGGCTCTATTTCGGGTCTCTCCTGTCTGTTCCATTGATCTGTGTATTCTTTTACCAATGCCACACCATCTTGATTACTGTAGCTTCATAATAAGTCTCGAAGTTGGGTAGTGTCAGTCTCCAACTTTGATCTTCTCCTTTAATATTGAGTAGACTCTTCTGGGTTTTTGCCTCTCTACATAAACTTTAAAATCAGTTTGTTGATGTCCATAAAATAACTTGCTGGGATTTTGACTGGGACTGTACTGAATCTATATCTCAGATAGGAAGAACTGAAATCTTGATGATATTGAGTCTTTCTATCCGTGAACACGGAATATCTCTCCATTTATTTGTTTTTGTTATATCCATCATCATAGTTTTGTAGTTATCCTCATATCGATCTTATATTTTATTAGACTTATACTTAAGTATTTCACTTTTTTATGTGCTAATATAAATGATGATATTTTTAATTTCAAATTCCATTTGTTGTTGCTGAAATATAGGAAAGTAGTTGACTTTTGTATATTGACCTTGTATTCTACAGACTTACTATAATTATTAGTTCCCGGAGAGTACCCCTCCTCGCAATTCTTTCAGATTTTCTTCATAGACAATTGTGTCACCTGCGAACAGAGATAGTTTAATTTTTTTCCTTCCTAGTCTATATGACTTTTCTTGTCTTATTTCTCTAGCTAAGTTAGTAATTTTTTCTCTCTACACTTTAAAAATTTTGCTCCACTCTCTTCTTGCTTGCATGGTTTCTGAGAAGTCGTCAAATGTAATTCTTGTCTTTGCTCCTTTATGGGTAAGGCATTTTTCCCCTCTCTGTCTTCTTTCAAGAGTTTTTCTTTATATTTTATTTTCTGAAGTTTGAATATGATATGCCTTGGTGTAATTTTTTAAAGTGATATATCTTGCTTGGTGTTCTCTGAGCTTCCTGGATCTATAGTTTGCTGTCTGACATTTATTTGGGGGAAATTCTTTGTTATTATTGCTTCAAATATTGCTTCTCTTCCTTTCTTTTCCTTCTGGCGTTTTCATTACACATACATTATACCTTTTGTAGTTTTCCCACAGTTCTTGGACACTCTATTTTGTTCCTTTAGTCTTTTTTATCTTTGCTTTTTCAGTTTTGGAAGTTTCTATTATATCCTCAAGCTCAGAGTCTAGTCATGGATTTTCCTCAGCCATGCCCAGTCTATTAATGAGCCCATCAAAAGCATTTTTCATTTCTGTTACAGTGTTTTTTATCTCTAGCATTTTTTAAATTCTTTCTTAGAACTTACATATTTCTACTTATGTTATCTATCTGTTCTTGCATATTGTCTACTTTTTCCATTAGATCTCTTAACATATTAATCATAGTTGTTTAAATTCTCAGTCTGATAATTTCAGCATTCCTGCCATATCTGACTCTGGTCTGATGCTTGTTCACATTCTTCAAATTGCGTTTTTGCCTTTTAGTATTTCTTGTAAGTTTTTTGTTAAAATCCAGATACGATGTACTGGATAAAAGGAACTCCAGTAAATAGATCTTTCATGCTGTGGTGGTAAGATATCAGGGAAAAAGTGTTCTATAGTCCAATGATAGAGTTTCAGTATTTTGATGAGCCTGTGTCCATGGTTTGTGAATTTTACCAATGCTTCTCAGTTTTCCCCCACATCTTAGGTGGGACAGGATGGCCCTATATTTGTATATATCAGGTTAGGCTCTGATATAACCCCAGCAGATTAGCCTCTGGTAAAATAGTTTCTCCTGAGGGTAAGGCTTATTAAAAACAGAAGGTTCTGGTATGTTTCAAAATGGTTTCTTTTCTCCTTCTCCTGATGGAAACACCAGGAGAATTTTCTCTGGTATTCACTGTGAGGGCCTGGTAGAGCTCCTGGAGATAAAACTCACAAAAGGAGTGTCTGTGGTGGGGGATATGCCTGAGATCCTCTAGAGTTTTCAGCTCTCAGGCTTGTCCATACAAGTGCTTGAGTCTCTAGAAATCTGTTAATTACACTTTAAGTTTTCTTGTCCCTTACTTGTTCCTGTGGTGGTTTCTGTTTTGGTAAATTGTTATTCTCTGTGTTCACCTGTCTGTCTTCAACTTGGGGTGGGGGCAGCAGTTTGCCCTGTGATATCACCTCTCTGACAGATCTAAGAAGAGTTGCTTTTTCATTTTGTTCAGCTTTTTACTTGTTACTGTGACAGAGTATTAACTTCTAAGCATCTTACAGGCAAATCAGAAACTGGAAGATTGGATATATTAAATTTAAGACACACAAATAGGACTGTCTGGTATGGTAACGTGCTTTCAGTAAGTTGGAGCTATAGCTCTAAACAATATGAGTGTACCAGTAGTTAGTAAAATCATGAAGTGTATAAAGTTAACCTGGGAGTGAGCTCCCAGGAGTGAGACAGAATCTAAGGGAATTCCAACACTGAAGAGGAAGCATACAATTTTGAAGGAGCACTAAAGATATAGTCACTCACTGATAAAATTGAATTTTCCCTGGTACCTTGTTATTGCTTGTATAAATTTATCAAAGTTCATTACCTTTTATTCCCTTACACCCACACCTCCCACACCCCAATTAACTAAAGCAATTATATTACATAATCTGCTCATCCTGGGGCAATTTTTAACATGGAGACTTTTTAAAAGCAGAATAAAATATTTCAAACTACATTTTAAATAAGGTTCTATATATAGTTGTGTAAATCATTTGTTTAAAAATATCACTTTAAAGCAAAGATATTTTATTCCAATTGGCAGTCCAGAGAAAGTTTTGAGTACCAAATTCGAAATCTCCAAAAGAAGGATTAAATTTTTAGCTACTGAAAAATGCCAGGAAACAGTAGCATTTCTGCATGCCACAGTAAAGTGAAGGCAGGAGAGACACATCTGCCAAACTTTTTATTATAATTAAATCATTTTGTACTGACATAGCTTTGCTTTAGAGGAGAATGTTTGTGGGGATTTTTAATCAGATGAAAATAGGACTGCTGTTTTCTCTATACCAATTAACATAGTTGATATTTAGCCAGATCTGCCCTGGACACAGCAGGGGATGTACAGTTTGTCCTGATTCTGTGGGAAATGAAAAATGCCATACTTGGCACAAGAAGAAATATGTGAACCAAAAAAATGTTGTCAAATATAGCAAGTCAAATTAAGAAAATTGACTTACCGAAGGGCAATCTATGCTTTCTAGAGAACAAGGAAGGAAGGAAGACTCCCTAGGCTACTAAAAAACATTAAGAACCTTGAGTTTAAATATTAATTCTATATATTAATGAATAAACATACTTAGTTAAATACATTTTTTTCTACAACTCAGATATGCAGTTTTTCTCGCTGAGTTTAAGAAAGAAACTGATAATGGCTCATACTCAGCATATAAAGACATATTAAAAATTTTTGCACAGAAAATCTGCTTAGATGTCGTCTAGTCCAATTCCTTTATTTAAAGATGAGGAAAATTAGTCCCAGGGATGTTAAATTACTTTTATAAAGTCACACTGATACATTGCCCTCACAGATTCTTTGGCTCATGAACTGAAAACTTTATGGGAACATCAAAGCTGTAGTAACATTTCAAATAACTGGAGTGCTTGAAGGGTAGTTTATTCTAGTTCATTTAAAATTATGGTTAACTAATGGTTTGAAAGAAACGTGTTTTTATTGTATAACATCATAGAAATTGATCTAAGGTGTCTTAGCTTGTAGTCCCACCTTTATAAGTAGCAGGTTGAAAACATGAAATTGCTGATATTAGATAGTTATTCACCCACGAAAATAGCAAGTCTCATATGGTTCAACCTAAAATATGAAAGTAAACTGAACTGAAGATTTAAATAACTTGAAATAACTCAAGTTCATAACTCTGAAGAGTATTTTATGTAGTTTAGCATTATGGCTCCAAATATGTGGTACAGGTGACTGTGTGGAAAATAGTCTGGCTCCATGAATACCCTGAAAAATTTGGGACCCGTGCTAGCCAGCCTCTAAGATGGACTTCAGTGATCCTCATGCTCTGCTATTCAAGACCTTGTATGGTCCCCCTCTCACAATAAATAGGAACGACCTGTAGAACCAATAAAATATTGAGGAAATAATTGTGTATGATTTCTCAGGCTAAGTCATGAAAAATATCGCAGCTTCCACTTTGCTCTCTCTTGGCTCACTCACTCTGGCAGAAGTCAGCCACCATGTTTTGAGAACACTGAAACAGTCCAATGGAAAGGTTCATGTGACAAAGAACTCAGGCCTCCTGCCACCAGCCTGCATTAACTTGCCAGCTTTGTAAGTAGGCCATCTTGGAAGCAAATCATGAGGCACCACCATGAGCCAAGTCATCAAAAGCCCTGACCAATATCTTGATTGCAACCTCGGAAAGACCCTGAGTCAGAACTAGCCGGCTAAACTGTTCCCAAATTCGTGACCCACAGAAACTGTGTGAGATGTTATTTTAAGCCACTAAGTTTTGTAATAATAGATAAGTAATAGATAATAATAGATAAGTAATGGCAATATATATACATCCTATGTATTTGTTTCCTAGGACAGCTGTAACAAGTTACCACTAATTTGGTGGCTTGAAACAATAGAAATTGATTCTTTCAGAGTTCTGGAGGCCAGAAATCCAAAATCAAGCTGTTGGCAGGGCTCTAGGGAAGAATCCTTCCTTGCCTCTTTCAGTGTCTGTTGGCTCCAGGTGTTCTTTGGCTTGTGGCTGTATATCCCATTCTCCGCTTCTATTTTCACTAGACTTTCTCCTCTTCTCCATGTGTCTGTTATAAAAACATTTATCTTTGATTTAGAGTTTACCTAGATAATCAAGGATGATCTCATGTCCAGATCCTTAATTTAATTATGCCTGTAAAGACATGTTTTCCAAATAAGGTCGCAAGATGTAGACACATCTTTTTGGGGACCACTGTCAACCTACTACATGTCATATATAATTTAATATACAAGGATGATCTCATATCCAGATCCTTAATTTAATTATACCTGTAAAGACCTGTTTTCCAAATAAGGTCACAAGATGTAGACACATCTTTTTGGGGACCACCGTTCAACCTACTACATGCCATGTATAATTTAATATACAGTCTGTTTAAGTTTCATAGAAGAGTCTTAAAGGCAAAATAATATTAATAATAATAGAGGACCTGATTAATTTAATGCTCTAGTGAATGGGTTTAATTACTCAAAGCTGTATCTTATCATCTTTTTTTTTTTATGAACAGGAATCAGGAGTCCTATGGTATAGCCTTCACTGTTTGTATAGCCTTGGCAAGAAATTTCACTTCTATGACTCTTTTAGGGGGAAAGTCCTTTCCTCCAGCCTCTTTCCATGTGCAGAGACATCTACTAGAGTGACACCCCTGGCCTCTCTTTGCCTCCATGCTCACTCTCCCTAGGGGAGAAGGAGAGATTTACCTGATTGATGAGTTCAGGAAAAAGAAATGGACATGTTTGGCCAGGGCTAGGACTAGGGAGGCACCTGGAGCACAAAACTGAAAAATCTCCTCACTTTCAGGGTTATGAGTCTGACACATTTATGGGCCTGAGAGTGAGGGTCCTCTTGAATTTTGCACCCTAGACGCCTCATTCACTTGACCCTAGCTCTAGCCCTATACATAACTTTTACCTGGTTGGATTCACCTGACTGCAGACTTTGTATCTGGTCTGTTCTCTCTAAGTGGTACAGAGCCTCTACCTGCTTAGGGAAGCCTGGGGGTGTCACTTGGACCCATGTCTAGATGAACAAGTCTATCCAATTTTGGGGAGAAATATGACCACCTATCAAAGCTATATTTTTCAATTTAGATTTTTACTAATAAAGTTGCTATTTTAACCTCCCATTATCTGACTCCTAGTCTGTCAGATGATTCCAAAGTCAAGTAGACAAAAAGAGTGCTATTTAATGGCATTCACACACACACACACACACACCCCATAGACATACACATAACGGTTCCCTCATTGATTAAAAAAAAGGACTAGATAACACTAGTGAACTTTATAGCACTACTATGGGAGAGAGAGGAGAGAGAGGGTTAGCATTTTGTTTGTTTTAAAATATAGTTTACAACTCATGTGATTTCTCTGGACTTATACAGCCCTAACTCCATCCTAGGGGTTCTACAATGGGTCTCACCCCAGTGCCTCTCTATGAAGTCTGCCATGCAGGTTGATTCAAGATCATACCAATCTTTCTCTGCTTTTATCCTCCATGACACTTCTTTGAACCTCACTGTTTACAATTTCTTTAGTGTCTCTTCTCTAATTGTTCAAAGTATACATCGCTTATCTCTTCAACTAGATTGTAAACTTCCCTCTGCCCATTGTTCTCTAACAGTGTTGGAGCACATTACATGAGCATCATTATACATTTATTGATTGGCCAAATTAATAGTAACACTTCTTTAGGAAAAACCCTCAACATGTTTTTCTTCCTTGAATATCATTTTGTCTCAGAAGTCATTCTTTACTTCAGAACATAGCACAGAGATTTTTCACATTGACTATTTTCTCCAAGAAAACTGTGTAGTACTTAAAATGCCTAAATCCACCATGCAGTCCTCTTCAAATTATTCATATTTCAGAAATGTGCCATTTTTTTTTTTTGCTATTAATTTGTTTTTCCAGTTTCTTAATTTGTGACTTGTCTCTCTTTGTGTAGCTACTGATCTAATTATATTATTTTAGATAAGCTAAAATACCAGTTAGGCCAAAAAGAGCTTGCTTTGTCAACTGTGTATGGACTCTGCCTGAAAGGCCCACCCCTAACTTTTGTGGAGGTAGGACCACACAGGACATAGAGGCCCACAAATCATATGTCTAAATATTTAAAAGTTATAATATTATTAATAAATGGGATCTCAACTCTAGAGAAAAAAATGTCCTATCTTTCTATTTTGAAAAATTCTTTTTCACTTCTTAATTTCAATTTCATATTTTCTATTTCTATATTGCCCTTATTTGTGCTCATTCTTTATGCTCTAAAAGATTAAAAAAAACAAAACATAATTGTATTTAAAGTGATCAAATTTTGAATATATTTTGCATCAAAAATGTAAAGGAAATGTAAAAAATGGAAAAATTACAATTATTTTATATAGTTAAAATGACTTTTCTAAAGAATTCAAAATTTCCTCTCTTAAAATTGAAAAGGAAAAAACAAATTTTAATTATCAAACATCAAAACTATTAATCAAAATTATCAAGGCAATTTTTAAAAATTATTTTCATCTATTTAAATATTTTAATAAAAATCAAACAATTCTCAATTCTTGTATTGGCCCTCTCACAGCCAATGTGGTGAACTGCCCTCCCGCATCATGTGTGTTATGTCCAGCCTACCTATATACCCATTTGTAAGTAAAATGAATTGTTTTATATTGCAAAATGTCCCTCAGTCATCATGTTCATTTATTGCAAATAACATACTGGTTCATTAATACTTCTGGAAACATAAATTAAAGCATGAAGAAAAGCAAGAAAATGAATGCTTGGTACACTGGAAAATGATACTGCAAAAATCTCTGGCACTTATGCTATCTATCTGAGAGGAAGGATCTGAAAAGTCTTTTTCCCTACTCAGATGCTTCTACTATTCAAATTCACCCAAACTACCAGTGTTCATCTCCAAATCTGTTGGTGATAACGAGCCACAAGACTTCACAGCATTTACACATAGCTCCCTTTTATTCAGAGACATAGGACAAGACATGTAAAGAGATGTAAAGAAGCATTTCTCTGGAGCCTGAATGTCGTTAATGTCACAATAAATAAATAAATAAATAATAAATAAGTAAGAAAGAGAGAGAGAGAGAAAGAAGAAAGAGAGAGAGAGAGGGAGGGAGGGAGAANAGGGAAGTTTGAGAACACACTGCGCCAGTGCACCAGATCTCAAGTGCCAGAGGTGCCAATGTGCTATTTAATAAATTTATTTTTCATGTTTGTGATATGTGGGTCCTTCTAAAATACAGGGCCTAAGGCGGGGTCACTTTGCCCAGGGAGGAGGATGAGTTATAACTGCGCCACAAGTCAATAACTAGAAGTCAAAGAGTTTTTTCTAGTCCTATATATGATTCATGGATTAAAGAATTAAATTATTTGTAGTAATATAGTGTGATAGTGAGAGCACAGTCTCTGGAGACACAGTGCTTGAGTTTACATCCCAACTTTGCTACTTAGTTGCATAACCTTGGGCAAGTTCCTTAACTTTTGTATGCCTCAGTTTCCTCGTCTGTAAAATGGGGGTGACAGTAATGATAACTACCCTGAAGGATGGCTGCAATGCTTAAAAATACCCATCTCACTGAGTAAAGTACTAAGGACAGTGTATGAATATATATTATTTCATATACATCTCCAAAGCATTGTGTAGAACCAATTCACTCTTGGAAATAGTACGATAATTAATAATTATAATTACAACCAGTTTTTGAGTGCCTTTTGTATGCCAAGCACAGCATTTGCATTATATCATTTAATCCTCTGAATAATGCTGAAGCATTATTCTTTTTTTTTCAGAGGAAGAGACTGAAATTAAGAAAGGTTAAGTAACCTGCTCAAGGGCACAGGTAGTAACTAACAGGGATGAACTTCATGTGGATGTTTTCTGAGTCTTAAGCCTATGCTCTTTTCACTTTGTTCTTGATTAACCATCTACAGCTCTTAATCCTAAATACTAAGTTCTGAGATCATGGAGTATAATGATACTGTTATTCATGAGGATGAAAATTATAAGTAACTTGTCATCACCAAACTTTGAGCTCCTTCAGAGCAGACACTGTTTTATCCAGCTCTTAGCATACGCCTGGAACACAATAAACATTCAATAAATGTTTGTCAAATCAATGATGATTAATCTGGAGCCAACAACTGGCTAGGGAAATTAATGAACATAATATTTTGTGAATTGACAGTCTAAAATAGATTCATTGAGACAACTACAGTACTCCCTCTACTTCATGTAACAAATTTTTATATTATTAAGTAATAATTTTTTTTAAGTCTCTTAGTTCTTGCTTAACCATTTTTAACCATGGCATATGGATCTTGATTCTCCCATAAATCTTTTTGAAATGAAGACGGAGTTTATTGAAATTCTGTCTGGCTTCCACTATTATTCTTGTGATCCTTGCTAGAAAACGACTTACAGGATGTTTGGAGATGTTCGCCTTGTTTAGATTTGAACTGTGTAGAGCAATTTTTTTCTCAGAAAAATCTCATGCTACACACAGGTTCATACCAACTTGGGATATGGTTATTTGGCTCATCTGCCATTTTGAATAACATTTAAATTTAGATTTGTATATTTAGGGATAGAACGATGATGTCATAGAATTTTATTATGTTTCAGTTCTTTTGACGTCCCTCAAGAAGCAACCTGTATCTAATACTGAACGTCTTAAGATGCATTTCCCAGCAAGTTGTAGGGATAGAAATAAACCCTCCCAAGTTTACCTCTCTTTTATTGGACCAGTAGCAGCAGCTATTTATTTACTCTTTTGTCCAGATTGGGAAAATAAGAGGGAGTCAAGCAAACTCATGCAGTTAAGCCCAAGAGGTAGGCAACCGCTAACCAAATGATGATTGAAAAATAAGACTAGTGTCAGACAAAATCCCAAATATCCACTCCCCCATTCTTGCTTGGTGATGGAATATTGATTTTAGCTGGGTTTATAGCTACTCAAAAAGAAAGAAAGAGAGAAAGAAGCTTCCTTTTCAGTTAACTATAATCCCATGTGACTAAGTTTAATCAATGAGGTGTTAGCAGAATTGTCCTTTGAGATTTCCTAGAAGGCTCCTTAAAGGGAGATCATGCAGCCTTCATCATCTCTCTCCTTCAGCTGGGCTGAGAATAAAGAATGATGACTGAAGCTCCAGCAGCGATTCTGAGCCACTAGGTTGAAGCCATATGCTGATGATAGCAGAGCAATAAGGTAAATATGTCTGTGTCCTTGATGATTATAGATCTGCTTTACCAACCCTGGACTGTTTAGCTTTATACTTAATTTATATAATAGTGAAATAAATTTATATTTCATTTAAGCCACTGTTATTTATGGCTTTCTACCCTTCTCATCTATACCTAATCCCAAGGGACAGAAGGATCCATTAAAATCTTTATATATTGTTCTCTCTTGGGCAAAGTAAAGAGAAGAATCTGGCCTTCTCCCCATGATCATTTTCCTTTTCTACTCCCCACTCTAAATATTATCTATCCTATTTCTATCTGGCCCAAAGAAGCCAGAGATACCTAAACAACTTCTTCAAGAAGAAGTAACTTGTTAATTAATCCTAGCTAATGAATACAGTAGCAGTTTTTCAAATAATATGTTTATATTCTCCTAAGATGGCCTAAATATTCTGGATTTCTGTACTATGAAATTTGTTTAAATTATTTTTCTGCTCTTTACACGGTTCATTAATTTTATGATTTTAAGGGCCTTAGAACCTTTTCCTAGAGTACTAGGAAAGGTAACCTAGCCAAATGGGCCATTTATCCTCAAACTTCAAACTGGTTTATACATTACATTGAAAAGTACCATGCAGCTATTTCCCCAGAAAGCCTAGTTTTTCTTTTCAAATGGTCTCTTATTTTCGCAATCTAATGTCTTAAGTGTTTTAATCTATTTTATAAGTCCTATGTTGTAAGATTATAAATTCATTTCTTTTTAAGTTTTCTTTTTACCCTTGAAAAGATATTTTACATTTTCAATAGTGAATAATTATTAATGAGGTAGATGAGAATAGAAGATGGGAGGAGAAAAGAAAATGAAAGAAAAAATTAGACTTTAATGCAAAGGAAAACTCATCTAGGTGCACATTAAAAATTTTGGCTAAGTAAATTCTTATAAGGAATACCAAAAGGTTTTTAATCAGCAGGAACAAAAGCTTAACAAATCCAAAAGGCAGGTTTCCTTATGATCTAATAAGATAATTTTGTCTTCACAATTAGCACATTGATGTTGCTAAAATAGCACATGGAAAAGTATGCACAAATGTTCCCCCAATGGGAACAATATACATGATTCAGACTATGAGCAATGGCAGCATAGGATGACTTTGGGGAAATGCACATGATTGCCAAATCATATCCTCAGGCACCAGAATCTGTGCTAGTCCTCCACCCACTACCAACTCATGTCTCTAAGATATGTTGACATTTATTTGTCATGTGTCTTTCTTCAGTCTGCAGTGTGATGCAATACAAAAAGCACTGGTTCAAGGTCAAGACTTGAGCTCTAGGCCAGGCTGTAACACTTATGGCCTTATGCAGGTCACTTGACCTTGCCTCATATCAGTTTCCTTATCTGTCAATTGGGGTTAATAATATCTGCGCTGCTTGCTTTTCAAGCCTGTTGTGAAGATCAAAATGATATGTATATATTTGTGCTTTGCAAATTATAAAAGTTAAGCTTTCGGATCTACTTGTGACATTTTCCAAAAATCTTTTTGAAAATAAGGAGCCAGTCTAGATCTTTCAGTGACCTCTTAAGAGCAAATCCCTCATCCTCATGAGCCTTTTTATCTGTAAATGATGAGTTGGACTAGTTTGATAGGTCAAAGTTTTATTTAACAGCAGAAAATTTTAAAAATAAATGTATTCGGAAGATCACCATGTAGAATGGAAAAAAGCTGGAAGGAGAACTCAAAGTCCTGCCTAATTAGACTTCCCCCGCTCTATACCCCACTCAGGCAGCCACTGAAGCCCCTCACAATAAATCTCAGATCCTTCCACTCTGACCTTCTACAACATTGATGTTATAATTTGAGCTCTTATGTTTCTATGAGTCCTCAACAAAACTCTCTCTACAATAAAGTGGTAAAGAAAAGCTGTAGTTTGTTATGGATGGATAAATGCCCTGGCATCTGAACTCTTGTTAGCTGACCAACAGATTTACTGAAATGTTGCCAAGTTAGTCTAATCAGATAAATACCAAACTCCGTGAGGTGAAAGATGTCTTTAAGAAGCCACGTGAAATATCTCAGCAGTCCTCATGGAGCAGAAAACTCTGCCCGAAACTATAGAAGTAAATATTGAATGGGCAATTCTCCAAGTGGTTCTCCACTAAATATACAGCAATACTGCAGGCTCTCTGACACTGTTTTCAGTAAGGATGACTCAGAGATGAGGAAGTCACTTATAACAAAGCAAATAACGCAATGCCATTTCTCAATGCCCCAAACAAGAGAGATTGCTTAGGGAAGTTGGCTTCAGGATACGCAGATCATATAATCACAGATGTCAGACCTGGAAATAATGTTAGAGAACAGCCAGTCTGTTTTACAAGCGACAAATCTGATATCCAGAAAGACCGTGAGCTGCTGAAGGTTAGGAATTAATTCAAGCTTCATTAAGTAAACATTAACCAAGTACTAACTATGTGTCAGATGATAAGGATAAGAAGGCAAATAAAACATGATCCCTATTCAAGAAGTGGGAAAAGATAGACAAATAAATCCATAGTTGTAGTTAGATTGTTGCAGAACCAGGACTCAAATTCTGTGTCCAAGTTCTTAAGCCAGAGTCACACCGCCTCTCAAATTAAAAAGCTTGAGAAGTTAAGAGTGGAGAGCAATGGCCAAACTGCTCCAAAGATATATTAATGTCAACTAAGCCTAGGTCCTTGGGGTGCACAGGTGCTTATTCACATTTCTTGAAGGCCTGTAAGTAATAAAGAGGGCTCTATCCTTACATGAAAGAAAATTTTTACAAAGATCTTTTACTAATACTTATAAGGACTTCTTAGAACATAGAGGAAATCGCGAATGGAAAAGTCCTACAAAGAAAACTAATCACAGCGTGGCCTTTGCTCCAACTTTTGAAGAGGTCACCAACAAGGTCAAAGTCATGAAAAATTTCATTAGCTACTGGCGTACTTTTCAAGCTACTTAAGCAAGAAGAGGAAAGTTCGATTAGCTGTCTTTAAGAGTTTATTATTTTTCTTTGCCATATAAAATGCTGACGAAATATACAAGATTTCAAAGACCTATGCCGTTATCCAGAAAGGAAAACAAAAATGAAAGCCAACCACAAACATATGGCCATACCTATAAAAATCTCATTTCTTCATTCCTTGTAAGAGTCTGATATGGATTCTTTCTTATCAATTCCAGCCTATTGTATCTTTTCCAAACTGCTTTAGAAATTGGTTTTTAACTACAGCAAAGTAAAACTAGCACATACACCCAAGAAATCTTTGGGGGAACAACATCCATATCCCTACATTTACTTGACAAAAATCTAGCAGTAGACCTGAGGTCAGACGGCTTTATAAGGAATCCATCATCTATCCATCCATTTATCTATTAAACTAACAAGCATTTATTGAGTGTCTTTTACATGAGTACCATGATTCCATGACCTATGTAGAACACTAGATATGGGATAGCATTTCTCATAATACTGTAGGGGAGGACCCACCTGCATCAGAATCACCCGGAGAACTTGCTAAAAACATAAGTTCCTAGACCTTACTAGTATAGATCTTCTATGCTGGTTTCTTCTGCAAGCAACAGAAAACAACTCGGGCTCCCTTAGACAAAGAAGGAACCAACTGGAAGGATATGAAAGGTTTACAGATTGACCAGAGATTAGACCCAAGGAAGTTTTAGAGGAACCACAACAAAAATCATAGTGCAGGAATGGTGTGGTCTGCGCACTGACACTATCTCCAGTTCTAACTTCATCATTGCATCACTGCTATAGACTGAAAGTGCAGAAAAAGAGCCCTCAAATAATGGGGCCTAAGTCCCAGGACCAGGTGGCTCTTTCTAACACTGTACACAAAGGTAGATTCCTCTGAAGGGAAATTAAGATGAAAATGGGAAGTGGAGTTAAATGCTGGTTAGTCAAAACTGACAAAAATGACTTATTACCTATTAGAATCTCTGAAGGCTAGGCTGGGGACTTTCTACATTTTTTAAACAAGCTGCTCAGATAATTGTGAGGTATTCTAAAGTCTGAGACACACCGATGTAAAGGATATGATCTATACCCTAGAACAGATTTAAATCAAAATGGAAAGCAGAGACATCTTACTTATGAAACTGAAGAATAAGTCCCATTCCTGATCAGATGTTGTCTCCCCATAGATATTGCTCTGCATCTCCATCCCTTGTTCTCATCAGTTCTCTGTTCAATCAAAAATGAGTAGCTTTGTAAAAAGAGATATTATGCGTATAGTCAATTATAATACAAATGAACACGCATATTTTTATGAAAAAAATGTATAGATGCATAAAAGCAAGTTAGGAAGACTATACTCCAAGATGCAAACAATGAAAAAGAAAAAATAATGTCAAGGAAAATGTAAACAAATGCAATTAAATAAAATACAATTATATAGAATATATGCACAATAAAAGCGAAAGTAATCAAAATTTTTTATTTCAAACTCTATGTATACTTCCTAGATTTTCTGGAATGAGGAAAAAAATACCTTAATCTAACTCACTGGGAGTAAAATTAACCATTATTAGTGACCATATTCAAACTTCCCTACAATTGGTAGTTTCCAACTTTCCAAAAACACTACATGTCAAATTTTTAAAAAGAAATTTTTATCAGTGTCACCTACTGAATGTCAAATGAAGAGAAATGGTCACCAACAAGATCCTATAGTGCAGTTAATGAAGGAATATGTTTATTTATATTTATTCATTCTAACCAACATTTGAGTACCTTCCACATGTATAGTTTTATCCTGGGTACTATGTCATAGGGGAAAAAAAGTGTGGAAGCGTACTTGCTAAATAAAAAGGTAATTTTAATAGAAAACAACTAAAGAATCATGTGAAAGCAACCTATAAACAAATACATGATGGCATAGTCTAGATTCATGATAGTGTCTAATGCTTGATTTAAGAGTCCTAAAGCATATTCATCTCAAGTTAACTCCAATAGGTGAGAGTAAGGTAAACCATCAGCATTTTTGTTGTTGTTCTTGTTATTGTTGTTGCACTGTTGTGAGATAAACATAGACATAAAATAAACGAGTTAAAGGCAGTTCTGAAATAGAGCATCAACCACCGTGTGTTAACTGTGGCCCAGGGCAACAAAGAACAGCCTGGCTCTTTTTAACAGAAACATATCTACCAGTCACTAACAATTGCCATGCCTCTAACTGATCACAGGGCTCAGAGGCAAAACTGAGGCCATTGAAAAAACAGAGCAGTTAGTAGGTAGGTTCAGGAGTTAGGATAGTAGCTGGCTTCCAGTAGAAGCTTAGTAAATGTTCCACAATGAATAGTCATTTATTCCAAAAGAGCAGCTGCTATTACATTGATCTATCCAATCCATCTCCCACCCTTTCCTCCTCATTTTCTCTCTCTTCTGGGTCTCTGCCACATACAACACAAGGTGAAAATAATCAGCACCCACAGCATTACCTTTGAATGAAATATTAAATGTATATCTGGATGCCAAATATTTAAAAATACAAAGGTATCTACATATATTGCAAAACATAACCTAAAATGTGCATTTTGCCCCACCAAAAAAAGGAAGGAAAGAATAAAAAATAATTTGGGTTCAAGCAAGAAGGGATATTTGTGCTATTTCAATGCTTATTTCAAGCTTTGTCTCTATGACGCATACAGAGATTTGGTAAAAGCATATTAAAATGCAGCTGGCTAGTTAACTCGCAAGTCAAGTTTTGTAGATGTAGACCATTATTATAATTGTAACAGTTAATAATTATCATAATAAACATTTATATAGTGCTGAACATTACCAAAGTGTTTTATAATATTCTTGGCTCTTTTCTGCTGATATTAAGTCAGTTAAAGCCCAAAACAGTATTATTTATTCACTAATGAGAGTGAAGTTTGACTATTTTGTGGAACCTACAAAGAAAAAGATGGACTAAAAGTTTAAATGTTTGTGTAAATTTCACTTAAACTACCCAACTGTGTAATTTAATTAGACTAATGAAGCTCCACACATTCGAAATTTAAATTATTAAAACAATATTATGTTATTTTGAATTTTGCTTATAATTACAGAACATAACAGATACTGATAGTCTATATCAGTGTTTCTCTAACTTTTCTGATGATACAAATCACAAGGAATGTTTCTTAAAAATACCATATCTTATGTACCACATCTTCTTTATCCAATCATCTCTCAAAGGACACTTCTGTTGTTTCCATGTCTTGGCCACTGTGGATAATGCTACAATGAACATTGGGGTGCATATATCTTTAGGGGTAAATATTTTCACATTTTTGGGGTAGGTACCCAGAAGAGGGATTGCTAGGTCATATAGTAATTCTAGTCTTGATTTTTTGAGGAACCTCCATACTGTTTTCCATAGCGGCTGTACCGATTTACAAGCCCACCAGCAGTGTATGAGGATTCCATTTTCCCCACAACCTCTCCAACACTTGTTGTTACTTGTCTTGTTTGATGACAGCCATTCTAATAGGTATGAGGTTGTATCTCATTGTGGTTTTGATTTGCATTTCCTTAATTCATATATACAATGGAATATTACTCAGCCATAAGAAAAGATGAAATACTGTCATTTGCGTCAACATGGATGGATCTTGAGATTATCATGCTAAGCAAAATAAGTCAGACAAAAGGCTGAGAACAATATGATTTCACTTATGTGTGGAATATAAAACTGAAAGCAACAAACGAACAAGACAAACAGACAGAGACTCATGGACATAGACAACAGTTTAGTGGGCACCAGAGGGAAGGGGGGAAGCTAGATAAGAGTAAAGGGGGTCAAATATATGGTGACAGAAGGAAATTTAACTCTGGGTGGTGAACACACAATGCAATATACAGGTGACATATTATTAAATTTATACTTGAAACCTATATGATTTTATTAACCAATGTCACCCAGGAAACTTAATTTTTTAAAAAAAGGGCTAGAGGACTATGGAAAACAGTATGGAGGTTCCTCAAAAAACTAAGAGTTGATCTACCATATGATCCAGCAATCTCTCTACTGGGTATTTACCCCAAAGACTTGAAAACCCATAACCAAAAAGATATTTGCACACCGATGTTCATAGCAGCATTATTCACAGTGACCAGGACATGGAAGCAACTGAAGTGTCCTACAATAAATGATTGGATAAAGAAGCTATGGTTCATGTATATAATGGAATATTACTCAGCCATAAGAAGAGATGAAATACTGCCATTTACAACAACATGGATGGACCTTGAGATAATCATGCAAGTGAAATAAGCAGACAGAAAAAGTTGAAAATCACATGATATCACCTATATGTGGGATATAAACCTAAAAGCAACAAGTGAACAAGACAAACAGAGATTCATGGACATGGACTATAGGCTAGTGGTTACCAGAGGGTAAAGAGTGGGGAGGAGAGGGAAGGTAGATGGGGTCAAGGGGATCAAATATGTAGTGACAGAAAGAAATCTAACTATGGGAAGTGAACACAGTGTAAATATATATATGCCTGACAGTTAAAGTGTACAGCTGAAACTTATTGGATTTTGTGAACCAATGTCACCATAAAAAATAAATAAGTAAGTAATTTTTTTTAAGAAAGGGCTAGGAGGATGAAGAGTGACTGCTATCAGACGTGAAATTTCTTTTGGGGATGATGAAAATTTTCTAAAATTAGTGGTGATGATTGCATAACTCTGCGAACATACTAAAAACCGGTGAATTGTACACTTTAAAAGGATGCATCTTATGGTACATTAATTATATCTTAATAAAGCTGTTATAGAAAAGCAATACTTTTACAGTTGCTAACAAATAAACTTTTGTAAAAATATAGTTTCTTAGCTCCCAAGCCTTGGCGTTTCAGATTCATCAGGTCTGGGATGAGACCTGGGAAATTGTATCTTTAACCAATACCATAAGAAACGCTTATTATCGGGGAAATTTGAGAAAGTAGTATATGTGAATAGTATACAACTCCCACACCCTATAGAAACTTGAAACATACAAACTTTACTTGTATAATCAATCTGTCAAGCACTGGGCTCAAGGCTTTCCACAACTCTTTTGGTCTGCATGTTTCATAAGATAGTGTTATGATTTTCAGGAATCGGACTCCAAAAGGTTGAATAAACTAGATCAAGATCAAAAAGCCAGGTCTACCTATCTCCAAAGCCTATGCCAAATCAATC